>NC_140624.1:53169059-53516559 GCF_057382275.1 Copadichromis virginalis
TATATGTGTATATATTAGGGGTGCAACAATACACAAAATTCACGGTTCGGTTCGGTACATTGGTGTCACGGTTCGATATTTTTTCGATACAAAAAAAATGTTCATGCCTTTTTAATTTGTCATTTATTAAATTTTCACGGCACATTCCGCACCACATCTCTGTGCATTCATCATTTGTTTGAAGCCAGCTCACCTCCTGCAACTACTTTTCCGAGAATACGTGCTTCTTTTGTGGTTCGGACTCCTTCTGACATTTCTTTGGAGGTGGAGGAACATCACAGTAATTGCTTAAAGGAGCTTCTTCGACATCTTTAAGAGTTCTAAACAAATGTCTGTCCTCCTCCTGAAAATCTTATGTATGCAAACACGCGTTGCAACTTCTTATCTTGTGCCCGTTTTTTATTTTGACAGCGAATGCGCACCTGCGGACATTTCGCTTGTCATATCGCAGCCACAGAAATTCTTTTGTCCATGAAACCATAAAGCTGCACTTTCTTTTTGCCTTATAGTCTGATTTGTCATAACTTTTCCATTTTGTGGTAAGTTTTTCTTTGGCTGTCACTTCTTCACCCTGACCTGTCTTATTTGGCTCAGCAGAACTAAAATATTGTAGCGAGCTCAGACAAGGAGGAGACGGAGGTGTCGTTTGGTCTTGCTTCCCGTGAGCTAGCCAGGGAGCACAGCCGTTTATTGACATCTGCAGAAGAACACTGCCGCTAGCTAACTGCTCAGCGCGGAAACAGCACAGCAGCAACAACAACAACAACAACAACACCACACAGGGCGCCCTCTGACCCCGGAAGGACACACCGTCGCAGCGAGAGGGCATCACCCGTCACTATGGCAACATAAACAAAACATAACTGTACAAACAGAACCCCGAACAGCCCTGACCCGCTACATAGCCCCCACCTAAGGGGTCAGTCGTCCCCGACGACCCCATTACCCCACACAAAGTCCTGCAAATGTCCAGGTGCCTTCTTTTGGCGCACTGGCCAGTCACGACCGGCGGGGTAAAAGTCACTCGGGTCAGAACATGGGGTGCCACCATCATCCCGCTTCTGACACCAATGTGGCGAGCTCAGACAAGGAGGAGACTGAGGTATCGTTTGGTCTTGCTTCCCGTGAGCTAGCCAGGGAGCACAGCCGTTTATTGACATCTGCAGAAGAACACTGCCGCTAGCTAACTGCTCAGCGCGGCAACAGCACAGCAACAACAACAACACCACACAGGGCGCCCTCTGACCCCGGAAGGACACACCGTCGCAGCGAGAGGGCGTCACCCGTCACTATGGCAACATAAACAAAACATAACTACAAACAGAACCCCAAACAGCCCTGATCCGCTACAATATATATCCTGCTGCTTTTACACACGCACTCACATAATGCTCAGCGATTCTCTGCACGATCAACCTCTCACATGTTTAAGCTTGCTGCGGGAGATTTTACTTGTCATGTTTGCATAGTAAGCTAACGATTGATAAGACAACGTCAGAGGAATTGGTGCGCAAATTATCATCACTCACCAATCAGTGCTGTCGCTCTCTATACACAGTTCGCGCGATTGCAAAGTGAAAGCAAATAAACAAGCGCAAATTCAAACGCGATTTCAATATGTCACATATTGACAGTGGCTCACCGATGCCAATGACATAATTACCCAGCTACATTTCTGAAAGAATGCAAAAGCATTGACATAGATTTTTCCTTCCTACAATAGCCCGACGGGCAGGGTAGCCCATCTGAAAAAAATCGCTAGCCCCAGGACGTCGGGCTAGCGATTTTGTGAGCCCTGTATCTGATTGAGGAATCACTCATCTTTGGAAAAGAGAGTTTATTACAGAGAAATGGCTCTTTCCAAAATAAAAGCTATACTATCCACTTCTTCTGGGCTATATTCTCAGCAGCATAAGGAGAATCATGTGCTAACAGCTGTCTAAATGACTCGGCTAAAGTTAGTAGCATGCTTGTTGTTTTTGTCTTTGCACTAGGATGATGTCGGCGTAAATGTGCAGTCATATTCGTTGTGTTCCCACTAGTGCTTTCAGGTTAATCTCGTTGAAATGACCTTAACGCCACAACACGGCAAATCTCCGTTAACGAGCTACCACCGATCGCCCTGTGCATGGGGCTAGACGGCCAACACGTTAACGAGCTAACTGCGCTAACACACTAGTTCACACCCATGTAATTGAGCATTGCATGGCACATCCAACATACTGTTTTACTTTAGTCCATGACTCGCTTACCTTCAGGGTCATACGTCACATGAAAACCAAAATAATTCCAAACGCCAGATCTGAATTGGGGGGGGGGTCCATGTTGCAAGGAGAGCTTAACTTCTGTCTCGCTAGCTTGCCCTGCGCTCTTCCTTCTGACGATGCTGTCTGTGTTGAGCGCTCAGTGGATCTGCGCTCGACAGTGCAGCCTAGGCGGAGTAGTCGAATGCAGATTCACTGAGCGCTCAACACAGACAGCATCGTCAGAAGGAAAATTGATAAAATAAATTACAAATGTTGTATTGTTCGATACATATGCGTACCGAACCGAAAGCACTGTATCGAATGGTTCAATATCGATACGAATATCGTTGCACCCCTAATATATATGTGTGTGTGTGTATGTATGTGTGTGTGTATATATATATATATATATATATATATATATATATATATATATATATATATATATATATATATATATATATGCTAAGTAGCATTGGAAATAGAAAAGCACCATCAGTGGGATCACACTAGCCCCAGCACCAAGGAGTTCTCATAGAGCATATTCACTGTTAAAACACCCAATAGAGATGTCCAATATTGGGACTTGCATTAAAAATTCAAAAAACTGTTTAATAGGTGCCCTCTTCATGCACCATTTAGTCAAAGATCGGACCACACCCCTCTAAATCTCGACCTGTAAAATTAAGTGATTCTGTTTTGCCCTTCCTTACAAAATCTGCCCAGAGACAGACAGACGTATAAACACCTGCCATTGTGGCAGCTTCTGTTGCTGTCACCAGAGGCACATTTTCCCAAGATGACACACACACACACAGACAAACCTACAAGCTGAAAACAATACCAGCCATGCAGTTACAGCTGGTGATAATGTACTGTAGTAATGACTATAAAGTAGTCATGGGACTAAAAACCAATGTGGTGGCGACTGTCGTGCCTGGTGTGATCCCATTATGAGATCATTTCTAGTGTTTCTTTTTTTCTGTCCCTTAGTCATCGAGGGTGTTTTGTTTTTGTTTTTTTACTTGTAAAGCCGTTCACACCAGATGATCTTTATATAAATAACATTAAAGTTTGGTTTTTTTCAATCAGTGTCAAAAAGTTTCATTTGATTCCATCTTGTTAGAAAACAAGACATAGCAGCTACTTTTACAGCTGGCAAATTATTTTTATATTCAGCCATCTAAAAATGACATTCATACACAAATAGCCATCGCACCTACTTTGCACATCAGTGGATGATTGGCTCCCTGTGGTGCATCTTTGATTAGCCAGAGAACGGGATGCTCCAGCAGTTATAGAAACCGTCTGATAGTGTGTCCCCCCCCCACGCAGCACCACCTCCCCCTCCGTTCTTTAAACACCACCGCTCTGTCTCCTCTTCCTCTCCCTCCACGCATCTGTCACTTGCGTCTCGTCTCCCTTGCTGCTACGCTGGTTCCCTAGCTTAACAAGCTGCTGGGGGACTTACATGAGAGTGCACCCAGAAATTTGTTGAAGGGATCCAAACAAGTGATGATTCATCCCCAGATGGCTCTATTTCCATCTCTCCTTTTCTTTAATACCTTAATGCCCGTCTCCACCTGTTTCTGCAGCTCTACAGAGTACCTGATCGATTTGAATTGAAAGGGCTTTTTCTTTTAGATTGATTAAAAAAAAGAGCATCCGTCCATATATTGCATCCATCAATCCTTAAATGAAGAAGAAAAGCTTCTTTTAAAAAAAAGTTGATGTGATGCTTTAAAGTCACAGCTTCTGTTGACAACTAGTCAAGCCATGTTTTGTTTTTGCTGCTCTTCCTTTTGCATGAATGCGAGGTGCAGAGATCACTCTGTGCATATGAATGAAAGTAAAGGAAACACCTCCCCTTATTAGAGCTGTGGAAAATATTTTTTTGCACATACACAGTTGCATTCCAAGTACGTGTCGATACAAGAAATTATTTTGATTGCCTTCATTTTAGTACGACAACATTCGTGTTCTCGTTTCTCGTTTCACACTGAGAAAAAGGTGAAATGGTAAATTACTTATCACGGCGACATCTTTCATATGATTTCTTGAATGTACTTGTATACGTGTGAGGTTATGAGCCAACTATTAGTCATTAAAGCTGGGTCAACAGTGTTTTTGTAAACATTTAATCACACCAGCTTCACTTAAAAGAAGTCACTGTCCTGACTAGCTGGTAAACAGGATGTAGCATCTTCCCTCAGTGTGTTAGAGCACAAAAGATCTGTCTGTTATGAAGTTTGCTAGTATAACTTAAAAGGCGTTGCTATGGCTCACCTGTTTGAGCTTGTGACCCGGATGCTGAAAGCCACAGCAGGGGCCTCGGTTTGAGTCCATTGTGTGTGTGTCGTTCCCCCTCTGCTGCTTTCCCGTCCATTTCTGTCTCTGAAATGTCACAAATCAATCTTTTTGGGACTGTTTTTTTTCCCATTTCTTGAGAGGGCATTTACACACCCATAGTTAGTTTTACAATGGCGTTTGGTTTCATTTCACACAGAGTGAAGTCCGATAGCTTCAGTACAGAAAACTCAAGAGCGTCAAATGCAATGCAAAATGTTGTTCGCTGGATTCACATCCGCAAAGAAGACTATTACAAAGCAATGGTTCTGTCCTGACATTTGTATGGAATCATTCTGGAGACGATGTCTTATCCGTGTTATTGGTTTTGAACATACCACAGCAAAATTAAATAAAGCTCGACCCACGACTGTTGACGCTTGGAAAATCTTCTCATCCAGAGTTTTCTCCTGGAAGAGGCAATAATTGGTTTTAACTTTGTGTTTTTGTGTCTTTTCTTTGCTGTCCCTATGCCTTGTTTGCTAATGTTTGCTTTGCTACTGCAGTTTACAGTTGTGCTGTATATGTCTGTACCCCCCCCCCCCCCCCCAACCCCGTTTTAAATCAATAAGATGTTGATCACAAAAAAAACCTCAAGAGCGTTTGGTCCGCTTATCGGCCAGATACGTCTGAGGCAGGAGTAACGAAAGGAAATACAGGAAGAAGCTGCCGTGTTCTGGACTAGTCTGGACACAGAGAATTTACTTCAAGCATTTGGAATAAATCTGTGCAATTTTAATTCATTGTAGAAGCTAGTTGTGACATTTTGTCCACAGTGCATATCTGTGGTACTCTGCCACATCCTGGAATGCAAAGCACACTTGGTAATTGAGTTGGATTGAGGTAGGATCACATTTTCACCTTAAGCAAACAACTCTGGGGTTTGTTAGGACCTGGAACGATCTAATCTCCTTGGTTGGCTGTGGCTCAGGTGGTAAAGCAGGTCGTCTACCAATCAGGAGGTCGATGGATCCACGGCTCCTCCTGTCCAGTGTGTGTCTGTGAATGTTAGACGTACAAGTTAAGCACTGTGTGAATGAGACTTATAGCAGAAAACATTTAAAAACAGAATGTAACCATGTAAGCACCAATCATTTTAATTTGAATTAGTTTTTTTTTCAGCAGATCCTAATTCTAACAGTGAGTTGGAGCATCTCAAAAGCTGTGATGGCATTTAGTGCTCTGCCCAAAGAACAAATATAACTTTAAGGCTGGACTTGGTGGAGGGAGAGAGGAACTCAATATCCTGTTTTGCTTTGTTTTGCAGCTTCTTTAGGAAGTGGGTGAAAATGAATCAGATGAAACTGTATTCAAGTCCAGGCCTTCTTATTTTTCTCGCCACCACCAACTCTCCCCTGAGGACACATTTTGTTTTCATGGCCATTACACTGAATTTCCATTATGCACTGTCATTCGTTTTTCCTGTTTAGCTTTTTTACTTCCAAGCTCTCACCTTCTTGCACGATTCAGCTCTTTGTATAATTGGACAGACATCTTCATCAACTCATTCATTATGTGCATGCGTTTTGAGAATAACAGTTATTAACCTTGTGCTCGTCCTGTTTTGTTTTTTTTCTGTAGGACTTCCTCACAGATTTAATGATGTCAGAGGTGGACCGCTGCGGGGAGAACGAGCACCTCATCTTCAGAGAAAACACACTGGCTACAAAGGCCATAGAGGAATACCTCAAACTGGTGGGACAGAAGTACCTGCACGATGCCCTCGGTTAGTGATTGGAAAGGGAGCTTTCTTCTCCTGCACGTAGACACTTCCTCTGATGTCTGTTTATCCCCCGACCTTTTTTCTAACGTCGAAGCGGAGCGTACACGACACAGGTTGGGAAGGATTAAGAGCAGTGTTATAGTAAATATTAGTAAAGGGCGAATATCACCAGGTGAGCTTGTAAGCTGCCCTGCAGTGGCCTGATGGCTGTTTGTGTGGCTTTATAAAAGTGGCACGTGGAGAACGGAGCCTCAGGTGGGAAGAGGGGAGGGAGCAGAGGTGGCCAGGCAGGTGATAAGGTACGGGAAAATAGAGTTGGTATAAGGAAAAGACAAGTAAGAGACAAGCAACAGGCTGAGGACATAACATAATTAGCACAGTATCAAGCAGGTGGACCAGTGAGAGGGGCGATGATGCACTACAGGTGTGTTTTCCTCCTCTATCTAACATTTAAGTATACGTCCGCCAAACCACGCTTTCTAATATCCTTATTGGGAATCATGCCTTTCAGTTTCTCTGCCATAACAGTGAAACTCATGCTGACTGTAAGTCTCTTTTTTTCCCTCAGAGTGGACGATAAGAGAGAAAGACGGTGTTTTTCTGTTAAAGGGTGAAATTGCAATACAGGCTCTATCGATTACTGGGTCATTCCATCCCAACATGGGCCCTCTGTTCGACCGTCTCCAATTTTCGTTAATATTTTATGGTCCAAAGTTTGGACTTATGTAATGATTGCTGTGAAATCTTAGCTTTTTGCCCCTCGAGACACTTGCAGTATTTTTTTTCCACACATTGAAATCAGAGGCAACGTTTCAAGATGAATAGCTCAAACATTTTAAAGAAATATGACAAGTTGTACCAGGAAAAAAAATAGAATGTCCAAATAGAACTAAATAGAACTAAATGTAATTATCAGATAATAATTTAGTTAAATATGTGCATATTTTGAAATCAAAATAAATCATAATTAATTTTTTCTTGGTCAGATTTTACCATCAAAGATGAATGAAAATTGCATTTTTTTTAATTTATTGACTGAATATTTCAAGAGAGTCCAGTGAAAATGTCAGGGTTTCATCTTTAATTGTTTTTGAGATGTTAATGTTTAAACTTTGCCTTTGATGAATGTCACTGTGCAAAAATATGGCTTGAATGGGCTCAATGGACCGTTTTTCAAAAAAGAAATGGCTTTGAAAGATATTTTTCACAGCGGTCATTATATAAATTCAAGCTTTGGACATTAAAATTTGTATTCAAATCAGAGACGGTCGAGGAGAAAATATTCTAAAAATGTTCTTCTGAGAAGAGACAAAGCAGCAGAAGCTAATCTGTAAATGGCTCCCAGCCTTCCTGGCACCTATTTTTAAAACTTTAGATTTTAATTTATTTATTTATTTATGGTATTCTGCTAGTGTTTGTGTTCTTCTTTTCCACATGAGTGTCTCTTTCTGGCTGTCTTCAAATTGCTGCTTGTTTCCTTGCGTGCCTTTCACTTGGCTGACTTCAGACAGAATTTGAGGTCTGGAAAATGATGCATCACTGCGTTGCTTTTATTGTTTGACGTCTGGCTAACCGTTTGATGTCACTGGACCCAGGGTAGCACAAGGACGGCCAAGCTTTCCTTTTTAGACCACCAGAGACTCAAGACGCTGCTGTTCCATTTTCAGTCACACTGATTAGAGAGGAATAAAAATCTCAGACCACGGCCAAACTTCAAATTCGCTACTTTTATGTGTTGTTGCCTTTTTTTTTTCCTTTACGCAATTCTTCTGCACGACCTTGTTTGGGTTGTGCGAGTCTGACGGCTCTTGTTGTCTTTGAGAGCTCAACTGATTATATGACATATCAACAAGGAAACATATAAGTAAATATATTCCTTAACTCTTTTTGTTTTTTAATTTGTAGGCGAGTTCATCAAAGCTCTGTACGAGTCGGATGAGAACTGTGAGGTCGATCCATCCAAGTGTTCGTCAGGTGACCTGCCAGAACACCAGAGCAACCTGAGGATGTGCTGTGAGCTAGCCTTCTGCAAAATCATCAACTCATACTGGTGAATGCTGGAGCTTTTCTTGTTTAAAAGTGTGTTTAAGTGTCTCCAGTGTGCACGCATTGTAACTTTTATCCAGGCTTCATCGTTTTGTATTATAAACACTGCTACTGAGGGGGCTTTTAATTAAGTTTTATACAATGTAGCAGCAGCTGCCAGATATGTAAATACAAACAACTGTTGTTCTAAGTGTGATTATAGCAACAGCTCAACAATGATTTAAAGAACCTGCTGAGAGGAGGAGACGCATCACATGATGAAGGAACCTCATGATTAATGTTCACTCAGCCTACAACCTTGCTACATCCAGCAGCATAGGCAGTAATATGAAATACTAATACCATACAAAAATATGCATTATTATATCAAGTACACAAGTGCCGGGAATGAAGTCTTCTTTATATAACACCAGTTTAAAGTAAAGACCCTACAGTGTCAGAGTAAAAAACCCCGACAATCAGACGATTAGCTTTGAGCAGCACTTGGTGACAGCAGGAAGGAAGAACTCTCCTTTAACAGGAAGAAACCTCCAGGAGGACCAGGCTCAGGGAGAGGCAGCCATCTACCTTGTCTGAAAGTCTACATTTGGATCTCAGAGAGTAACTTCTCTCCTCTCTCTAATCGCCAACAGTGTCTTTCCACGAGAACTCAAAGAGGTTTTTGCATCGTGGCGGCAGGAATGCAGCAACCGAGGTCGACCGGACATCAGCGAGCGTTTGATCAGCGCTTCCTTGTTCCTGCGGTTTCTCTGTCCGGCCATTATGTCCCCCTCGCTTTTCAATTTGATGCAAGAGTATCCCGACGATCGCACGGCACGCACGCTCACGCTCATTGCTAAAGTCACGCAAAACCTGGCAAACTTCACCAAGTAAGTTTCTGCTTTTGTTGTGTGTTTTGAAAACACCTTCTATTGTTAGAGTAGAATTGTGGACTTAAAACTCTGCTACGTTGTTTTTCCCCCGTTTCTCTTTCCTGCCCCTGTTCCTAACAGATTTGGTAACAAGGAAGAATACATGTCCTTCATGAACCAGTTCCTGGAGCACGAGTGGACCAACATGCAGCGCTTTCTGCTAGAAATCTCAAACCCAGAGACAATCTCCAACACAGCGGGCTTTGAGGGCTACATTGACCTCGGCAGGGAGCTCTCTACATTGCACTCCCTTCTTTCAGAGGTGGTCTCCCAGATGGACCAGGTACTTAAAAATATGTTGGTCATTAGCTGTCCATCAAGATCTGTGTGTGGTCAGCCGTCTGCGCAAGAGAGACAAAGAAGAGAGTGCAGGCAGGGTGGCGTGAGCAAAGATGGGTGTCAGGGGTGATTTGTGACAGAAGCATAGCCGTGAAAGGGAAGGTTTTCAAGACAGTTGTGAGACCTGCTGTGATTTACGGTTTGGAGGCAATGGCGTTGACAAAAACACAGGCGGTGGAGCTGGAGGTGTTAAGACTTTCATTAGTAGTGGCCAGGATGGACATGATTAGAAACTGGACAAAGGACGTTGAACATGGAGCTGCCAGGGAGGAGGAAAACGGGAAGGACACAGACGGAAGAAGTGAAGGAGGACATGCAGATGGTCGGTGTAACAGAAGAGGATAGGGTGAGGTGATCTGCCTAAAGGGGAGCAAACGCAGCTGATGTGCCGCTGCCCCTTTCAGGAAGAGATCCGTGAGTGACAGGGAGAAGCGCTAATGGGAGCAGCGCAGCATATTGAGTTGAGTTGGGGATGGCAGCTGATCAGACATGAATGAAACATTCTGTCACTTTGAAATTTCTTCCTGAGTGATGACTCTCCGATGTAAACATAAATCACAGCACGGCCATTGATTTAAACTTAAAATCAGGACTTTACCACAGCTGAGCAGGCGGCCTGAAAAATGGCTCGTGACGACAGGTTAACGCGCAGTTAATGGGCCACATTAGAGTCAATATTTCATAGTCCTTCTGTTGACTGACATGGAAAAATGTGTACATAAAAGCAGATTTATTGGAAATTTGGCTGTATTGAAAGACCAGCATATGTGAGCACAGAGAGAGGGAAGCAGATATAAAGCAGACGAGTTTAGCTTGCGCTAAAACACAAGGGTGGAAGTAAAAACCCACAACAAAGCCGTATTTATTGGTTTATTGATTTTTTTTTAATTATTTTTTTTTTATTGATTGATTAAAGGTGAGATCCTGCTGCTCAGGATTTCATCTCTCTAGTGTAGATCAGTATGTTTATCCTACATCATCAGTAATTTATGATGGCATTACATAAACAGTGCGCCGGGGGAGAACACACTGAGGCCGGGGCGAGGCATGTTCTGGGCTTATAAGGACATTTCCATTAGCCGTGGTAGCAGATGGGAAGCTGGTGGTAGCAGATGTTTTTTTTCTTACTGTAGATCATTCTACCTAACCCTTTCAATAATTCAGAAATCAAAGTCTGGTTGAACCCCACCCCCTGTCCATCAGACTGCAGTTTAATTATTCGATGTGGCGTGGGGGAAATAATGTCTCAGAAATATGCAAATTACAAACTCAAACAAACTGCACTTTAAATAAAATTGAATTAACGCTGCCACTGAAGTGGTCCGGAGCAATATTTAACATGGATTACATTTAATTCTGACTTCTTATTATTATTTGCAGAGTGCAGCCTCTAAGCTGGGTCCTCTGCCCAGGATCCTGCGAGAGGTGAACACAGCTCTGTCTAACCCGTCCAGTGTCCAGATGACACCCGGCCAGTCCTCCGAGCAAATGGGCTCGCCTCCTGCTGAGGCAGTCTGCAGCATTTCCACCGGCCTGCAGAAGATGGTCATAGACAATGACCTTTCCGGGTAAGACATTTTAAAATATAAATACACTCAAATTTCTAAAAAGAGAAATGCGAAAAAAGTGCTGAAAAAATACCATGTTTGTGCAGCTGAGGTATATTTCACCACACCGTTGTGGTATCCAAAGAGTCAGCTAGTACATGTTTAAATTGCTATAAATAGAAAAATCACTCAACATCTATGCCGCAGAAAAAAACGAAGTGGTCCTGAAAGAGTCCTTTCATCACTGAACAATTAAAAATAAATAAATAAATAAAAGGGATCTGCCAGTGACTCAGCCTTCTCCTAATGATATAGACTTGAAGCGTTTTGGAACATTTGTTCAATTTTTAGAGAGCTGAATACCCTTAAGTGTAACATATAGCGCAGACATGTCTGAGTTTGTTTACAGTTTTTAATAATGTACATCTTCTCCAGCTCCAACACTAGCAGCCAGCTCTGGGCATATTTGATTACAGGTCGGGTCTGGAATTGATTTGAGAGATGGGCTACTTGCAGGTAGTAGATGTGCTGGAAGGAAACTAATCTCTGTCACTTGCAGACTGATATCAGTCTGATATCAGTCTGCAATTTCTCGTAATGCAACAATTAACTGTAAAACATTTTTGTAAATCTTATATCTGTTGCCTTCTACAGAGGCAAGTTGCATTTAATAGAAATTCACATTTGCACTCAGTAACCTTTCTGTTCCACAGGAATATAACCACAATACAAGCAGCTAGCAGCCACTTGAGTCGAGTCCCCTCATGTTGTGCTTATTGACAAAGACTCATTCAGACTGATGGCAACATGTTGGCGATCTGCGTGCATTTATAAATGAAACAGCAGTTATTTGCAGTCGGTTCACGTCAGAGTGGGACTGTCTGCAGAAAGCCTCGTACCAGGTGACCTGTGCAACTGTCATGTGGTCACAGAATATAACAATGAAATATATTCACCAGCCAGAAGGTTGACATGTGTGTTTTTACTTGTGTGAGTAAGATATTAGCTTGCTCTGAATCAGGATGTAGTTTTATCAATGTGAGTGTGTGCACTAGTTTTACTTTGAGCCGATTTATTGCAAGTTTGCTTGGCTAATGTTATCACAGGACCCTGGTACATGAGATGAGCCATCTTTTTCATAGTATTTGAAGAGTATTTTCATTTATTTAATAAAATATCGATATTTGTGAGCCTTTCTCGATACAATATTGCAGAGAGGCTCTCTGTTGAATTGAAGTTGTCAAACCTACAAAAAACTAGTTGTTTTTTGGGCCATAACTCTCTAAGTGTTGGCCAGTTGTGACAAAATCGTACACAAATGTCTATGGATAGGACACAATTCCAAACTTCACTGATTTCCGGAGCCACGTAATCTTGAGGTGGTGATGAGAGTTGAGCGTCAGTGTCTTCTCGCGCTTGGCAGTTTTGCCGAGTGCTAATGTTTGCCAGGTGAGGCAGCGACACAGTGAAAAGTGTCACCTCTGCTTGTTTACATCAGCCCGATGAAATCCTGTTTACTTTCCAGTGGATGAATACTCACTCAGACGGCACCTTGTCTCGCTTATCCCCTTGTCCTCTCACTCGCTGCCAGAACAATGGCAAGGTGACACTTGAAAAGATTAACATAAAAGCAGAGGGACCATCACCAGAAAATGGCTCAGACAAATGAAAAAAATAAAAAATCCAGCGTCTCAGGCGAAGATGAGGAGCATGAAGTGTCAGAGAGACGGTATCATTACGCTTATCAGGCATCTGGATCAATAGAACTAATTAAGCGATGTCCCTGTATGACCTGATGTTAGAGCCCTGCTCTTGTTACTTTATCACAATAACTATTTGCTCGTGTGTGTGTGTGTGTGGTGTAACCTCACGAGCGAACTGTGAGACTGAAATTCAAACGAGCTCGCTGCCATTCTGTCTTAATTGCTTCTCATCCACCAAAAAATAGGATAAATGTGTCAAGGTTTAGAAAAGGAGAGCGAATGAGCAGAATGAAGAGGAGAAAGGAGTTAAGGGAGGGAAAGATAATGGAACGCTGGGAGAAGGACACCGAGAGCAGGAGAGGAGCGTGATGTGAATGATAGAGATTATTGGAAGATAAGTCACATCTGTCAAGGTAATGGTCTTCTGGCAGTGAAGCCTCCATCTGCTATCAGAAGAAATGTGAGGGGACGGCTGAAACAAATCGTGTTTTCCTAAAAGATTGATTTATTGGATTCTCTTTGATTAGATTACATTACATTTGTCTGTTGTGATTAGGTGGTTTTAGCCCATTTTAACACTTGGATCCACTTTTGTGGATACTTTAAGACACATTTTATTTTTGCTCTTTTTGACCTCATGTTGACGTAGATGGATGGTTATCGTTATGGCTTCTGATGTGCCTCTGTTTCAGATTGGTCGACTTCACTAGATTACCATCACCCACACCAGAAAATAAGGATCTGTTCTTCGTGACAAGGAACTCAGCTATCCAGCCTTCCCCTGCACGCAGTTCAAGCTACTCTGAGACGAATGAGCCAGACCTGGGCATGGCCAATGGCAGCAAGAGCTTGTCCATGGTAGACCTCCAGGACCCCCGCATTCTGGATGGTGGCACAGTTCCCGGCTCCTCAGATGCTCTGGGTGAAGGCCCAGCTTCCGGGGCAGGCTGGTCAGCCATAACCTCACAAGGCAACATCCCCGGAGGTCCCACCATAAGGCGGCCAGGCCAGACCCCCACCACCCCAGGCACGGAAAGCACTCCTGGCCGACCCGCCCAGCTGCTAGCCCCGCTGTCCTTCCAGAACCCTGTCTACCAGATGGCGGCCTGCTTGCCCGTGTCCCCGAGGGGACTGAACGACTCGGGTTCAGAGTGCCACAGCTCGGTGAGTTCCCATAGCAACAATGAGGACGGGCCAGCAGGAGGCAAGCACTCCTTCTTGAACCACGGCGGAGGGGGCGGGGGGAGCAGCGGGGACGAGTACACCAGGCGCTCTGGGGAGTTCAACCGCCGGCAGCTGTCCCTCACGGAAACACCGCACCAGCCCGGCGTCCCCAGGCAGAACAGCGCCGGCCCACAGAGGCGAATAGACCAACCGCCACCTCAGAACATTACTCGTGGCCGCACCCCACCGAATCCGCTCAACAGCGGACCCTACCCCCGGCCCTCCTCCGGCAGCATGATGACGTCATCGCCCGACTGGCCCGGCAGCGGGGCTCGATTACGGCAGCAGTCCTCCTCCTCCAAAGGCGACAGTCCTGAGACCAAGCAGAGGGCTCAGCACAAACAGGTACCGCTGCATGCAGCGCGAGCTGCAAACGTAAAATGCACAACTACTCGGTCATGTGAGCAATCTTCAGCACAGCCAGCTATAGCTGCCTCACTGTATTTAATCACTTTAAATTACAGTAATATACAAATTTGCTGTTACAGAACACCCATTTATGTCATGCACGTCAAAACGGGCTGCGTGGGTGCTCGCAGACGCTGCACATTGTGCCCTAATGAACTATAGTCACTGTGCATGTAATAATAGTAATTTGCATACAGGCAGCTCATCACCTCACCACTGTTTTACTGGTTACGTTTAATGGGTTGAGAACGAGGGTGGCGGAGGCACAATTAGTATCTTATTAACGAGCAGTATGTGCTCAAACGTGCTCTCTCCAGACAACGGGAAACAGAGCTCGTGGATACAAACAGTTACAGTAAATTGCAAAGTCATTATTGGAAACACTAATCAATTTTTGCCCCAGGCAAACTGGCTGAAGGGGAGAACATCTGCATAATAGCTGTAATGCTTTGCTCTCCCCAGTGTGCTAAAAGTCTACAGTATCGCCCCAAGACTGACTGAATTAATGAGAGCAGCAAAACAAAAACTAACAAATTGAATTTGTAGAGGGCTCACTCACAGCTATCATTAAGCAAGACGACTTTAATACCAGTGTGTGTAGATTGATGGATTGATGCATTAAGTTCCAGGCTGGGAGTGTAGCTCTAGGAATGCTAATATTTATCAGTCACTTTGCGACTGTGGTCCAGCTATAAATACACCGATCAGGCATAACATTATGACCATCTGCATTATGTCCACTTTTTGCTCCCAAAACAGCCCTGACCCTTCAAAGCTTGCACCCCTCTAGACTCCTGAAGGTGTGCTGTGGGATCTGGCACCAAGATGTTAGCAACAGATCTTTTGAGTCCCGTACACTGTGAGGTGGGACCTCTGTGGATACTTCTTTGTCCAGTTCTGGGGCGAGGTTTTGGAGGCCAAGACAACGCCTCAAAGTTGTTCCTGAACTATTTTTGCTTTGTAGAGGGCGCATTATTCATCTGAAAGAGTGCACATGGTCTGCAACAGTGCTTAGGTAGGTGGTAACATCCACATGGATGGCAGGACCCAAGGTGTCCCACACTGCCTCTTCCAGCTAGCCTTCTTCCCATAGTGCATCCTGGTGCCAGGTGTCTCCCCAGGTAAGCGATGCACACTCACCTGGGGATGTAAAAGAAAATGTTGACTCATCAGACCAGGCCATGTTCTTTTATTGCTCCGTGGTCCAGTTCTGATGCTCGCATCAGTGAGCCTTGGTCGCCCATGACCGTGTCACTGGATCACCACTGTTCCTTCACTGGAGCTCTTTTGATAGATACTGACCACCGCACACTGGGAACACCCAGTCCCCATGCTTGCCCATTTTTTTCTGCTGCTAACACATCAACAAAATGATGAAGACATAATCAGTGTTATTCACGTCACCCGTCAGTGGTCACAACGTTATGCCTGATCTGTGTTCCTCAATTATCTGACTTTTACACACATGGCACCAAAAGATGAATCCTTATGTTTTTCTTTCCTTAGCCATGCTAAATATCTGAAAATGGACTGCACAGTTTATAATAACATTACCGTATTTCCCGGACTACAAAGCGCACCTGAATATTAGCCGCACAAGCTAAAATCAGGGGAAAATCCTGTTTTGTACATACATTAGCCGCACCTGACTAAAAGCCGCAGGTGTTTCAATGTTGACTTATCATATGTAAGAGAATATGCACAAAGGGAATTGTCAGGAAAGAGATGGCTGTTTGGAGACACACCCCTTTTATTAATATTTTTGAAAAACAAGTTATGGGTACATATTTGCACATGTAGTACATAACAGTAACCTATAGCACACCAGGAAAATAGATTCGGCCTACCTTTTAGGCTCAGGTGCAGTGACACGGCTTTAACAAGAAGAAAAGTCAGTCATTCACCATCTTTCTCTTCTTCCTGCGCTCTAAAACCACCAAAGTCCTCTTCTCCAGTGTCGGATACTAACAGGCTCAGGATGGCTTCGTCATCCACTCTCCGCTTCTCTCCTTCGTTGTCACTTTCAAAACCAAAGAAATCCTCGTTGTCAGAGTCGAACACCCTCAGAAGGGCCGTGGCGGTGTCCTCCTCTCCATCATGCAGCAGTCCAGCCCTTCAAAATCCGTTGGTGATCGTGGATGTTTTCACACTTTTCCACGCTGTCAGAATCCACCGGTGGAGTTGGGCATAACTTGCTTTTTGCAAGTTTATCGCCGCTCATCATCCACGACTCCCGCTGAACGCGTAGTGCTACTTTGAAGTTTGTTTTTCGCGCTACTTCGTACGGCACTACGTTGCCTGGCGGACGGACATGTGACTAACATACCACTCTTGAACCCCGATCCTTCCGCCAGGCAACGTAGTGCCGTACAACAGCGAAACAAACAAAAAAATCGTCTTACGATATGACAAAAATCATGGACAATCCATAGAAAAGCCGCACCTGACTAAAAGCCGCAGGGTTCAAAGCTTGTGCAAAAAGTAGCGGCTTATAGCCCGACAATTACGGTAGATGTTTTGTTGCTACTGCTACTGTGGGACAGTATAGTGAAGAATCATTAATGAGAACACGAAAGCCAACAGCTTAGTAAAGTTTCACTCACATCACAAGTATAAATATGTGCAGTTTGACGTGTTTAATTCAGATACGTTTTCTCTCAAACTGCTTAAATGCAAATGAGTGTCTGACTAAAATTATTATTATTATTTTTTTTAAAAAGCAACAACAAACAAAAAACCTCAGCAGATAGTAATGTTACATGACTGCTAGCCTGTGCCTCAAGGTAGATTTCGGCGCAGGTATTGAATCTTACAGTGTTTACTTTCCCTCGCTGCCAGTGTGACACTATAGCTGCTCTCACTCCCACGTGTTTAAAAACCTGCTTCAGAGAGCGTGTGCTACAGGTTTGCGTGAGCCTGTATCCATTCCACCTGCTGCTTTCAGTCCAGATGAGTCGATGCATTTCAAGCTTCTTTTGTTTTTTTTGTTTTGTTTTTTTTCTGTTGTTTCTGTGGTGATATTGCAAACTCCCTCCTCCCCCTCTCCCCTCCTGCTCGTCACTTGCTCTCATGTATGTGTGTGTATGTGTGTGTGTGTGTGTTTTGTGTTGGTTTTACTAGGCCCCCTCCCCAGTGAACCCCAGTGCGTTGGACCGCACAGCAGCCTGGCTATTGAATATGAATGTGCAGTTTTTAGACCATGAGGGGATGGAGCCCGAGTCACTGAGAAACAGAGAGGATCTAACTCAGGTGGAGAAGGTAACCTGCCATCCGACCCCCTACCCCCAGCACCCCCCCCTCCCCTCTCCTTTTTCACAAACCACCACAACCTTCAGCCCTGACACCCCCCACTGAACTGTCCTTTCTTTTCTTTATCACTCACACACACTTCCCTTCCTGAAAAGCCCCCCTTCTACACTCAATTACCTCACGATTTTTTTTCTTTATTTTGGGGGTTTTATTTTCTTATTTAAACTTTGCCCTTGTCTCTGAGCCAAATTGTCACAGCAAAAAGCCACAGTGTGCATATTTCCAACATAAAAGTAAGGGAAATGGCTTCATTTTGTGCAAAATAATACAATTGAAAAAAACTGACTTTTTGGTGATAGTCCAGCTGTTTATCTGCGATGTTTTTGGACATTTATGCAGCTGCGGGAAAATCATAGCTACAGCAGGAGGTAGTTATCATGAGCAAATAATTGTGAAGCTAAATATAGCAGGCAAGAATATCAACAAGCTCCAGTGCTGACAGCAGCGGCTTCATTAATCTCATTTTCTTGATGAATGCGTTAGGCTTTCTAGTAAAATCCGAAAAGCTGTGAATATTAGAGTATATATTATTATGCAGTTCTGTCACATTTAAAAAGCTAAACTTTGAAAATAACTAGAAATGAAGTGTGTGTGAGAGTTAAAATCTCCCTTCACCTCCAGAAAAAACCAAAAAAATGTCCCCTTAATCCTTTCTGGCTATGTTTAACACAGAATTTATTGTCCAAACCAGGTGTGTCCGTGTGCATGTGTGTGTATCCACATGCAGCATCCACACAGACGTCTTGCAGCTTGTGTGTGCTTGCATCGGTGTGAGAGACGGGGACATAAAGAGGCTTTTTGCTGCTTCCTCTGCCTACGTTCGCTGCTTCTCTGCTGAGCTACCTTTACAGCCGTTCACTCTCAGCTTCCATTCTTTGGTTGGCTTGTCGCATGTCCCACCCACCCTTCTTCTTTTTTCTTTTTCTTTATGTATTTTTTTGTAAATCCATGATGAATACAAACCTGTCATTCCGGCGTAGCTCGTGCGTTATGGAAGCCAGCAGCCCCGGCAGGGAGAGCGACCAAAGAAGGCAATAACTTCAGTGTTAACAAAGAAAGCCACAGCCACCTTAAAATAGCAGAGCCGCTAACAAGACAGGAATCGTTCGAGAGTGGCTTAGACGCTCCTGCAGCTAATGGTCTATACAGTCTTCACTATACGGACATAATAGACCCATGTAAAAAATAAATGCTACGTGTATTTTTACTTAAATAGAGCGTTTGCTGACTACCTGCACAGTGTGTGTTTCAATATAACAGATACGTTTACATTTTGTGCTCATTTTGTTCTCGATGGTTAATTTAATTTGTGTCAACGGTATCCTGGCAATCTAGTTAGTAGTGTGAGTATCTAATCAATTTGATTAATGAATCTCTCCTGTTAGGATCACTCAATGCTCACTCCCCCCAGCACCTGAAAATGATTTTGACACAGAAGGAAAAGTAGGTTAGAACATCAGCTTGGTCGAAAAATGTAGATTTAAAGTTTCACATGCTATAAGAATAAGAATAACTTTATTTATCCCGAGGGAAATTCTTTTGTCATGTACATGCTCAAAGCAGCAGGAGAGACAGAGGAACAGATGAATAAGATATACAATATATACAGTAAGAATAGTAGTATACAGTAATATACAGTAGGATAGTGCAAGACATAGTATCAAATAACTCTAACGAAGTAATATATATAACTATATCCTGGTGAATAAATAACTTAACTGTCAGTGCAGGCGATTCTACAAAGTGACAAAGTATTGTGCAATAGAATAAAGGGAGTAGCAGCATATGATGGGGGATGAAACAAATATTCAATAAGGTACTGTTGGGTAATATTGAATTAGAATTAGAATTAGAATTCAACTTTATTGTCATTGCACATGCACAGGTACAGGGCAACGAAATGCAGTTTGCATCCATCCAGAAGTGCTTTAGTGATATAGATATATTACAATATATATTAGCAATAATATAGATATGTGAGTATATTACAGAAATGGGTCTATTATGGTATGTTATAATGTACACGGTATGAAGTATGTTGTGAATATTCTATAACTATAAGTATGTACAGGCTGTAGTGAGTACAAGCTATGTACAGGATATGAACAGGATATAAATATGAAAAACTATACAGAATATGAAATAAATAACTTTACAGAAATCTGAGATATACAGCTATACAGAAATGGGAACTGTGCAAGTTGTAAACAGTTGTAGGGTTAAAAATTATCGTATGTACAGAATGATTATTTACACAGAGCTATACAGTAGTGCAGTTAAGATAAGTGAGATATAATTCCTACAGAGGCTATATAAAGTGCTAGTGGTGCACAGTCTGAAAGGGAACAGAATAACATTGGTAATAGTCTCAGGAAAATCACCTACAGAGTGAGGAAGAGTTATACAGTCTTATTGCCACTGGTACAAAGGATTTACTGTGGCGGTCAGTTCTGCATTTCGGGGCAATGAGGCTTTGGCTGCGTTTGCTCCGATGGTCCACCATGGGGGCATGCATGGGGTGGGAGGGGTTGTCCATGATAGAAAGAAGCTTTTTTAGCATTCTCCTTTCAGACACCACCTCCAGGTTCTCAAGTCTGACACCCAGGACAGAACCAGCCTTTTTAATCAGTTTGTTCAGCCTGTTGGCATCAGCTGTCTTCACCCCACTTCCCCAGCACACAGCTGCAAAGAACACGACGCTCTCCAACACCGAGTGATAGTTTACAGTCCAAGCGTACCCCCAGGTACCGGTAGTCCTCAACGATCTCCACATCAGCCCCTCTTATGGTGACAGGGTTAGGAGGAGGAGCCTGCTTCCTAAAGTCCATAATCAGTTCTTTTGTCTTTGTGATGTTAAGTTGTAGGTGATTTAGCTCATACCACTCGACAAAGCTGTCCACCACACTCCTGTACTCCTCCTGTCCATCCCTGATACAGCCCACAATGGCAGAGTCATCCGAGAATCTCTATACAGTCGCGTGCAGAAGTCTTGAGGCATCCGTCACTTGTTTATATTTTGCTTCCAAACTGACCATATGACTCATTCAAGCATAAATACGCAGCCTGTTGCAAAAACACATCATTTTGTTCCAATTTCTTCAGTTTAATCTACATGAAATGCCAAAGACGATACAAATGGCATTTTTTTGCACCAACACAGTGATTCCCACTAGCCCAAACCTGATCATATAACGACACGGTGTGCAATATGTTCCTAAAAAAATGAGCTAACTGGATGTGGAGGACAAGGCCTAAAAACTATCTACTAGCAGATATACAGTATCTGAAACTCCTTAAGAAATAGGGTGAAAAAACCCAGCAAAGACCTGACACAGGACCTGAGACCTTTACACAGTACTGTAAAACTGGTCTTGCCTAAGAAAGTACGGGGGCTCAAAGTTGCTGGAAGAAATGATGCAACGTTTTGACTCAGGGACTGAAAATATTTATAGTATGTATTTTTTTTCAGGGCTGCATTAATTATACTAAATTCAGTTCAATTCAGATTTATTTATATAGCTCCAAATTACAACAACAGTCACCTCATGCCACTTTATATTGCAAGATAAAGATACAGAGAGGACCCCAACAATCAGATGACCCTCTATGAGCAAGCACTTGGCGACAGTGGGAAGGAAAAACTCCCTTTTAACAGGAAGAAACCTCCTACAAAAACAGACTCTTGGTTTTTAACTATGCTGGTTAGTCTAGAAACCACAAAATTGAACAAACCTCCTTCCAGTGTTTTCCGTTGGGCTTCTATTTTGACTTAACTGTCCTGTGAGAGCTACACGGATGTCAGCAATAATAGAAATATAACCCAGGAATGCCATCAGGCGTAACATCAGGACAACACTTGCACAGATGCATCTGTCCAGATCGCCTTTGTTTCCCGAGCTCTCTCTTCTTCTGGTCTGTGTTATCAATATTCATATGTGTTAATTTTTTTTAGCCTGCTTGAATATCAGATGCACATCTGCAAAGGGAGACAGTATGACTGAAATAAGTCAGATCTTCTTTGTGTCTTTGGCTGAAATACATCAATATTTAGCGGCGCTTTGCGTTGCAAAGGCACAGGGTTATATTTTAGTAAAATCTTCATGGCGATAAATATTCAAAAACAAAACATTACGTGTCAAAATAGCTGCTTGAACAAATGTTCTAACCCTTTCGACACATACAGAGAGAGAAGAGGATGATGAAAGGAGGTGATTTTTTTCTTTTTTTTCTGTGGATAGCAGAAAAGGTTTGACAGCTGCTACAGCTGCTTGATTTTCTTTGGGTTCGATGGAAAGCGAGAACGCCGGTAAGAAGACAGCATAAGGAAAACATTGGGTCGATGTTTGCTGCATTTGAAGCAGACCAGTGCAGGGACCGAGGACAGAACAAAGGAACTTCAGATACAGCAGATGTCATTTGTTCTCAGGGGATCTAGTGACAAGAACATCTGGGATATCAGAGATGGAGAGAGAAGTGGAAAAAGGGTAGAGCAGCCGATGAATCTATGGAGGTCACTCGTACTGCTGGGAACAAGAGGGCTGATGGGGAAAATATCCCCATGGAAAGCAGTAGTGTGACATGGGTAAATAAGAGTGAACGGGTACAGAGTGAGCGAAGTCCTCGCTTTGTAATTGGATCTGATTGTGCTTGCACATAGGGGTTCATCTGATTGAGGGGTTTCTCTTTATTATTGTAGGGCCTTTCCTTATAATATGAACAAGGCGACTAGTGTTGTGATACGGCATAATATAAATAAAATTATATTATTATAAATTAGCAGTGAGGCTTGAGGAATGGCAATGTCGGAGGTTCTGTCCACAGGTTTAGGTCGTGTTTGTAGTTGGTTTCTCAGTGTGTGATCTTTGATGTTTTAAGCGCACAGGCTTAAAGACTGGTTGGTGACTGCCTTGGCAACCGGCAATCATTAGGCAAAAACGACTGGATGCAAGTCCAAGAATTAGTCACTAGCAGGTTGCCAAAAATGTTGCCCATCCCAGCTTTAGACTGTTTAGACATCAAAAAATGTTTGATTCCTCTACTTGTTTCCTTTTCTCTGACGCATAGGCTGTGTGTTAAAGATGGCCATAGCTGCTGAGTCTTAAAGCCAATATAAGCCTTAAAACTGCAATCTTTCTAATCGCCAGCAGGGGGCGAATCCCACTTTGAGCATGTCTGATTCTAAAAATAAGTGTATGGGAAAACGGGCTTACAGCCCACTGTTAATTTTATGAAAAAGTTTCAGAGCTATATGATGTCATGGTGGCTACATCTGTCTTTTATATGCAGTCTACTTGCTGAAGAGAAGTCTCTGCTTCACTGGTTGCATCCTTTTCTTATCACCTCCTCTTTATTCATTCAAAATTCCCTTTTTCCTCCCTTCTCTCTTGCTTTGATTTTTCTTTCTTTTTGCCAGTTACATGTCTCAGTAGGTCATTGGTTTCAGATCCAGAACAGAGGCTGCCTTTGGAAACCTTTTAACACCACTTAGTATTTTGGGGGGCAATAAAAGCTTTACTGGGCTCCTCAAATGCACCGTGATGTCAGTCAGTGTTTTTCAATGTGCTATCATGACATTCCATATAAAATGTCCCACAGTAATTCCCTCTAGACCAAAATTATACTCCATCTCAAACACAAAGCAGCACAGTCCCAGGTCTGATTGAGAGATTGCCGTTTTTTGTTCTCGTCTCGTGGTAATGAAGAAGGGGACCCCGCTGCTAGGGCTGATGATAACGTTGATAACAAAACGCGATGATGAGAGTGTCCTCAACGCTCCGCTTCTCTGTTCAGTACCAGCAGGAGATCGCGGTGCTGCAAGAGAAACTGCGGGCGTCGGTGCAGAAGCTGGAGGAGTACGAGGCCCGTCTGAAGGGTCAGGACGAGCAGGCCCAGAAGGTGCTGATGGAGTACCAGGCCCGGCTGGAGGAGTCAGAGGAGCGCTTGCGCAGACAGCAGGACGACAAAGACCTCCAGATGAAGAGCATCATCAGCAGGCAGGGGAAAAGAGGAAGAAGAGGCAGATTTGCTGAGATGTATTTTGGGATGCAGCGTTTCACAGCCCCTCTAACTCTGCCCTGTCTTTGTTTATCTTCCCAGGTTAATGTCGGTGGAGGAGGAGCTGAAGAAGGATCATTCTGACATGCAGGCGGTGGTAGACTCTAAACAGAAGATCATCGACGCACAGGTCAGTCCACCGTAGCGACCCCACCGCGGGCTGCGTATGGCTTTGTGGATACTTTTCATCTGCGCGTTTTAAATTTGTATGTGCTGTCACTTGCTTCTCCTACATGAGGAAACAAAGGGTCACTGAAATACAAAGAGATGTTTAATTCATAGCTGTCTAGCTGTGGCATTGACAAGCTTGGATGGCTGAGCAGAATTTCTCAGCTCCCTCCCACTCCTCCTTATAAAACAAAAGTGTCTTATCTGGTTGTCTGTCAGCATGTAGCACCTCTATAATCCACAGTGGTTCATATTTGTGTAAAATTGCATGAAAATCTAACTTAAAAGAAAAACTGTTCTTTTTGAGCATTTTTAAGGAATTTTGAATGTTTGTCGTTGGGTTTGTAACTGTCACCAGAGAATGATTGTGCAGGTATGAATTTTACCGGCTGTATAAAAGGATTAAACCGTCCTGCTTGTGTGTGTGTTAGAGCTGTAAGTGCAAACACCAGCACACAATTAAGAGCAAATCTGCATCTTTGTAGCTTAGGTGTTTCACAGCGTCTTTGACAAAGAAATGCAACTGATGTTTACACAGACGCAAACATGCATTGGCAAATAATCTCTGTCACACACACAGTAATGAGAGTTTGCATCTACAAACACGTGCGCTGCAGTAAGGCAATGAATTGTCAGCCTCGGTACACAAGCGCAGATAGAAGGCAAATAAAAAAGGTCATTGCAAAGACGGGGAGTGAAGACTGCTTTAGTGGACCGGGACAGGAAGTTGATGTATTTTTTAAAATGCAGTTTTTATCTGCGTTAAACTACACAGAGTACACTTAAAACTTCACCACAGGAGATCAGTCAGGCCTCGTGAACGGGGCGTGTTTGAAATTAGCCATTTACAACAAAAGACTGTATGTAAAAGATGGACATAATCACAGTGATTCTACCCACTGGTTTGTGGATTTGTGTTTTAAAGCCTCTAGCAGCATTAGCGTATTTGGCTGCTGGCAGGTTGGTCTTTTGGAGCCAAAGACCACCATATTTATAGACGAGGGTGTTAGTCAATGCTAGTTTAGTTAGCAAGCTGCATCCATAGTCTTCAGCTTCACAACACAAACACATGCTAATAAATGCTTAATAGCATACAAAAAACCAAACTAAAAAATTTCTACTAAAACTGAATGACAGTCTTGGTCTTTATAGCCAGTCTTCCTCCCCTCAGCCCCAACTGGTCGCCACAGACGGCTGCCCCTCCCCAAGCCTGGGTCCGTCAGAGGTTTCTTCCTGTTAAAAGGGAGTTTTTCCTTCCAACTGTTGCCAAATGCATTCTCACAGGGTGTAACCTGATTGTTGGGATTTTCTGTTATTTTGGAGTCTTTACCTTAAAATATAAAGCGCCTCGATCCAGATGGGAAGCCTACGCAGACAGTTAGCAGCCTAGTTAGCACATAGCTGTCACTCAAAGCAGCCACACCCATGTCAATCTAACCCTAAACCTTAATAAAATATAAACATGACAGTTAGTTTGCAGTTTGTTTGCACATCAGTGTCAGCTTCACTTTACCGCTCATTTAAAACAAGCTCATGACATTAACAAAGCTTGGTTGTAGAGCAGATATCAGCAGGTTAGGATGGGGACGAATAAGAACGTCACGTTTCTCCTCCAACTGATGAGGAAGCTGTAATATTGGAATTTTTTCCCGGGTCTTACTGTGTTCATGTGCATTCACAGGAGAAGCGCATAGCATCACTGGATGCTGCCAACGCCCGTCTGATGAGCGCTCTCAGCCAGCTGAAGGAGCGCTACAACATGCAGACGCGCAACGGCATCTCCCCCACCAACCCCACCAAACTGCAGATCACGGAAAACGGAGAATTTAGGAACAGCAGCAACTGCTAAGAAAGACCCGGCGTCTGCCCCGAGCGAGAGTTGACCGCCCGAGCGTGTACAGCTGTTCAGCGCGTGGATGTCTACGTGCATACGTGGATGCATGTCTGTTTGAAAGACTGCGAGACTGCAGGCGTGTGCGTGCGTGAGTCTGTTTTATAAGCCAGACGTTTCCTTTTTTTCTTTTGTTTCGTTTTGTTGGAGACAGTGTAGGAGTGAGGGCGCCACTCTTTTGAGGGGCCAGCCAGAAAAGGCAGAACTTCAACGCTGACGGACAGATCACCAGACGGCCTTCATTTATGAGGGTGATGGCCAGAGGAGGTGGGGCGGAGCTTGTGTGTATATATAGAACTCGAAGCTGTTTGCCAATGGACGCACGTAGTTTGCTGGGACAATTCACGCCGCTGTCAAAGCCTGGGACGAACCACTATATACCCAAACACAGTGACGACCGCCAGACACGGTCACCCTCGCAACCCTCCTCTCTCGTTCTTCTTCTCGTCCTTCTTGATGACCAGGTGGATCCACTTCAAAACCAACAGCACGTACTGAGGATTATCACTTTAGTTTCTCGAGAGGATTACTAGTGCTTTATTTTAAAGAACCAAATAAGAGCTTATTAAAAGAAAATTGATATTTTTAATCCAAAACAATCTACGTTTCCCTTTCCGCTGCCGAGTGTGTGTTCCTGAGCATCCCCTGACCAACCCCCTCCCCACCCCCCTCCTTTCCCTACGTAGTGCACTTTGCGAACAGCTATTGGTACATGAAAGGCCTTAAGTAAGGAACACACCTCGACTTTCTCCCACATCTCCCCAGCAGCTTTTTTTCTGCAAAAAAACAAACAAACAAAAAAAAGTTATACTGGCACAACTCATACTGTGGATTTGTAAAGAAACAAACGTGTTACAGATGTATTATAAACACTTAACTAAATGAATTCTATGTGATACTATATTCATGAAATTTTAAATAGATGTATGCAGTTTTTTTTCCTTCTATAGATTATACACACATATACCTATATTTGATAATCTCAAATATAAAAGCAGCCCTTTATTTCCGAGTTTTATTTTTCTTCTCTTCCGATGGAAAGACTGTCGCGTGTAGCTTGCTTTGGAGCCCTGGAGAGAGGGAGGCCACGCTGCCGAGCAGTCGCGAGCACCTCGGTCGTCCTTCAGAGTAATCCCACGACGCGTAACCCTTTACATACGGCGCGAGAGACGGGAGCGATCTGGTCTCACCCGGTGCTCATCGCTGCTCTTGAAGGCAAAGATTATCAATCACGAGTTCTGTGCGTGGTCTTTTTCTGATTTTCTCTAGTTGCACAAGAGCTATTGAGAGATGCGCTTAAACGCGCTCGCTCATACTATACACTGGACTGATGAGCCGTTACAAGGCGCGCCCCCTACACCCCCAGTCCTGACATTTTTTGCGCTCTCGATGCTTTATTTGTCCGTGGTTATGAAGTATGCTGCATCCAAACTGTGATCCCAGTGACATCATCGTTGTCTTGCTTTTTTTTTTTTTTTCCTTCTCCCCCCTCTTACTCCCACCTTTCTTTATCTTGTTCTTCTGAATGTGAAGATGCTAACTCACAGTTGGTCTTAACACAGGGTTTGGTCCTTTTAATCCCTCCATCCATCCCAACCATCTCTGTATTTTGGATATTTTTGTAGCTGTTTTTCTCACTCTGTAACAAACTATACATCAAGCGTGAGGCCGCGCATGCTTCATCCTTGCTCTATAGCCAATAGTAGCGTCACCATTTGTTTTCTCTGATTGCTAGCTGAACGATGATGATGGTGATGATGATGATGACGAGAGGCTTTTTTCAGACATGACGTGAATATATGATGTGTAACTGAGTGTATTAAAAGGCTGGGCAGCCTGGGATAGTGTAAATAAAATGCTCACACTATTTTTACCTAATGTTAACAGAGCTTTTTGTAAATGTATCTTGTGCTCAGACTCTGCTGTACCATTATGGATACTGTAAATATGAAACAGCTCAGTCAAGTCATCTGTCCTCATTGGGTAGAACTATACAATCAAATTTAACCTTTCAGTGTTCTCTGTTTAAAGTTGTTGGTTTCTTTTGTATTTAGAGTGTGTTATTGCTAGCCAAAAAAAAAAAAATAAGTCGGAGTTTGACTCTTGGGATGTACTTCTTCATTGGTTACAGGCCAAGTCGAGTCCAGTCTCGAGATTCAAAAGCACAATCCTGTATTTCTCATCAGTCTAGCTCTATGCACTTTTACGTTCAGTGGTTGATGTTTGTAATTAGCTTTTTTTTTTTTTTGGTTGTTGTTTTTTCAGGTGATTAAAAATGTGGCAAAGTTTAAAATTGAAGTAAGGGATTTTTATGATATGGCGAATTCACAACATTTTGTATGAGATTCTCAACGATGTGACCCCTCCTTCTCTGAACCAGAACAAATTGCCTCAGACTGATGAGTTCACACGACTTTTCACATCTCACCCGACGTCTAACCGCCTGTAGAAATATCTGCATAGGTGAAAGTCAGACTGTGTCACTTTGACAAGTAGAAACAGCTCTTCAATTTAGATAGCAATAAATACGCTGCGTACTGTTTTCATTGGTAGCATTTGCTGACTGTTTGGTACCATTAGCAAATTTTTTGGCACATTTTACGGTTAAAGGCACATTAGTGAGTCTGTTTTCAGACTGTGGTGCACTGGTGTTACTGTTAGTACAGAGGTCAACAGTGGGGTTCTGGAAGTAAGAATCTCATTCATATTCTCCTCAGAGATTTTGATTATGAGATATATCATAACCCAATAAGTATTATCCATCAAGGAAGGAAGAAGGATCAAATTGTTTTTTAGTTGTTTTGTTTTAGTTTTTTTTTTTTTTTTTTTTTTTTAAAGCTCTTTGATGGGGAAGCTGAGATTTGGGAGTTCTTTCACTCTTAAAAGTAACTATGTACAGTCAGTCTTTTACAGTGTTTTTTGAGCCACATCTTTTTACAGTTATATGGCTTGGTTCAAGGCTTAAAACTCTTCATATAAGGATTTCCTGAAACATCACTGGAGAAAATGAATGGGAATTCACTTCTGGAACCAGAGCCATTAAAATCATGGGCGACACTGTTGCGCTCGATAGCTTAGCATTTCTGCTAAATGCTCGACTGTTTAAAACTCTACTATTTGGCTAATTACTTTACATGGAGCCCATTAAAGGGAAAAAAATAAATTTGATAATATGTCATTAAGGCAGATTTTATAGAGTAACTAAGAATAACTTTGATACAGTTTTTCTTTCATAGGTTTGGGCATTAGCATATATAAAAGATATAACACACAAGATTACAATTAGCTAATGTTTGCAGGTCAGTTTTACAAAAAAGGTACCGTACTGATCAGTAGCTTTGCACTGGCACTAAATCACCATGAAGTTGAGGGATATTTGTTATTTGACCAAATTATTTGGAATTTTGGTGTTAAAAAATATAGTATGTAGCTTAGCATTTTAGCAACTAGTAAGATATGTACCAGTAACTAGCTTAATAGCATTAGCTATTCTGAATTAAGAAATAGCTCATGCTTTTTAGCAAAAAAACAAACAAACGTATTTTAGCAGTTTACCTGTAGCTGTTAAACTATGAAAGTCACATAGTCTCACTTTGAAGTTTACAATAGTTACACTGATACAACCTTGCCACATTTATCCCACCAGTACTTCTTAAACAGATACAAGTAGAAGAGGCATTGCAGTTTTTGGTTTATAATTCGACTCCTCATGTTTCAGTTTTGTTTTGTGTTGGTTTTTTGTTGTTGTTGTTTTGTTTTTTTTATGGTCTACTTTTATAAATCAGGAAACCATGAGGTCTCTCTTCACACACAGTTCAGCCAATCCGACTAAAGATGAATTGAAATATAAAGCTATAAATAAAGTAAGAGATGTTGTATGTTTTCTATTATCTTGTAGAAAATACTTTTGTAAGTATGTTGAAAGTATAAAGTATTTGCTGGATTCTGCTTCCTTTGACGACAGTGACAAAACAATAATGTACAGAGGAGTTTGTGTTGACAAAATGTGGCTGTGCAATTTATGTACATTTGCAACTAGACCTATTAAAGTTTTATTTAGCTATTTTAAAATCGTGTGCCTTTCTGTCTTTTGTCTCATCGCCTCACACGTGCTGGTATCCATCACACTTATTCTGCTTCTCTGATAGAATAAATGGAGCTTAGTTTGACAGTGTAACAGATGAATCACGTGTTCATTAAATACTCAGGCAGGCTGTGATAGATGACAAACAGCTAGAGAGAACATATGCTCAGTAGCAGGGTCCAAAGGCAAAGGCAGCTTTTTTTTGTGGAAGTACAGTTTAAGTAGTGTCTGTTTCGCTCAGCAAGTCTGACCTACATACTGCCTGATTGTCATTCCCCACATCGGGTAAAAAATTAAAACAGGCCTGAAGCTTGTAGCAATTTTGTTGAAATTCCTGTAAAGTGAGCTGAAAATTATATTTTTTAAAAAAACATAACTGTTCTAAGTGCAACAGAAAGAAAATAGAAATGTACTTTGAAAATATTCAAATTGTATTAGGTTTATTTGTAACAGCCAACCACACGAACTGGTGTGTTTTACAGGAAAGGCCTTCTTGTTCTCTGTGAAGCTCACTTATTTCTTTGCCCAAGTGGAACAAGTGTCTCCCTGCAGCAAAGGCACATGTTTAGCATGTCAGGCTTCTAAAAACTCTAAACTACAAAAAAAAGCATTATTACTACTAATAACTAGAGATGGCACGATACCACTTTTTTTTATGTCCGATACCGATATGAATCCAATATAGTGTTTTTTTTAATCAAAACGTTTTTTTAATATCTTGCTGCATTTTGTATAAGTTTATACCCAAGTTTAAATAAATAACAACACTAAAGCTATTCTGTTCTACCTGTATGTAAAAAATACACTGTGTCCAAAATATGTCATAGTTCAGCAACACTGATCAATCTAATAAACTTAAACCTGCACCATCCTCCCTATTCTGGTATTTTAAAGAGTACTTAGCAGAAATATTAAGCAACCTAACTAATAGGGTTGCAAACTCCCAGCAAAAAAAAAATAGGGAACCACCCCCACCCTCCACCTCATGATGCTTAATCGATCTAATCAAATTTAATTTGATGCAGGGGGGAAAAATGTACAGAAATAACTTATTTTTCAAGAATAATTAAATAGATTCAACATCTTTCTTCAACAGAATTGCAGAATTCACAGATGGTACTTTCACAAAGGAAAAAGTACTATAGCTTACTAGGGTATATTAGACTTAACAGTTACTATATACAGTAATGGACTTCTATACATCAGATTAAAACTTTGGGTGTAAGAGTCAGATAATTATTTATTAAAAGCTAGACATTTTAAATGAGAATAAGAAAGAAAAGTATGTCTTTGTGCCCCCTTTTCCCAGTTCATGCCCCATCGGCCCCCCTGGCTAAACTTTGCTAGATCCGCCCCTGCACAGTTACCAGCCGTCAGCTACGCAGAAAATGATCCTGGTGTAGAAAGTAATATTAAATAAATTCTAACAACAGCTTATCAAGGTTAAACGTGCTGCTGTTGTTCAGCCGCTGGTTTCCTCTTTCTGGTGCAAAATGGGCCAAAAACAAAGAAGAGAGACGGACTCACGACAGAAAAGCCGATCAGCTGATCGTTAAGCAGTTTCATGATTGAAGTAGCAGCAGGAGAGAGAGAGAGAGAGAAGAGGCCGTCGCTCCACATGTCTGTTGTTAAGCTTAACATGGGAATGCTTTACAGACATTCAGAGATAATGTTATACACTTACTTTACTTCTCTCTGGGATCACTTTCTCTGAGATGAAATGCTGGTTTGGTAGCAAGGCTACAAATACACACAGCTGCTCTATCACGTGCTACAGTTATGAGCCGAGTTACGCTGTGTAGCAAGTTTTGTGAGGTCCTTTATTGATATTTAATGGATCGATTACATTTTTTATTTCTCGCCGATATCCGATCCAGTAATTTGGGTCAGTATCGGACCGATACCGATAGGTAATATCGGATCGGTCCATCTACTAATGACTAGCCTTACCGGTGCCCACTGGTCAGATTCAGGATTCAAAGATACCAAAAGTTGAAAAAACACAGTCACCTGCTTCAGATGAGATGGTTTCCCGTCCAATGCGGAGTGCATACATCATTTCCCCTTCAATCCAGTTTTGATCTAACTAAAATGCTTCATCAAAAAAAAAAAACCAGACACTTCCTGGATATTGCACAGTGGATCAAAATCTGCCCAGATTTTTCTGTATTCATAATAACTTTAATTTTGAAAATCACAGCTAGGAGCTCGTGGAAGATCCTGAATCCAGCAACCAGCTGGGGCTTTTCTGTGTGGAGTTCTCCCTGCGTCTGTGGGGTTCTCTCCAGATACCTGGCTCTTTGCCACAGTCCAAAGACATGCACATTGAGCTAAACTGGTGTCTTTCTGTGTTCCTCACAATCATCTGGCAACCTAACCATACCCTATGCTAATGGTTGGGATTTCCTAGCTAATTAGCGCAACATACTGAAAATTGCCAAAGATAATACAGTTTGACAGACTTAAAATAGTACTGTTTCACCAACAAAGTGATTCCCAAAGAGCTATTAGCTGAAAATGTGGCATTTTCCAGCATGGTGTGCACTGTGTCATTAAAAACTTGAGGAAGTACAAGACAAAAAGAAGTAAAAGAAGTAGCTAACCTTAAAAAAACAACAAACAAACAAAGCTCCAATTGATGCATCTGGTGTTAAGGAAAGGAAATGGAGAAAAGGCTGAAGTTGTGTGATTATTTGTGTTTCATATACCATTACTTCCATTTATATTTGAACATTTGAATAATACCCTGCATCGATTCTCAATTTGTCTAGCAAAATATAAAAAAAAAATGAGGGGTGCCACAAGATTTTTGCACGGTACTGTATGTGACGAGCCTTTTCATTTTATAAACGAGAAACCCACAGGCTGGTCTTAACACAGAACAACAACTAACAAAGCAAGCACAGAGTGATGAACTTGAATTTAAAGATATAATTGTAGTGACACTCTTCCAATCTGTGCTTTTACACACACCAACTGGGGTCATGAGCAAGCGCTTCGGAGCACCGCTGGTTATTAGCAGCAGCGACAAAAGAACCGTGATGACTAAAGATGGCGGAGCTGCAGCATCAGCTGGCACTGGCAGCCTCTGCAACAGAAGGTCGGGGAAACATTGGCAGATGGCTGTGCTGCGAAACAGATCTGCCGTCTTAAGGCGAGTAAAAAGCGAGCCGTTTTTAAATTCATCCATCAGCCTCGTTGAAGACGGCGGCGTAAACAACTCAGAGTGCCAACCCCGGTGCCATTATGTGCGACAAATGGTGCCCTTTAATGAGCTCACAGGTGAATTCGCTCATAGGTGCTATAACAATAGCGCACACACGAGTCGTACATTAATATCAGGTCGTTATCACGGCCGCACGAACCCACACATCTCCAGTTCAAAGAGCAAAATGTGTTTATTTCGTTTGATAGTGTTATCAATACATGTCATTCATGTTATGTGCCAGTGTTTAATAACTCATACATCTACTTCACATCATGAATACAGTAAATAAGTTAGCCCTACAGTATGTGTAGCAGAAATCTCTTAAATATTTAGTTCAGTCTGTTTTCCACAAGCTGCCACACTGCACTTCTTTCATTGGTTTAGTAATTTTAGCATAAAAGAAAAAGACAAGCGACCTTCCAGCAGCAGCTGCCATGTTACTCTGGAATTATGAGGCATTCGGTTTTCTAACCAAATCTCATTTAAGAATCTGTGAAACATTTTCGCCATGCAATTATTTCTAGACATCTATGTCCAATGGCAGTTGTGTGGCTACATTGTAAAGAACATAATGGCTGGAGGTCTTGCGGCTGCCTGACTGGAATAGCTGCTTGAACTGAAAGAGGATAAGTGGCCGCGCGGCCCTTTTTCCCTTTGAATACTTATTCACTTAACTCGTCGCTAATGGGCTCGTGGAAGGCGCACAGCTGAGCCGCTCACTGTCAACAGGCTTTCGCCGCTAAGCTAAATGCAAATAAATACAGCGGTGACCACACACGCGCACACACACAAGTTCAAACAGTGAGCGCACAAATGCCCAGTCACGTCCATTTCTGTGCAAAAGTAATATAGCTGAAATATTTGCTGTGCAAATTCAAGAACATAATACACTGAGGATTCTCCCTTTTCCTTATTTTATGTGTGATGTGTGGAGCGTCTAATGTTATCCCTGAAAAGAAAGTTTGTTTTACCATAAGGGTTACCAGACAAATGTGAAAGGGAGGCATATAGCTGCCTTCTAGAATCAGTAAGTCAATTAAAAGCAGCCATTTCCTCCTCCTGACCGGATCGTGTTCTTCATATATGATCCTACCGGGAGGATGGGAGGAAATGCACCGACCTCCTTATATCTTCTTCCATTTCCATTCCAACAACCCCCTGCGGGCATCTTCCTCCTCTGAAGAAAAAGCAATCAGTAAGAGAACAGTGCTCCTGCGAGTCAGCCAGCAGGGCATCGGCTCGTCCTTCTCTGGGGCTGCAGAGGAGGGGTGGACACCTAACTCCTCTGCTCCTGTGGAGAATGCTAAAGGCAGTGTTTGGGGGGGGGGTGGATGACTAGTTCCCTCTCATCAGTTCTCCACATTTGCTCTGAGCGAGCGTGGCTTGAATCTTTGATGCCGGTAGTCCTGGCTGGCCGCCCTTCGGAGGGGAGCCGGAGAGCTGAGCTGAGGGTTGGCGAGGCACGGCGCCTGAGTTTTGACGGTTCGCGGCAGCGCCCTGCTGCAGCTCAGAGAGCGCCTCTCCTCGACGCCCGACTGAGGCCCGAGCTGAGACTCGCACAGCTCCAGCAGTGACACTACCTGCTCCCTCAGTGCCAGGGATTTGAACCTGCGAGCTGCCAAGTAGAAAAAGGCTTCGACGAACGCCTGCAAGCCCATCCCTGTGAAGCAGAAGGCCAGGTTCATTAAGTCAGTAATTTCATACTGCTACTAGGTGATAAACTAGCAATTCTAACACAAAGAAGAGCTTGACATTTCCCTAAAGAACCTTAGCAGCTTTATGAAGATCAAAGCATTTTTTTGTTCAGCAACTATGAAACCGCTGTGAGTTAGATTAGCTTAGCAAAAAGATGGGAAAGAACTGAGGAAAGCTAGTCTGGATTTGTCCAAAGGTAACAAAATCTACCTGTCACCACCTCTAAAGGGCCCTAATTAGCTTGGCTGTTATGTAAAGACCTGCCAGCGAAGTGGAACACATGGGCAGATGAAGAAGCTTCTAATGATCCAAACTGTTCTGACAAAAAATATCAAGCTGGGTTGTTAACAAGGCGTTTGATTGCACATTAGAACAGAGAGCGGGGCTTTGACCGAGGTCTGTGCTTCTGTTTAAGCCAGATAGAATTATAATTTTACACAACTTTCACTTTTCACTTTTTCAGTCGAGACCTTCGGCCCACAGTTAATGAATGTTGAAATGTTTGCCGTCACAGTCACAGTTCTTTAAAAAAAAATGGTTGACTCATTGTGTAATGTAACAGTCCTACAATGGTCTTATCGTTATGAAGGTTAGAGTATTCAGCGTTTGCTCCAATGACATTTTATAGTCTTACAGGCCTGGAGACTGGTTGCCGACCCCCTAGCAACCACCAATCTCTAGGTAAAAGTGTATTCCCTGACCTGGTGAGTGTTTGCTGGAAGGTTGCTGGGAGGTGTTAGTGTGAGGCTGGTTGAAAAGGCATAAAGGCTTGTAGTTGCTTTGCTCGCTGGCAGGTTGCCATGGTCGCCCTGGGTTTGTGTTAAAGACCCCAATGTGGTCTGCAAAGACTACTACTACTTGCCAAGCGGTAGCAAAGCTATGAAAAGTGGGAAATAAACTTGAAACAGAGATTGTTCGCCTTAAAAGTGAAACCTGCACCTTTTGAAAAGTGTTGACGCAACAAAGGGACAACTTTTACTTTGAAGGCACAGATTCTTCATTTCCAGTTTCTGCTGCACTTCTTTCAAGTTTCACTGCAGCTCAGAGAGAAAATGCTGAGGTTCTGCAGGCAAGTCAGCATCTTCCATGCAAACTATGGGCAACAGAGGCAATCTGCTAGCTACTATAGCACTCCCTTAGAGACCAATTTAACCTGGTGTAAACCCCTAGCAACCACCTGCTAACCAATCATGTAATACACATTTTAGCAACTGGAGGCTGCCAGGGGTCACCAGCCAGTGAGGCCTCACGCCTGAATTACGTTTCTACGGTGAATCTATGGCATAGCCTATGCAAGAGGATGACACCATTGCCACATTTATACTTCCACAGTTTTGTACTTGTAAGGATTTACAGTAAGTGTTGGGACATCTCTACGATCATTAACATTAACAGGGTGAACAAAGTGTATTAACAGTAATGCAATACAACGTCTGAATATCATTCTCTTAGATTTGAACGATATCATCTAAACCTTGAAAGTGGATATTTTACAGTAGTTTGTAGGTTGAGTAGAACAACTTATATATGTAATCATAACACATAAGAAATGTTTGTTGTACCCTTGAAGAGGCTGGCATCATTTTCTAAAGCATAACTCAGTTAAATGATTTAATGAGACGAGAGGAAAGTCCAACCTCCATCTCTGAAGACTCTCACTTGAATTTTAGGTTTTACAGATTTTTCTACTTTCTCTGTTCTCCACCTAGAAATCGAAGAGATCCATAGTGCAAGAAAACATTTAGATGTAATTTTTTTAATTTGTCGCATATCCCAAGTCTAACTGGAATAGATATATTTGTGAATTCTAAGTTTTATCCCAGTTCTTGGTCCCTTACAAGTCCTCCAGTGCACCCACACACACACAATAACAGACGCTGACTCCAGCCTTCCTGAATACGTATGAGCTTATTCTAAATTCAGTCCACAATCTCCTCCGTACAGGCCCCTCCATGCTCGTCCATGTGATCTCCATCCATCCGCTCCGCCTCGCAAACATTCCTCGGAAGGTGCAATGTCTGAATAATTCATGTCGGGTAGTCTTCTCCATTGTCACAGTGTGATCTTTGCTCATTTCAATTACAGTGTCAGAGGAAATCTGACAAAGAATGACAAGCAATTATCTCCAAGCACAGTATTTGCGCCGAGTCTCGAGGACACCCGTGCTCTCTGTCCTCCACATATTTTTTCCCTTTGTGATAATTTATTGTGCGTTTGTGAGTATGGCGTTACCTGCTTCTCTGGAGTCGGGCGTCGCGCCTGACCAGCGGCGTGTGATGTCTATGTAGAGGATGTCCACTGAAGCCATTGTGAAGTTGCTGCCACTTAGTTTACAAGTCCTGAAAAACATTACAGGAAATCTAAAATAAGCTCCATAATGCAATTCTTAGCTTACAAACACATCGTGTGGTTGCTCTGAAACCTGTAGAAAGCATTCAACATTCATGCTTCCTTTAAATAAATGAAGGGAGATTCAAAGACCACAACCACTGAATGTTAGATTCCAGCCTTGCTCCTTAGATATGGAAAAATATTGATCTCACATTTATTTATATATATATATTTATATTATGTAAAGCATATCATCGAAATTCCAGATTTGCAGTTTTATGTTGAGAAGCATGAATTGTGCAAGATTTACCCTAAAGCAGTTTTCCACAGCACGGTGAACCCCCTTTGGCATCTTTCCTCCTGCATGACTCGCCTCTCTGGGATTCTCTCTTCATGTCACTTATTAACCTCTTTAGTTGGGAGATGTTCCACCAGGTTCTTTTGTTAGCACCACACAACTCTTCAGTCATTTGTTGCCCACGTTCCAACACTGCTGAATCACTGTATGTGACTTTATTTACATACAGCTTACATGGGCAGTTATGTATAAAGAAACACATGTACTTTTATAACAATAAGCACTGAGTGTGTTAACCTTCAGCAGCTCATTCTCTAGACAATCCTTTCTTTAAAGACAGAACAAATTTTGGGGTCAACTTAACCACAAGGCAGATATGTAATGTAAAAGCGAGGTCAGAGGTCAAATGTAAAAAGGTATTTAGATTGTGATATCAGAATCCCCATATACCCGTATCACTTCCTGTGTATTACCAATGCAAACAGAGGCAGCAGGACTGTAAGCATAGTTTTAAAGATGAAAGAGATTTTTGAAACTTTGCCTTATTTGACCTTAAAGAGGTCAGAAGTCCAAAGAAACATGATATTTAGATTCAACCATCCATCATTCCCTACATGCCTATATGCTGTCAATGCAAACAATGGCAGTGAGAAACAGTTTTAAATAGCTCTATATAGCATTATTATCACTCTGACCTTCAGATCGATCACTCTATTGATTTTGAAGGAGAGGTCAGAGGTTAAATGTCACATATTAATTTAAATCTTTATTCTGTACTTTATATAGCTTGACAATACACACCACGCTTGTAAGAATCATAAGTTATAAGGCCTTGTGTCAATTTTCTACCAATAAATCATTAAGTTGACTTTGAAGACGTTGGTGGATTTAAGACACATTTTAATGGATTGTAAGAGGTGCCCGCTGTACACCCCTACAAAGCTTCATGAGGATCAGAAAGAATGGCACACAATCAAACACCGCCAAAAACATAACCTCCTTGGTGGTAGTAATAAATAATAGTACCTACCTGATGAAGGTCCGAAAGGCAGTGGGGCCAAGGCGCATGTTGCCCTTCACACCAAGGAAGCGTATGAAGAGAGCTGCGATTCGCTCCACTAGCCGCAGGTAGTTGAACTGCTTGGAGTACTTTGGGTAGACCTGCTTCAGACACAGCGAAGGCAAAGTTCCCGTTTCATCTTGGCTCTTCTCTTGTGTTTCTTCTTCCATGGGAATCTCTTCTCCTTGTTCAAACCCACCGGCCCTCTGTTGGGGACTGTTGGTGTAGAGTAACAGGAAAAAAACAAAGAAAAGCAAAACAGCTTTAATTTAAATTAATGAACGGATTCATTTTCAAGCTTGGTGAACATTAAACCAACAAGGTGCAGATACAAGAAAGAGATTCAAAACGAAAAGGTTGATTTCATATTGACGAAAAAGTTGATACTTGTCACTAAATTTGGAAAAGCAAATAAGTTAAATGGTCCAGACAGGATTGGTCGTTTGATAGAAGCAACATGAGACTCATCCTCCACCGGGCTATACACTGTTCTCTATTACTCAGTAAAAACATCAACTCAATTTCAACCTTAGGTGATGGACGAGCTGTGCTTTTAGAAGTTCATTTATGATGCTTTGAATTAAGCAGACCAACATAAAAGCACTCATACCAGTTTACTTAAAGTGACCAAAAGAAGTCTGTGAACCTTTGATTCAGTCCATCGACCTCCTGTTACACAAAAGCTGGATCAGAAAACAGTGTACTGAAGTGCTTCCATGCAAGCAATGCAGTACCACCTTGTTATCAACATACACAGACTAAAAACAGCCTGAATAGCCTACATGTTGCTTTATAACACCGGTAATTAAGCTGCAATTCAATTTTATTTATACAGCGCCAAACCACAACAACAGTCACCTCGAAGGTCTGTATATTGGAAGGTAAAGACTCTACAGAGAAAACACCAGCAATCAAAACACCCACTATGAACAAGCAGTTGGTGACAGTGGGAAGGAAAAACTCTTAACAGGAAGAAACCTCTGGCAGAAGCAGGCTCAGGGAGGAGCTGCCATCTCATTAGGGGTGAGGGGGGGAGACAGGAAAAAGACACACTGTGGAAAAATGGTCCATTAATGGTCAAAACTTTAAAAGAGCAGAATCCTGAACATGAGTTTTTTCCACTGCTAATGCACGTTCAAGGTGCCCAATATTTTATCAGATGAAAACAAAGCTGCCTTTTTTCAGAAAACAAGTGACACCAAGACTAATCCGTCTACTTTAAAATCTCACATCCTTCTGCTTGTCAGACGAAACAATGAATATATGAATATTAGATAAATGGAAAACTGTGATGGATAATAGTACTATTTTTTTAATTCTCTGTTATAAAGATAATCCTTAGGGAGAGAAAAAAAGTCAGCTATGCTTAGTTACCATGCTGCAAATTCAAAATCCGTCATGTCATGTTTTCTCCATTTTACTGTCACTCTGTCCCTTCTACCAGCTATCCCACTGTAATATTCCTGAGGGACAGGATGCCTTTTACAGGGAATTAACGTAAACTGCAAGGATTGTGCGTTTCTGTCCTTGGGAGCTTTTTTGGGTGTGTACACACTGTGCTTGACTGACAACCTCCCTCCTCTCACCTGGCAGGTCAGAACAAATTATACCTTCATCATTCCTTTTTGGAACATGAAGTGCTGCGACCTTAAAACACCCCTATAAAAGAAACTTAACTAAAAGCCAGAATAAGTAAAGAACACCTGTGCGAGTTTGCAGCAGGGGCTAAAAGCACAACTGCAATCGTGCACATGTGCATCAAGAAACGCATACAACAAAAGGCAACACTCAAGGGGATAAGAACACCGCCGACTTTTTATGAGGCCGCTTCGTTCTCCATGAATTAGTAAGCAGTGTGAATGGCACTGAGCGAGCGCTGCTGAATGTTTAATAGAATCAATCATCCCTCGAAGCCAGGACGCCACCCACATCTATTTAGACAGGACAGGCTCTGCTAAAAACGGACACGTCTTCAACAGAAGCTGACAAGCAGACAGACAGTGAGGCGAATGTCTACAAACATTCCTGCAGAGGGAGAGAAAAGCTGATGGGTGGTGAAGGAGAAAAGGTGAAGAATGGGAGGTTTTTAAAAAAAGACACACAGAAGGCAAAGCGTATGTACCCAATTTGTTGTCATTAACTGACAATGGGAACCTTTTTTATCTTGATGTGTGTGTGTGTGTGTGTGTGTGTGTGTGTGTGTGTGTGTGTCCGAGGTGTTCCCAGTAGGAAAGCTGGAGAAAAAGCCTCAACTTTAAACACAATTAACTTCCCTCAATCTTTCTTTCCTTTTATGCAGATGATGCTTTTCTAATAATGTGCCTCGCCCGCTATTTTAGGTATGGCCACAGATCTCACTTTTTTTTTTTTTTTTGTTCTCGCTGCACTCACCTTTCATAATGGCTCATAAATCACTCTCAGAGACATCATACATAGGATTAATGAGCTGGGGGAGAGAAGTGCATGTCTGAGAGTCACTGATAGCATCACCCAGTTCTTCTTAGAATTCCTCATTTATCTCCTCGCCCTTCTCTCCAAAATGCCATTTACCCCCCCTCCTCCCTCCACCGCCAACTATTCTGCCATTTCATATTTGCTTTATCTCTCTTCTATAAGCCTGCCTCGATCATTTAAACAGCAACACAGCTTTTGGGGTATTTTTTTAACTCAGCTGCTGCTCTTTAGCGCGTGTGCCTGGTCAGCTCCCCCCGTCATTTCACTTCATTTTAAACCAGTAAAATTCATACTTGGCTGAATTCAGTCTGAACTCTGTGTTCTGACTGACTGGATCTCATCCATCCCACTGCAGACCAGCTGTCAGCAAACACAATGCACGTATTTTCTTATTGGCAGACCATCTGTGCAGTAAACAGATTACTTAACCTGCCATAACAATGTTTGTGCTCCAGAAAGACTGCTTGTTAATAAATCTCAAATTCTGCAGAATTTTAGAAAAAGAGAAAGAGAGCGAGTTCCCTCTGCTAAAACACCAAATCTGTATGAAGCAGAAAGGATTTCTCTAACAAACCTATAATCCACTAGATCCCTGAGATTTTTAATTTTGAGTAACTGTGACTTCAAAAACTACAAAATACCAGCCAAACCATGATTAATTCCTAGTTCTTAATGTCCATAAGTATATTACTCCTAATGCCGCTTTAGACTTTTTATCCAGCATCATAAATAACAGTTTAACTGGGTTCTGGCAAAAGCACTGGAATAAGTATTATCGGATACTGGAGCACCTGCATAGTCAGTGTACAGTCATAGATCAGATTTGACCCGTTCAATGCATTTTACTTTAGCAGGACTTTCTCCTGTTACACTGACTAACTGTTTAGTTCCACATCTGTCCACTCGAGTAGCTCGAGACACCAACCGTCTGCCACCTACAATCCACATCTTGCGTCAGTTGATCTCAATAGGTCACATGATAGGGTGAGACAAGGTCACAGCAGTTTCAACCGAAACCTCTGCAGATAATGACCCACACCCTTTGTCACAGCTTGGTTCATGATCAATAGTGAGTCAACGTCTGCCTTAAGGGACAACTTCCACTAGGGTTTAAATACGTGGGACTTTCCACCATTTGGTCTTAGAAGCGTCTCGGATGAGAGCTGAAACATCTTCAAGAAATGTAAAGAAGTTCAGTCGCTTTTCTTTCCAAGCTTCTTAGACTACCATGACCTGGATGACTGAGAACCTACACAGACATACTGCCATTTAATGTGTTTGTTTAGTTTGTTTAAATCACAGCAATCGCACTGTGTGGAGCTGAATGATTAAAGAGTTCCGTTTTTGCAGCTGTGTTGTTGGCTGATGATTACATTTTTCGGCGCTGAGCCAATCTAACGGCTAATTTAATAAACATTAGCAATGGCTAGTTGGGACATGCTTACCATTACTCTCTTCAACCACAAGACTTTGTCACCATTTGCACAGCTGACAGAACAATTCCCTGTAATCACAACGTAACTTAAAGATACTCTGAATCTTCTTGCTTCCTTTTAATTATGCACCATGGTTGGATAACTGCTGTTAAAATAATCACGTGCTTAAATAAAATATCAGGATCATTTTATTACGTTTTCTTTGGTGCTGATTTGAGATATCTTTTCTGAGATGTACTTAATAATTTACTTACAACTTTGTTACTGGTACCCAGCTGCATGCACATACTATTATGTGAAGTTCTAAGGGTTCTGAGCCAATATAAAACAAGCAATAATGTGCAAAAGTCTTGACCCACCCCTCTCTTTTCTTTGCTAGGAAAATGGGAAGTATGTGCAGCACTTTACTGAAGTGGAAATACAGCATATAAGGCAAAAACAGCACAATTCTAACAATATTAATCAATATTTGGTATGACCACCTTTACTCTTGAGCACAGGCACATACGCGTCTCTTAGGCAAATTTTCTTCTCTTTTCTTTTAGTCTTCAGGAATATCCCACACTGCTACAATAGTGCTCCATTTCATTATTTTTGTATCCAGGTATGCTTTTACTGCACTCACAGTATATTTGGGATCATTGCTGCACTAAGGGATGAAGTGGATTCATAACTCCATTAGATCTGTTGCCACTGATTTTCAGTCCAGTTCTCATCTAATTTGGCGTAACCTCAGCCAAGGACATGACTTTCAGATACTGCTCATCTTCTGCAGATAGTCTTTTATTCCCCCAACTTCTTTTGTCCTTCACTTTTCCAGTTTCCTCAAATTCTTTAAGGACACACTGAACACCATGCTGAGATATGCCACATTATTAGCTGATAGCTCTTTGGAAATCACCTTGTTGGTGCTTTTTATACTTAAATGTTTCATAAATTAGTGTTCAGTGACCTAACAAAAAAAAAGAGAGTAAAAAAAGCATTCCTTCGGAGCTGGTCAGGTACAAAGACTCGACTGAAAATGAGTGATGAAGCAGCCAAAGTCCAAAGAAAAACTTTGCAAGATCTTCAAAAAGCCTGGAGAACTATTGCTCAAGAGTACTCTAAAAATAACATAGTCTGCATCCTTGGAAGCACAATATGAAGACACGAGGGTTGACTGAGACTTTTGCACAGTATTGTGTAAGGGACTTTAGATTAAATGATCAGGGGTCTTTGGCTTTTCAATATATAATAATGTGTATGGTAGTGTATTAGCTCAATGAATGAGTTAAGAACACAGATGCACAAAAATAGAGCAATGCATGGGAATCTAAGATTACATTTAAAATAGGCAAATCACATTAACATGTTAGTGGTCATGACTTTAGTAGTTATGTGGGCAATGTGCCTAACCAGATCTTTTTAACGTGCACAACAAAGCAGAATTTCCGATAAAGAAAATAATCTGAGGAGGAGAGTAAAGAAAAAAAAGGTGATGGAAGGATGGGCAAAGTGAGAAAAAACGGAAGAAATTGAGATGGTGGCCGAACAGAAGCTGTAAATCCTATTGTCATAAAAGAAAAACAGACTGAGGGTGAGAAAACAAAAAAAAAATAAAAACCTAATGTAGGAGGAGATTTATTGTCAGGCACCACACAGGGCCAGTCAGCCAGAGAGAGATTGAGCCACCAGACTCGTACAGTAATGTGTGAATTTCCACCACGGCTCAGCTGAATTTAATTTTTCCATTTAACAAGCTTAGGGAGAGCTGTTGAGCAGTGCAGAGCAGGACTCCGAGGAGGGATGGGAAGAGTGAGATATCATGTCCTTAAAAAGTGAACATGCAGACAAGAATGCAAGGACTTCAGGCTTTGCATGCGTCTGTATGTGTGTGTGTGTGTGTGTGTGTGTGTGTGTGTGTGTGTCCGAGGTGTTCCCAGTAGGAAAGCTGGAGAAAAAGCCTCAACTTTAAACACAATTAACTTCAGGCAAGTCTATATATTTACACTGTGGGTTTCTTGTGGCCTGGATCCATTAGACGCAGAGTGTCCCTGATCACGCCCACTTTGACCTCTTCATCCACCGGACTGGGAACATATTCAAAAACTCCGGGTGCCACCTAAAAAATGCAAGTACTGCTTACAGCAAAAAGAAATAAGAGGCTTTAAAATATGATGATGTTGCTGCTGACATTTCACTCTTACCTCCTGCTCATGCTCGATTCTCATACTAGGGTTGGAGTTGACTTCTAACAGTACGGGCTTTAGGTTCTTCATGAGCAAGATGTCAAAGCCTAATATCTGAAACACACCCACAGAATGTCAGCAACATACTTTCTATACCGTATATATTTAAAATTCTCAAATATATACAAATAATGAGGATTGATGAAAAGGTCATTAAGGCTTAAGAAAATATCTACGTGTGATCAATATAAAGTGGATCTTATCTGATTATTTTATTTATTGTATAATTACTTGGAAGCACGTGGGTCCTGGTTTGCCGGGTGGTATGTCAGCCTGGTAGTAGACTCTAAGTTCAGGCACCACGGCGATGACAGTCTTGATGACAAGGGCGATGATGTCCGACCACACCCTCTTGATGTCGACACCTTTAGCTGCTAATCTGTACAGCACGCTGGAGAGAGTGCGCTTGCTGCCGGTGCTCTGGCTGTCTGAGTGCACGAAGTTGCCGCTGTGGACGTTGAGCGAGTAGTTTGTCAGGTGCATGAAGACGTGGCTAAGATTCTTCTGACTTGGCTCCTTCACAGAAACACACAAAAAGACGAAACGAAGAAAAACAAAAAGAAAAGAACAAAATTTGTTACCTTTAAGGTCACAGCTTCACAGCACAGTTTGCTGACACCATCGTGGCTACCTGATACAGCTCGGTGCAAAAACGTGTCAGTCCCTCTTTGGCAATGTAGATCTCCAACGGCTCCAAGGACTTTATAAGAACGTAGAGCCGGATATCGAACTTAAGTTTGTCAATAAGTAACGGCTTTTGGATGTACTCCTGGACTACGCCCTGTTTGGCCTGCGAACCCGTCATGAGCTTGAGGTCACTAGGGTCACGGATGAGGTAGATACCGTCCCCCTGAGAGCCCCCATCTGGTTTGACAATGAAAGTGGGATTCACTGTAGCATCCTTCTCTTTCACCATGTGAATCTGCAGCAGAGGGAAAAGGTACACCAGTGAGTGTGAGTCAAGGAAGTTTAAACATGTTTCTATTGTTGATGCTGTATCAAAACAGCCTGTTGAAAGACCACACGAACTGGGAACGTAACAACTTGTTATGAAACACATAGAACCTGTAGAAAACGGTTATTGTTCACCGTCTCAGCAGCAGTAGCAACAGATAGGTGGAGAAAAGTTGTAAATTATTCAGGTGTTTCTTTTTGTGAAATATACACTGCTCACAAATTTTAGAAAAAATATTTGTCTTTTCTATACTGATATGGACTGGTTAATGAGTCGGGAATGAAAGGATTGCACATTGTTTCTTCATCCTCTAAGAACTGCCTACATAATCTCACCACACTGCCGTGCACCAGCAGGAACCCGGGATCCAGTGCACCAACCTTACAATGGGCCAAAAGATTTCATTCCTGTCCCTGGTAGAGGTCTGTGAGTTCCACCATGGATATGCCTCCCCAGACCATCACTGTCCCACCACCAAACATGCTGTTACAGGCAGCATCATGTTCTCTATCGCTTCAACAGACCCTTTCGCGTCTGTCAGATGGGCTCAGGGGGAACCTACACTCATCTGTGAAAAGTACAGGGCACCAGTGTTGGACCTGCCAATTCTGGTACTCTATGCAAATACCAATCGGGCTCCATGATGTTGGGCTATGGCACTATAGGACATCGGGCCCTCAGGCCACCTTCATGAAGTCTGTTTCTGATTGACTGTTCAAAGACATTCACACCAATGGTCTGCTGGAGGTCATTTGTTCTTCCTGGCATAAAGGAGCAGATACCCGTCCTGCTCATGGGTTAAGGACCTTCTACGACCATGTCCAGCTTCCTGGAAACCCTTGAGGCAATGGTACGTATTGCTAGGATGTGCCATCCTCTGTGGGGTTCATGTTACCAGTAGTGATACTGGCCCTGGCCAAATGCAAAATTCATGGAAAAAACATAAAACACAGTCAGAAAAGATGAAGAGGGGGAAAATATCAGTGGCCTCCACTGTCTCATTGTTGCCCCTCTAGTGCATCTGTTGTTAATTTCATTAGCACCAAAGCAGCTCAAACTGATTAATAACCCCCCTCTGCTACTTAAATGACCAGATCAATACTCCACAAGTTTAACTGACCTGATGCTATACTCTGATTAAACAGTGTTCCCTTAATTTTCTATAAGCAGTGCAGTTAAATAAATTCATTATCTTAACTTGCAGCTGCACAGGAAGTAGCAATCAAAGATTTGGTTAATCTGAGGTTTACAAACAACTCACATTTCACTCGCTGGGCCCACGTCCTCATTTTAGGTTTGACACCGTTTTAGTAGATAAAGGTGGATGGCTTAAACATGAATTGAGCTGTGGTTTGGGGAAGGCCTCGAAGGGGACTGGCGGCGGCTCCCGGGCCTGGCAGATCCCCGTGTACCAAATAGAAGTGAAGAAGTGGAAGAAGTGAAAAGGGGAGGGAAGGTGGGGCATGTAAACAAGAACGAACACCTTGTAGAACTGGGGGATCATATATAGATAAAAACCGGAAGGAACGTGTTTGGAGGCGTGGTCCCACTCGTGAAATTCAGATACTTTATCTCCATTTACCTGCATTACCGATCCTTTCACCTCTACCTAAAAGATGAATATTCAGTCTTTCAGTGAATTATTATTTGTCTTCACTATACATTTGTCTTCAGCCTGATTTGTTTTATAATACTGAGTCATGGCCTAAAGGTTTTACAATAAGATAAAAAGCAATATTCTGGTGCCCTCTGCTGGACATAACATACAGTTGCAATCAAATCTCAATTAGAAGAACTGACCACGTATTCATCTGAATACATCATCAATCTATTTTAATATTTTGGAAGAAAATACAACTTTTTTGTAATTAGATATTCCTGTAAATCTTAATATTGCATAAACAGTACATGCAGATAATAAAACACACATTTTTATTTACAAAACCAATAAAAATATGAGTAGACTACATAAGATCAGCATCTGTGTTCATCATTTGGACTAACTTGGAGAACTTGAAAGAAACACTGAGTCATCCATGAGTGAACCAATCATCTATATTTGTATTTTAAAGCCATTCCCAAAAGGTAAATAAGACTCATTTCAATAAATTTATTGAGGTCATTGCTGCTGTGTTTGGACTCACTTTGTAGGACACCTGGTGCACTAAAATTAATACAGCTACTGCTACACTTATCACTGGTATGCTTCTACAAGGCCTGCTGTGGTCTGCCTTTGCAGCTGACTCAACCTACCCATTTAACAATTTGACTTGCTCTCATTTTGACCAACATCTAGTTTTGGTTTATGGTAATAACAGCTCATCTGTCTCTTTTAGCTTTATTATTAACACAAGCAAACTAAATTGCCCCCTTGCTTCTTATTTCAAACAAGACACTATTATTGCTGCTTCCCCACATGAGAAGAGGTTTCTGGACTCAATTTACCAGATTAAAGTATAAACATTATATCTTGGAAGAACTCCAATTTCCATTTCTCACCTTTTGTCATCATATTCACATGACTTTAGCTCACTGAAATAAGCTAGCCACACATAGCTTCCATGTTTCCCCATCAATAGTTACACAGAAAAACAGTTAAAGACGCTTAACAAGGGTTTTCATATCCAGTGTCATCATTTTTATTTGTGTCAATTTTCTTTAATTTATTTTGAACGTACCTGTGTGGTAAACTGTTGGTACTCCTCAGGCAGGATCCAGGAACGGGGATAGAAGTCGTATTCTTCTGGGAACAACTCCTGCATAGTCCGAACTGCTCTGCTGAGGTTGATCTTTCGCAGCATTTCGATCATTCCTGCACGGACAGTTTTACATAAGAAACTGAATACACGATTGGCACGATTTACACTCACTGGTCACTTTGTTAGGTGCACCTCCTCAACTGCTCATTAACACCAATATCTAACTAGCCAATCGCATGGGAGCAAATCAGTGCATTCAGTCATATAGACAGCCAGGTAAAGAAAGGTGATTTTAATCATTTTCCAACACAGTTTTGAGCTGATCGGAAGGCAATGAACTCAAATCACTAGTTACAACCAAGGTATGCAGAAGAACATCCCTGTACGCACTAAATGCAGCAGAAGACCACAACATGTGGCATTTGTGTAAGCTAAGAACACGAAACTGAAGCTAAAATTGCGTTCAACAAAATTGGACAACAGTAGGTTGAAAAAACGTCGCCTGGTCTGATGAGTCAAAGACATCCACCCCAGTGACCTGCTGGAGGTCAGAATTTGGTGTAAACACCATGAAAACACGTATCAATCCTGGTTCATATCAAGTTAAAGCTGTTGCTGGTGGTGTAATGGTGTGGGGAATATTTTCTTAGCACTCTTTGGGCACCACAGCCTACCTGAGTATTCTCGCTGACCATGTCCAGCCTGTTATTACCACCATTTACCCACCTTCTGGTGCCTGCTTCCAGCAGGATAAAGCTTCATGTCATAAACCTCAAATATCCTCAAACTGGTTTCTTGAACGAGAAAATGAGTTCAGTGTACTCAAACAGCAATGTGGACCAATCTCTCTGAGTATTTCCAGCACGTTGTTGACAGTGAGTGTAAACTGTTCAGTAAATGTAGCCAGTTTCACAATAAGCAGAATGATTGCAGAGAAGGACTATTAACCATTTTAACAACCCTTGTTGGCTCAGAATAAAGTGCCTGGGGTAATGTAGGACAACACTATAACCTGGTTATGATAACAGAATCCTGAATCCATACTGCAATAAATAATATGCGATTTGCTGCAGGTGGTAGCAAGATAAGAAGAGGTGAGAGGAAGAATCTGTGAAATACCTGGGAACTTGTTGACCTGCCCTGAGACGATATTTTCATTGTCATGAAAGGAAACGCCGTGCCAGTAGATATCACAGGCTGTTCGCCTTCCTAAAGGAAACTGAGGGGGGGGAAAGCAAGAAAGAACAGTGAAAGGGAGACATAGCAGAGGGCTGAAAACATACAGAATGATGAGAACAGTTCATTAAGGAACTCGTGTTTGCAAACAAGAACAAAGGCTAATCTACTCAGGACATTAGGAAGGTGTTTTGTCCTCGCAGTGAACCGAGAAAACGGGGCTAATCTTGCCCAAAGATGGCAGGTAAGTGCGTGTTATGTTGTGAAGAGCTGGGAAAGAGGAGGAGAAGTGATACTATAAAGAGGATTTACACAGCGAGGAAATCCTGCTGGCACAGGGTAAAGGACAGTTTAGTCCTTTACACCTCATCTGCTCACTCTCACGCACACACTCCAAACCACACAGAAGCCACCCAGCAGAGGTGTGGGGAATCCATCCAGATATTAATAATAGTAGATAGTAGCAGTATTAGTACACACCAGTGCTGGTATTGGTATTGGATTGACGCTAACATGATAGATTGATACTTTGTTTGTATCCTCAGTATGTAGCCCACTGAATTGTGTTACATAAATAGTTTTTTTGGAAATGAAAAAATACACCTCAAACATGCACTATGAAAAATGTCTAAAACCTTTTGTATTGACTTGACAAAAGCCAACTTTATAAGTTAAAAGTATCGGTATTGACAGTGGTATCAGCAATACTGGCCATGTATTTATTTTTATATAAAATCTGCAGTATCGCACAGCACTACCTAAAAAAGCTACATAAAAGCAATATAAACAAACAATCAGTCTGAGAATGAATTATGTGCACAATCTTTAGTTTTTCAGCCCTTAAACTCTCAGCTTTTTATACTTGTGATACAACTTTAGTTAATAGGAGAGTTATTCTCTCACCACTATTAAATGTGAATTAAAAAAATAAAGCTGTACAAAAACTGTAGATAAACTTAAAATCTTAGAATTATCCAAAAGTCATCTGCCATATTATCCATGTAGACAACAGCACGACTCAACACTGAATTTGCTCTCCACTGTCTGCGTCCTACATTCAGGAACGCTCAAATAAATAGTTTATTGTAAAGATTCCTCACAGCTGTTAAATCAAACACACATTTTAGAGCTGGCAAGTTCAAAGTATTGTAACGATGGTTAAGTGTTATTGTACATGTTGGTTATCTTTGCACACTGTTGTTGTTCCTTTAAGATTCATTTTGGTTGTGCTGCAGGAAGTAGGGAGGGTGGTGTGGAGGAAGGGGTGGGGGGACCTGGGTTCTGTGTTGTGTGGGTGCCAGGCTGAAGAGAGGTGTAGCACGAGGGCGCTCTCCCCTGAGTTAGCAACCCGCTTGCTTATGTGCCGAATAAACGGACAAACTGAGACCCAACCGTCTGGTTCTTGTGAACGTTACATTGGTGTCAGAAGTGAAGAAAGAAAAAAGAACCCCAGAACGCCCGACACCCTGTTGCTGGCGACGCTTGCCGTTACGAGACGAGGATGTTGCCGGGCAGGATTAAGAAGGAGACGGAGGAGAGGGAGGTTCGTCCGCGCTCGCCCGCCCATGGAGTGAGGGAAACGGCGCTGCGGCTGTCTGCCGAGGCTGGATTTTCTCCAGGTTTGACTAGGCTCGGGAACTGTTCGCACAGCGGCCGCGATTCCGGCGGGAAGGAGTCGACCTCGCTTGGCGCGCCGTCACGTGATGTAAACAAACATGGCGGCGCCCAGCAAGCTGCAGCGCATATAAAAACGCCTAAGTTCAGCGGCAAGACGCCATGGGAAGTGTTTATCGCACAGTTCGAGCTGTTAGCTGTTGCAGCTGGCTGGTCTGAGGAACATAAAGCTCTCCAGTTGGCTTTGTGCCTGTGTGAGGATGCAGCTGCATGCCTGCTGCTGCTAACCGAGGAGCAGAGGGGAGATTATAATGCTCTGGTCGGAGCACTTCAGAGGCGCTTCGGGCAGTATAACCAACCAGTGCTGCTGAGGTCGGAGTTCCACAACAGACGCAGATTGCCAGGTGAGCCCCTCCGCATTTTGGCCCATGAAGTCGAGTGCCTTTGCCGGAGGGCGTATGACAGCATGCCACCATCAGTGCAGGCGGAGTTAGCTCGGGACCAGTTCCTGCAGGCCCTGAGCCCTAAAGAGCTCCGTATGCAAACTCAGCTTGCTCGGCCGGCCACACTCAGTGCAGCCCTGGAGCTAGCGTTGGAGAGGGAGATGCTTGCGGGATCCTCTGGGGGCGCTGATGACGCACACGTGGTGAGGGCTGTGTCAGCACCTGTGGAACAGACGGAGACGCCAGCGGGCCTGTGCAGTTTGGTGCAGGCGGCTTTGCTGCAGTCGCCTTCCCCTCGGGCTGGCCCACACCGCCGACCGCAGAGCTGCTGGGGACGTGGACAAGTCGGACACCTCATCAGGCAGTGCCCCAAGCTTGCAGCGGTTCAGGGAAACGCCCATGGGCCCGTGTAGGCGGGAGTACACGGGCCTGGGAGAACGACATCCCCACTCCACCGCCACCCCCACCTGGTGCGGCCATCGCTGTGGGCTGGACCCAGGTTGGCGGCTTTTGCCATGTTCCAGTGACGATTGCGGGGGTGTCCTGTACGGCCCTGCTGGACACGGGGTCCAATGCAACGCTGGTCCGACCCGATGTTGTCCCACCCGGAGCTGCTGTGCAACCGACTAATGTGCAACTTAAGACTGTGACCGGTGATCTGGCCCCAATGAGAGGGAGGGGAGTGTTCCAGTTCAAGGTGGGGGACCTCGGTGTGTCTTATGCTGCCTGGGTGGCTGACGTGCAGGACGCCTGCATCCTTGGGCTGGATTTTTTACGAGCCATTGGTGGTGTACTGGACTTAGGCAAAGGCTTCCTCGCACTCCCTGATGGGAAGAAGGTGCCGCTTATTCCCCCCCCGGTCTGCACAGCATCTGCCGCGGCGTCCACCTCCACTGCAGAGACCCCTGCAGACCCGCCAGCAGAACAGCGAGCGGAGGAGGAGGAGAGGCTCTCAGCAGTGAGGAGTATCTGGTCAAAGAACTGTGAGGGGCTGACTCCACAGCAAGAGAGTCTATGGCAGGTACTAAAAGAGTTTAGTGACATTTTTGCCCTGAAAGAAAGTGATGTTGGCTTGACACACTTGGTAGAGCACGTCATTGAGACCGGGGATGCCCAGCCTATTAAAGTGCGCCCACGCCGCCTGCCCCTGGCTCATCAGGAGGCTGCAGACAGAGAGTTGTGTGAAATGATGAAGGCGGGCATCATAGAGCCATCTGATAGCCCGTGGGCCTCCGCGGTGGTGATGGTGCCTAAGAAAAAAAGTCCTAGGATGCGTTTCTGTGTGGACTACAGACCACTCAACAAAGTGACGAAGAAGGACTCTTACCCCCTTCCCAGGATTGATGAGTCTCTCGACTTAGTAGCCGGGTCCTCCTGGTTCTCCACCCTGGACCTGCGGAGTGGCTACTGGCAGGTGCCACTGTCCCCGGAATCCAGACCGAAGACAGCCTTCTGCACTAACAGGGGACTATGGCAGTTCAAAGTCCTGAGCTTTGGTCTTTGCAACGCTCCTGCGACCTTCGAGAGGCTTATGGACAGTGTGCTGGCTGGCGTCCCACGGCAACGGTGTCTGGTTTACCTGGATGATCTTCTAGTGCACGGGAGCTCCTTTGATGCTGCCCTGGATGCCCTGAGACAAGTGTTGGAGAGGGTGGCGGCTGCAGGCCTGAAGCTGCATCCCGACAAGTGCCACTTCATGAGGAGGGAGGTGGAGTTTCTGGGCCACAAGCTGGGTCGTGAGGGCATCAGCACTTTGGAGGAAAAAATTCACACCATTACAGAGTGGCCCACACCAGCAGACCAGAAACAGCTCAAAAGCTTCCTAGGACTGGCGTCTTATTACAGGAGGTTTGTGAAGGGCTTTTCCTCCATAGCCGCACCACTCTTCCACCTGCTGCAGAAGGACCGTGACTTCATCTGGACCCAGGACTGTCAGCAGGCGTTCAACACCCTCCGCAAATCGCTGACAGAGTCCCCAGTCCTCGCCCCCCCTGACCCCACCCTGCCTTTTGTCCTGGACACTGACGCAAGTAATGTGGGGCTGGGAGCTGTGTTGTCGCAGGTTGGGCCGGAAGGTGAGAAGGTGGTGGCGTACTTCAGTCGGGTCCTGAACAGGAGTGAGCGGCGCTACTGTGTCACACGACGAGAGCTGCTGGCTGTGGTGGCAGGGGTGAGACACTTTAAGTACTACCTGTGCGGCACAGCATTTGTTATCAGAACTGATCATGCTGCCCTTCAGTGGCTGATGTCCTTCAGGGAGCCAGAGGGACAGGTGGCTCGCTGGCTGGAGGAGCTCCAAGCCTTCAATTTCACTGTGGAGCACAGAGCAGGGACGCACCATTCTAACGCAGACGCCCTCTCTCGCCGCCCATGTGCTGCAGCTGGCTGCCGTTACTGTGAGAAGCGAGAGGAAATAGAGCGGGAACTCACGACAATAGACGGAGCAGCACAGCTCGCCTGCAGGGCTCTTCTGGTGGTGGATGCAGCGGAGTGGAGGGCACGGCAGGAACAAGACACAGACCTGCTGCCGGTCCTGCAGTGGCTGGAGAAGGGGGAGCAACCCCTTTGGGATGAGGTCACTGGGTTTTCCATCTGTACCAGGGGGCTATGGGCCAAGTTTGCAGCTCTCAGGCTGAAGGAGGGGGTGTTGGAGCGTGCCTGGAAGGATCCTGCCACGGGGGAGGAGAGGTGGCAGGTTGTGGTGCCAAGGTCGCTGAGGTCAGCGGTGCTGGAAGCCTGCCATGGGAGCACTGGCTCCGGCCACTTTGGGGTCTCTAAGACTCTCCGCCGCCTCCGCCAGGGCTATTACTGGGGTCAACAGCGGAGGGATGTGGAGGACTTTTGCCGCAGCTGTGATGCATGTTCCTCACACAAAGGGCCACAGGACCAGTCCCGGGCTCAGCTTCAGCAGCAACCAGCAGGGGCTCCAATGGAGCGAGTAGCTGTGGACGTCATGGGCCCATTTCCTCGCACAGACAGAGGAAACCGCTATGTTCTTGTGGCCATGGACTATTTTACCAAGTGGCCGGAAGCATACGCCATCCCAGATCAGGAGGCTGAGACTGTCGCTGATGTATTAGTGGAGGGGATGTTCAGCCGCTTTGGAACAGCAGAGACCCTCCACAGTGACCAGGGGCGTAACTTTGAGTCCAAGGTATTTGCTGCCATGTGTGAACGCCTTGGGATTAAGAAGACCCGCACCACCCCACTTCACCCCCAAAGCGATGGACTGGTGGAAAGGTTTAACAGGACGCTGGCCCAGCAGCTAGCCATCCTTACCTCAGAACACCAACGGGACTGGGACTACCATCTTCCCCTTATCCTCATGGCCTACAGGTCGGCAGTGCAAGACTCCACCCAATGTACGCCTGCCCTGCTCATGTTAGGGAGAGAGCTGAGAACTCCTGCAGAGTTGGCTTTTGGGAAGCCCCCGGACACGCCAGAAGCACCACCAGGCCGGGACTACGCAAGGAAGCTGCAGGACCGGCTGGATTCTGCACATTCCTACGCCCGGGAGCAGCTGGCGAAGGCAGGCCTGCGCCAAAAGAGGAATTATGACATCACCACTAAGGGGAGGCACTTCCGTGCTGGGGAGCTGGTGTGGGTCTACAGCCCAAAGAGAAAGAAGGGACGGTGTCCTAAACTGGATAGCAGCTGGGTGGGGCCTTGCAGCGTCCTAGAGCGAGTGGGGGAGGTTGTTTACAGGGTGCAGTTGCCTCCTAGGGGGAGGATAGTAGCGCTGCACAGAGACCGGATGGCCCCCTACAGAGGGCAGTCCCTCCCCTCCTTTCCAGAGGGACGTGTACAGAGCGTCCATGACCCTGCTCAGAGGGGCCCCCGACCGGGGCTGCGTTCCCCTCCCTCGGACTCTTCACCCCAAAGCCCCGACGCTCCGCGCCCACCTCAGGGGCTCAGGAGGTCAAGGAGGGAACGTAGGCTACCACCCCGCCTCAGAGACTGTGTCGTTCCCTCGGGGACGAGGAACTTATTGCTGGGGGGGCAGTGTAACGATGGTTAAGTGTTATTGTACATGTTGGTTATCTTTGCACACTGTTGTTGTTCCTTTAAGATTCATGTTTGGTTGTGCTGCAGGAAGTAGGGAGGGTGGTGTGGAGGAAGGGGTGGGGGGACCTGGGTTCTGTGTTGTGTGGGTGCCAGGCTGAAGAGAGGTGTAGCACGAGGGCGCTCTCCCCTGAGTTAGCAACCCGCTTGCTTATGTGCCGAATAAACGGACAAACTGAGACCCAACCGTCTGGTTCTTGTGAACGTTACAGTATCAACATGGAGCTGGGAAGAACTCAGTCACAGAGGCTGTGACTTTATTACATCATATGGGCTTTAACAGATTACACTGGTAAGTAGCAGCACACCATCGCGAGCCTAAATTCAACTTTGACTCGACCCACTCTGCTGCCTCGCTGCAAGATAAACATCTAATTAATGACTTAGTGAGAAACAGAGTGACCGGTTCTAAACCCTGCCACACAGATGCCAGGGGAGTGAGGTCAAATTATTTAGAGCAGGGATCACACCATAAAAATAGCCCTGTTGTGTTTGCATGGACTGGTTAGCATGTGACGTATGGGAAAAGTTAGCTTTCAGAGCCACTTTTTAATGGGGGAAAAATAAACTTGGCTTATAGGTTGCTGCAACATAGATATTTCAAGTTGCACCCAATCTGTTATGCCGCGAGTAAACAGCATTTATAGTTTCAAACAGAAGCTCCAAGGAAGCCTTTAGGTGTGAAGTATTTTGAAATCCATACGCATCGATTCAGAACGTCAGCTTAGTCTGCGGCATCCTCATGAAAATCCCACGCATATGTTGACATACACTGTCATTAGTCTAATATTCCAAGCTGACCCTCACGCTGCCATCCTCTCTCCCACAAAGAGGACTAAAAGTTGATTGGATTAGAGGAGCTTTAAGGCTAATGATTTCCCACTGTTTAAGAGAATGCCATATGCTGAAAATCAGCTGACAGTGATGTAGAGACGTGGCAATCTGGATGCACCTTAAAAGCCTCATCAGTCTCTAAAATGTTGACAAACTTCATGAAATTTATTTCAACGTGTTGCTGAAACAAATTTCATAAAGTTACGTGTCTTACAACTCACTGAAAGGGTGTTTATTCAATAATGGCAAAACCAGCCTGCCTGCTTCAGTTTCAGCCCCTTCAGAGTGGTTGACAGCTACTTTCAAAATGACACAAGATCTAAAGCACCACCGGCTTACGGGCTACGGTGCGGACCAGGTGTGGTAATGTATAGGCCTTCTGTCTGTCATTTTCTGCAGGAGCTGTAAGCGTCGCCGCTCGGTTGCCGTGGCTAAGGGGAGCGTTTATTTCGCCTGTCTCATCAAATTGTCTTTTTTCACCTCTCATGCATAATGAAAGATGGGTAATAATGCCTGATAGCAGGTATTAATTGCATCACATTCAAAATTAACAGATGGTGTTTACAGCTCAGATTAAGAAGAATGGGATCAAGTAGGCTGCGCATAAATGTTTGAAAGCTGTCGATTAGAACACATCAATAGCCATCCCCTGTAATTTCATACATCGGACCCATGTGGACTGAAACTCTCAGGCTCCTGGCAAAATTGATGGCAATCCTGTCTTGTAGCATCTTGATTAGGGATGGGTACCGGTGTCCGGTGCCATGATGGCACCGGTTCTGACATAAACGGTAGTAACCAGACCGAAAAGCAGCGCACATTTCGGTGCTTTATTTCGGTGCTTTTTTTTCCCTGAGCTGTGATACACTTCTAGCCAATTGTTTTACGTTTCCGAGAATAGTAGGCGGGGCCAGGTACGTACGTTCTGTTAGCGCAGAGCTACAGATTAAAAATGCCCAAGGCGAAGCGGTTAAAAGTCTGGCTGTACTTCACAGCAAAATATGCAAACTCAGCAGCCTGCAACAAGTGCTTTAAACTGATACTGTGATACTGTCAAAGGAGGTAACACCAAGAATCCGATGAAACACCTGGCGACGCATAGCGTTTTTTTAAAAGCCGAGAAATGCGCCGTATTTGATGGCAGCAGCAGCCGTTCTTCTCTGCGTGAGTAGCTTAATGTTGTTCTTGTGTGATTTACGTTGAGTAGGCTAACCACGTTATTACATTAATGCATGTAAGGTGAACTAGGAAACATCATCATAGCTACATACGGCTGTCTTCTTGTTTGATGGCAGATGCTCCCTTCACCCTGGCCAAAAAGGCTAAAATGACCAAAGAAAAAGTGGAAAACAGTTAAACATGAGAGGTTTTTGGACAAAGTTTGTGTTTTTTCCATTGATTAAGCACTGCTTCCAGCCAAGAGTGATGCCATATATGCCCCATAGCTGCAGAAAAGGCTAACATTGTTATCTTTTTACAGAAAAACAGCTGAACATGAGAGGTTTTTGGACCAATTTTGTGTTCTCCATTCTTTAAGCACCGGTTCGAGCACCGTTTAAGCACCGGCACCGTTTCAAAAGTACCGATTTGGCACCGGTATCGGATAAAACCTAAACGATACCCATCCCTAATCTTGATAGTTAAAGGATAAAAAGTGATTATACTTTGCAGCTACCAGTTAGCCAATTTACTGATTTTGGTCCACGAAACAACTGAAAAAAGTGGCTGTCAGGCAACAAGCTGTGATAAAAGCATTAAACCTTTCATTCAAGTTAGGCTCTTCGGGCAGAACTGCACCACTTGATGCTCAAGTTTTTTCACTTTCCAAGATCTCTACAGTGGCAAAATGAGGACCAGTCAACTTGAATTTCTTTTTGGTGAATTGGACAAAGTCACAGGGAACCAGATGTAACAACAGGGTGGGTGGAGTTGGTAAACGCCTGCTCTATTAAATGTGGTGCATCTGTCTGCCTCTGAATTTTATCACAGTATAGAAAGTAAGTAGAAAACCGCCAATAATGTTTATAGAGATATAAGAAGGAAAAAAATAAGAAGTATATTCTTCCTCCCCTCTAGCCACTCACAGATGGCTGCCCCTCCCTGATCCTAGTCCAGAGATTTCTTCCTGTAAAAAGGGAGGAGACTGAATCAGATTCTGATACATTTTGGCAGTTTAAAACTGGTTCTTAATTCACTTCAGTTTTATTTCTGTAGTGCTAAATCACAAAAACAGTCACTTTAAGGTGCTTTTTCATTGGAAGGTGAGGACCCTATGATAATAAATAGAAAATCCCAACAAACAAACCCCCTATCAGCAAGCACTTGGAAGAAAAACTCCCTTTTAACAGGAAGAAATCTCTGACAGAACCAAGCTCAGGGAGGGACAGCCATCTTCCGCAACCAGTTGGGTTGAGGTGAGGGAGGCAGGACAAAAGAAATCCACTGAAAGACAGCATTATATTAATAATAACTAATGATTAAATGCAGACTGGTGTGTAAGCACAGCATTGAAAAGGTGAGTGAACAAGAAACACTCAGTGCATCATGGGAAACCCCCAGCAGCCTAGCATAACTAAGGAAAGGTTCAGGGTCACCTGATCCAGCACCAACTACAAGCTTTTTCAAAAAGGAAAGTTTCAAGCCTAATTTTAAAAGAAGAGAGGGTGTCTCTCTCCCAAATCCAAACTGGGAGCTGGTTCCAGTGAAGAGGGGCCTGAAAGCTGAAGGCTCTGCCTCCCCTTCTACTTTTAAATACTCTACAATGACAAGTAAGCCTGCAGTCTTAGAGCAAAGAACTCTATAGGGATGATGCATTGCAATAAGGTCCTTAAGGTCCCTGGATTTAACAGGGAGCCAACGAAGGGAAGCCAATAGGGGAGAAATATGCTCTCTGTTTCTAGTCCCTGTCAGCACTCTTGCTGCAGCATTTTGGATCAACTGAAGGCTTTTCAGTAAGTTTTTAGGGGAGTCTGATAATAATGTGGTTAGCACCGTTGCCTCACAGCAAGACGCTCCTGAGTTCAACTCCACCACCTGGCTGGGGCCTTTTTGTGTGGAGTCTGCATGTTCTCCCCGTATTTGCATGGGTTCTCTCCGGGTACTCCTGCTTCCTCCCACAATCCAAAGTCATGCAGTTATTGGGGTTGGGTTAACTGATGATTGTAAATTGCTCATAGGTGTGAATATGAGACTGAATGGTTGTCTGTCTCTTTGTGTTAGCCCTGCAACAGACTGGTGACCTGCCCAGGGTGTACCCTGCCTCTCCCATTATGACAGCTGGGATAAGCTCCAGCCCCCCCACGACCCTGAATTAAATTACAGTAGTCCAGCCTAGAAGTAAAAAAAAAATAAAATGCATGAACTAGTTTTTCAGCATCACTCTAGGCAGGATGTTTCTAATTTTAGAGATATTGCGCAAATACAAGAAAGCATTCCTACATATTTGTCTAATATGCACATTGAAATACATATCCTGGTCTAAAGCAACTCTCCGCTACCCACCTCATCAGATCTCTGAGTTTATCTTGTGCTTTTGTAACATGTTTATGTTACCGATTATAACCATAAATAGAAGTATAAATACAAGCCAAATTACTGAATACCATCTTCGTAGTTCCTGGTACAGTAAGTGCCTCCAGGAGTACATTTTGCCATGATGACACACGCACACAGGCAGGGAGACATGACTCAGAAAAGGAAAAACAACACAAGCCTTGTTGTCGCCGTTGGTAAAAAATCCACATGACATTTCTTTTTTTAAAAAGTGCATTTAGCAGTGAAAAACATACAGCAGCACCAGCACTGACAACAGTCGCCTGTCTTTAGGAATCCACTCATTCCTGCATCAGTTCTGCTGTTGTCATGTGTTTCCTCAGTTTTTTTACAACCTCAAACACTCCTACACAGATTCAGTCCATCATCTGAATATATATAAGTTTTGTGACTTATATTTATTCATAGAGGTACGCCCTGTAATAAAATGGCAGAGGTGGAAAAGTGAAGAGAAGACTGTCCACTGCGGTAATGGTTATAAGCAGCAGTAGTTACAATTATAGGATTCTTTTGGGACAGCTATTAAACACAGAGTAAAATAAAGTATTCTAACTTGTAGTGGTTCAGCACAAAGTGAAACCCAGAAGCCTCAGTTAAAGGATCCACCAGTCACACCAGTTCTGGCACAACTAAGAAGTGACTAGAGATGCCAGGCGGTGGATTAAGGTAGAACTAAATACTTCAGACATGGTTCTTGTTGGCTCGTGCTTACACAACAGTAAGAAACCAGTTGTTACACATGGGCAGCCACCTAAATGAAGCTGATGTTTGGGCTTCCCTCTGGATGTTTCCATTAACTGGTGCTTGGCTACACCAGCTGTCCTGTTACCACAAGAGTAAAACTTACACAGCACATAGGTACAGAAGCCATAAGAAGACAGTCCATTTGTAACACACCTCTTTCCACTTTAGCTGCTTGATGCTTATCTTCAGTGCCTCCAGAGAGGTTTTGGCTTTTGAAGTGTCTACCGTCACAGGTCTCCTCTTCTTTGCAAGCTTGAATCCCTCCTCTCTGCGCATCTCTTCGATGTTTTTGGATGTGTGGATGGTGACATAGTTGCCATTGGGCTCTGACTTCCGCTGCAGTATCTTTCCAGTTCCCTTGACTTGAAGTGTCCGCTCATACCCCAGTCTGTTTAAGTTTTTCTCAGAGGAAACTACAGAGCCTTGCGATGCCACATCAGAAGTGTGTCTCTTGTCCTCTCTGCCGGGCTTACTGCGACTTTTACCTGTTTGTTTGCAGGGAAGAGAGGTGCTGGATGCATCTGTGCCGGTGGGATGATCTGGTGAGACAGAGGCAGAAGGAGAGGAGCCCGGCACCTGCTCTTCTGTATCCACTCCCTCCTTCTCTGCATCTTCGCCAAATGATTTCATTTGCTCGACTTGAACCTTGACATACTGATCACTCATTATGCGAAACGCGATGTGTGACGCCTCTGGCCAGGGCACCGCTGTGCCACAGGGTGCAGTAATCCGACGCCGGCGAGCTAACGGTGTTCAGATACAATGAAGTACGCATTGCTGGCTTAAACGGCCAATTAACAAATGAAAGCCATTTCTCTGCGGTCAGCTCGCTTACCAAATAGAGCAAAGGGATGCCCTCAGACGTACACGTTACTGAGCAAGATAACGCTTGACCATCCCAGGCTTGACAGCTAGCGTGTTAACCGGCTGGTCACAATATTTAACTATCAGCTTCGAGAAGCTAGCGGTTCTCTCGAGCTGGCAGCTAGAGGCAGGCGGCACTTGTAGCCAACACTGCTAGCTCCTTAAAGGGAGCTAAACCCGACGTTAGCCTGTCAAACTTCATTCGGCTAACGCATGGCTCGGAGCCCGGTTAGAGACACTAAGCCTCAACTCATGATAGACTTTATCTTACCAGCAACGATATCTACTTAGCATAGCAGCGCCCAGCGTTACGACGGAGCCCACAGTCCACTGCTCTACGGTATGTGTGTGTGTTGTCCTCCCTGTGTTGTTAAGCAGCAGAAGCCAGTGTACAGCGCGTCGCCCAGCCTCCATCTGGTTTGGAACCCAGCTGATGCTGCCTTTGGGGTTCCTCGTAATTCCCTGTATTCCCATACGGCTCATCACCGTATTATTTGATCAAATGAGAAACGGTCGCTTTTCCCACACCAAGTGGTTTACAATCTGTAGCTTTAATTACGGTGAGTATGTGTGTTTAATAATCTATTAATTCAATTTGGTGATATTGCAAAGCCAGGGGAAAATGCTCTGACAAAGAAAGTCTAAATTCCATTCATAGCGAGGATAATCTGTGCACCTTGAAGCAGGTGCCTTTCCCATGTATTTATCTAGTCTAAAAACCATGTATAGTTGTAAAGCTATGCAGTGACTGTGTGCACTGTGAATAACCTCTTCTTCGATATCAGCACACTTATACACTAAGTGTATAAGTGCTCTGGTTATTCTAGAGCTCGGTCATCTCTCTCCATGACAATAGCAAAAACTCTGCTCCTAACACAAGCGCAACACATTTCCGGAGCACTAGTTTTCCCCAAACTGTTTTCGGAAAAGATACCACTATCTATCAAGGATGGACGCAAGTAATTCCACACCTCATGGATTAAAAAGTTTGCTGGAGAGTCTATCCAGAGCAGCTCTCCTGGCGCAGCCAGATGACATCCCACGGTTCCTGTGTGCACATGTGGAGAACATGATCAAATTCAGCGACGATCAACAGTTAAAAGACATCATCGAGGTCATCTTCCGGTATCAGTGCCAGTGGGGTAAATGCGATGTTTTTAATGTTAAGAAGGAGTGCCCTAATGGAAGTCCTTCTTGTAGAGACAAACTTGGAAGCTTTCTTTCATCGGCTCAGGGCACCTATGTTAAGTTAACTGTATTTCAGTTTATTACTGGGACATAAACACTACAGAATTGTCAGTCAAATTTACTATGACTGAGAGTGTAATTCCTCTGTAATTAAATGGAATTTCAATGCATTTCATTTGAAATTACAACGTAATTATATTTAACCACACATATCTAAAAGGGCTACACTAGAATAAGAGGGTGACAGTTTTTATTTTTATTTATTTATTTTTCTTACAAAAAACAAAGAATACTACTTTAAGTACATGTAAGTACTTTTAAAAACTGCATAAAAGGAATTGTAAACACTGCATAACTTTACATATTTTATAGGAAACAAGAAGTACTTACATTGTAGGTAAATAGTGGATAAATTATTTTAAATAGTGCCTAAACTGTGGGTGTTTTACAGGAAAAGGACGCACAAAGTATTCTGTAGGTATTTTTAAGTAGTAAATTTATGTGGTTTATGGGAAAGAAGAAATAATGCACAGTAAGTCTCTCCCTCTACATATATATATATATATATATATATATATATATATATATATATATATATATATATATATATATATATATATATATATATATATATATATATATATATATATATATATAGACTTACTACGCATATATATATATATTTATACAAAAAGTAAGGTTTGAAAACACTTTTTTCCTCAGGATTCTTTAAGTGCCATGTCCCTGCCTAAACATACACTAGTGTAATATAATGCTTTCAAAAGCTCTCACTCATGTTTTAGGATATATGGGTTACTTTCTTTGCTTTAATTAATCTTTCCTGACCTTTGCAGAGCAAACCTTCTTCAAAGATAAAAGGAACTGGACAGAAACCCCAAGACCATGTTCAGAGAAGTTTCCTATATCCACATCCAGTGCATTCTCTGTGTTCCCCGTGTCATCACCCCCCAGGAAGAATAGCAAGTCTTTAGTTGATGCTCCAAGCCATCATGAGAGTGTGTGTCCAAGTACTAAAGAAGATCAGCTCCACTCCAGAAAGCAGATTCAAAGACCATCTGTTCTGCCAGTACTCCCCACTCAGAAGCCTTCAAAAGGGTCAGGGACAGAAATCAACCAAAGAGTATATCTGCTCTCTGGCTGATTTTCATTACCATAATAAAGACACACATAGCTCACCAGCTGACCAGAGCTTGGGGTCAGTTAGCACCGACAAAGGGCCAACACCACAAAAGGATCTGGGCCTACAAAATTTAAAAGCAAAGCCCGGACCATCTGTGATACAAGTTCCTTACAGACCTAAAGGAGGGTATATAGTAGATCCAGAACTAGAGCCAAAGAGAGGCAGGGCAGGGCCTTTTACAAATAGGGGGGCCTTGCTTTTTGGCAGAAAGAGCAATGTGCTGGACGGCCTAAATGTCCGGAACAATCCTGAGTTGTTATTCGTCAGTCAGTCAGTCAGTCAGTCCTCTGAGGAGCATCGATTCTCCCCTGGTTGAGGTGTCTTTACCAAGAGGGATTGACGTGACTTCAGTGTAGCAACCTACATGGCCTTACCTTGTGTATTAAATATGATGCATTCAGTGATGCAGGTGTTTACATCCTTTTTCTTCAACTATATTTCTTTGTCATATCATATTATTTTTTCCTCCCAGATTACAACCTCTGAGTTTTTATGCAAGTCATCCTTCAGCTTTTTCTGAATTATTTCCCTGTGTGTAAAAATGTTTATATTTCGACTTCACCTGCAAAAAATGCCTTTATTTTAAACTCAAACTTAAACTCAAAGAACTTTATTGTCATTGTAGTTATACAACGAAATTTGTTTGGTAGCTCACAGAGGCCAGCAGCAATAAAACAAGAAGCAGCATTGTAACATAATAACCAAGTAAATGTAGTAAAAGTATAAAATATAAAGTAAAAAGAAGGCACTTAGCACAGTAAATAAAAAAAATAAATAATAAAAAAAAATACTAGTATTTACAATATGATTTGATATGATATTTGAGTGCAAACAGTATAATATAATATAACAGTATTTACAATGTGGTAGTTGAGTGCAACGTGAATGTCCCATAAAGTGTCTAAGATAATAAGTATAACAGTATTTACAGTGTGGTAATTTAGTGCAAACATTAATGCCCAGTAAATGACTTTGTACATTAGCAGCAGACATGACATGGGGTAAAGGAGAGAGAGGGAGAGTTACAGTAGCTATTGTGTGTTGGGGGAGGGGTGACACAGGCTACAGCTCTGGGGAAAAAGCTGTTCTTTAGTCTGTTTGTGCGGGTTCTGATTGCCCTATATCTCTTCCCTGATGGGAGGGGTACAAAAAGTCTGTGACCTGGATGGGTTGGGTCCTTGATGATGCAGCTAGCTCGCTTCTGTAAACGGCTAGCATAGGCCTTGTCGAGATTCGGGAGTTTGGTTCCAATGATCCCCTGGGCAGTTTGGATGGTCCAGGTCAGAGCTCGACGATTTTCTGCAGTGCAGCTGAAGTACCACACTGTGATGCAGTAACAGACGATGCTCTCTATTGTGCTCCTGTAAAAGTTTACTAAGCGCCGGATTGGCACATTTGCTTTTTTAAGTTTTCTTAGGAATAAAAGTCTCTGCTGTGCTTTCTTCACTAAGTGGGATGTGTTAATAGTCCATGTGAGATCTTTTGTTATGTGTAGGCCCAGGAATTTAATGTCATTCACCCTCTCAACTTCCTCACCATTTATGTGGAGGGGTGGTAGTGTTGTTTTCTTGGCTCTTCTGTAGTCTACAATGACCTCCTTTGTTTTGACAGTGTTCAGAATCAGGTTGTTGTTTCTGCACCATTTGATTAGATGTTGGACATCCTCTCTGATTGAGACTTGTTGTTGTCTGATATCCTTCCACTATTGTGGGAATAACTCTCTTAAAAAATGGTTTGGGAGTTTTAAATTGAAATGTAGCATCTGTCTCGTTTGATCACTGAACCTCCTTAACCAGTGCAGTAACTGTGCAAAATAATCTGTGACACTTTGATCTTCTAGAAAGCTGCAGATCATTTGGTGTGTAACGCATCATCAAAAATATTCAGTAGCTTCGCTCATCTGTCTGTGATGTTGAAGCGGTCACACCTCACTTTCATCTTTGCTGTGAATACCATTAACATTTCACATGCAGGGAAAGCCACAGCACTGAGCCAGGGGCAAGTGCTACTCTTTATCATACACTGCTAAAAAAAAAAAAAAAATCAAAGGAACATTTTTTAAATCAGCTTGTAGCATCAAGTCAATTAAACTTGTGCTAGTACCTTTGCTTTGTGTCCCAGCACAGTCCCAAAAACATAGAGGAGACTCCAGGAGACAGGCAGTTACTCTAGGAGAGCTGGTTGCTGATTGGCATTTGCCATAGAATACCAGAATTATCATGTCCACCACTAGTGTCCTGTGTTTTTTACAGATGACTCCAGGTTTACCCTGAGCACATGTGAAAGGGTCTGGAGAAGCCATGGAGGGCGTTACACTACCTGTAACAACAGCAACACCAGTTTGGTGGTCGTTCAGTGATGGTTCAGGAAGGCATATCCAAGGAGGGATGCCCAGACAAAGGCAGCCTTACAATAGAATAGAATAGAATACTTTTTATTTGTCAATTTCTTCAAATGTACTTGCCATACAAAGGAATTGAAATTACGTTTCACACTGTCCCATGCGTAGACATTGACAACAATAAGGTGCAGATGCACAACAAAAACAGCCCTAACAATAAGGTAATAAATAGTAATATAATAATATAAATAGTGCTAAAAGAAATACTAAAATATATATATATAGCAGCAGGTGTGTGCAATTGCAATGCAAGTCAGGAATGTTTTCAGTTCTTGGTTCAGAGAGTGTTTCCTTGTTGGAGAGTGTGCGTGGGGGGGTAGAGTCCAATCTGTCTACTATACTTCTGCCAATCTGGTGATTCTGCTGGCTGGGAGCCGGGAGGGAAGAGAGTTCAGCAGTCTCACAGCCTGGTGGATGAAGCTGTTGGTGAGCCTGGTAGTGCGGGAGCGGAGACTTCTGTATCTCTTTCCAGAGGGCGGGAGGCTGAACAGACAGTGCGCGGGGTGGGTTGCATCGTTGACAATTGTGATGGCTTTGCGGGTGAGGCGAGTGGTGTAAATGTCTTGCAGGGAGGGGAGTGGTGCACCAACTATCCTCTCAGCTGTTCTCACAATGCGTTGTAGAGCTTTTCTGTTATAGTCAGTGCAGCTACCGCCCCACACAGTGATGCAGCTGGAGAGGATACTTTCAATAGTGCCTCTGTAGAATGTAGTCAGGATGGGTGGTGGAGCACTTGCCCGCTTGAGTTTGCGCAGGAAGTAGAGGCGCTGTTGTGCTTTCTTGGCCAGTGATGCTGTGTTGGTGGTCCAAGAGAGGTCCTCACTGATGTGCACTCCCAGGAACTTGGTGCTGCTCACCCTCTCCACCGCAGCGCCGTCGATGGTCAATGGGGGGTGACAGGTGTGGCCTCTCTGGAAGTTGACAATAATCTCCTTGGTCTTACTGACATTTAGCAGGAGGTTGTTGTCTCTGCACCACGTGGTCAGGAGCTCAACCTCTTTCCTGTAGTGGGTCTCATCGCCCTTGGTGATGAGCCCCACCAGCGTTGTGTCGTCCGCAAACTTCACAAGGTGGTTGGAGCTGTAGGTTGGTGTGCAGTCATGTGTCAACAGGGTGAAGAGCAGAGGACTGAGCACACAGCCTTGTGGAGCCCCCGTACTCAGGGTGATGCTGTTTGAGACCTTGTTGCCCACACGCACCGCTTGAGGCCTCTGGCTGAGGAAATCCAGCAGCCAGTTGCAGAGGGAGGTGCTGAGGCCCAGTCTGTCCAGTTTACAGATGAGTTGTTGTGGTATTATGGTGTTGAATGCTGAGCTAAAGTCTATGAACAGCATTCTCACATATGAGTCTTTCTTGTCCAGATGAGTTAGGGCTGGGTGGAGGGCAGAGCAGATTGCATCTGGGACCAAAATGAACATTTTGAACCCATTATCAGACTCTATGCTTGTGCCATGGGTTCTGGGTGTCATGGGTCCCATTCACTGGCTCCCACACCCACCTAACCTAAATCCAATAGAACATCTCTAGGGCGTTATGTAGTGGTCCATCCCATGCTGCCAGGATGCACTCAGGCTGTTCAGAGGCTCAGTGATGTCCTGGTGTAAACCCTCAGGACACTATCTACCATCTTATTAGGAGCATGCTCTGATGTTGTCAGACATTCACACATGCACGTGCGGGTCATACAAACTACCGAACATTTAGAGCTGCTGCAATTACATTTTTGTCAAATGCACTAGCCTGCCACATATTTTTTTCACTTTTACTTTGAATTCAGCCCTCAGTGGGTTAATCATTTTCATTTCCATAAAATGATCCAGCATCCTTTCATTCCTAACATGTTACCCTGTCCATATCAGTATAGATATCCAACATAATTGTTTTTCCCATTGAGATCTGATGTGTTTTCAAAGCGTTCCTTTCATTTTTTGAGCAGTATATATATATATATATATTCTGCAACCTTTTAAGAAACCAAGTCTAGGCACAAGTCCTGAGATCATAGACTTGGTACTCAGAAGACCAATGAACAAGTCACTTGAAATTGATGTTATTACATCTGCAAACATTTATGTGAACAACAATTTTGTGGCATGATCAGGGACACCTAATGTCAACGATGTCTGCAGTTCAAGTGTCATCCTTTCAGAAAGATTCTACACGTGGTAACTCTCTGATTGAGATGCAAACTGATTTATACAAAAGAAGCTGCGATATTCTTCTGATATTTCTAGCTGTACCACTCCCAATTGCACGTTACCAAGGACAGAAAAAAGCAATTCTATGAAACCACAAATAATCCAACATGTTGCTTCATTTATTTTAAAAATGGATTATTTACATCCAGAATCTTAGAAACAACGTTACAGGCAGTGTCCTGAGAATATTATGTGCAAACAGACCCATTGGAACACAAAAGCATGATAGGGATTATAGTGGGAATAAAGCCTGCTTCACATTGTATATTCAGTAGTTCACAGTTTCCTGTTATTCACAGTCAGTGTAGAGTGAAAATACATGATTAAACACGACCCTCTAAAACATTTACTGCAAGCGTCATAACCAAAAACCACCTGTCTTCATGTAACAATTCATTTATAGTAGAGCATCCGTTTTTCAGGAGTACTGAGTGTTTGAAATCTTCTTCCACAGTAACGTCTTCAGGTTGTTGAGCACTAGTGAGTGGTGAACCTCCATTTGGCTTGCCAACCCGCTGAGTGTCACACAGGTGCGCAGCTGTTTTTCCAGATCCCCACGAAGGTCTGAAGGCGCTCCGAAAAGCAGATAGTCCTGCAGCAGCACGCACACTTTAGCGAGATTAGGCTGCACAACCTCTGTGTTACACTGCTTCACCAGCCGATCGCAGGTGGCCGTGCAGTCCCGCCCATACGTGCAGTCTGCATTCGTCTCACATCGCCGTCCCTTCAAAAATCCCCGCACAACAGCTTCTGATGCCACGCTGCGAAGGTTGGCCATCTTGCAGTCGTACTTTGAATTGTAGCCAACGTGGTAAGGATTGGCGTCACATATTAGGAAGCTCCCGTAGGAGCCGTGGAAGACCTCTTCCACAAATTCCAGCAGGCCAATGGTGATGCGAGCTCGGCGGGGCCAAGCTGGCGCGAGCCAGTGGTTCAGGCTGGAGCTCAAGGCCTCTGGGACGATAGACTGCAGGGAATTTGGCACCTCGAGCCTGTAGAGTGAGTTGTGGCTTACACGCTCCGTCACATACAAATCTCCACAGAAGCCCAACAGTTTCGGGGTGTGCTCCTTCTCCTGCAGCGCCACCATCAGGAGGAACTCGTTGATCTGGAGGAGAGCCCAGATAGACTTGGCCTCTGCTAGTGACACTTTGCCATCTTGGTTGACATCAGCAAGCGTGATGACTCTGTCCACCAAGGTGCTCAAAGATGACTGTTCACCGAGGTTAACCTGCAGGAAGGAGGTGAATGCATGTTATAAATGTGTTGTAGATACAAATATAAAAAAAACCTTGACAATAAGATCTTGGCCTGTATAAACACGTAACATAAAAAAGATCTCTAGATCTGAGCTCATTTGGATGCACTAATGCATAACCAATGTTTCCTAATAGGCATGTGTAGTTTTCTATTAGCATGTGACTTCTGTGGTGACAGTTGTTCACTGTTATTATAAAATAGTCTATCGGCCTGGAAACCTTAAGGAAACTGTGCAGCATCTCTTTAAATTCATCCATCGAGGTTCCACGTGTGGGTTTGTCAAACAGGCTCATCTCCTGTCGCAGCATGGCGTCGGGCGCTCCGTCAGTTTTCACCGGATCTTCAACGCCACATTTAATTACCACAGGCTTCTCCTTCCACAGTCCATTGTATACCTGCAAATATGAAAATATGACTTTAGTTAGATGAGGAAGAATATGTCCAAAATAGGTCCAGAAGGAATTTTTAAATTTTGTTATGTTTTTTGTTTGAGTGTGTGCCATTCTGTCTGTGAACACAATAGCTGGGAGGGTTATTGGTATTATACAGTTCATGTACTGCTAATACTACAATTCCCAGAATGCTCTGTTGGTGTTTTGGCACGTCAGTCACGACAGGACCCATTAGCACCCTCTCCTCTGTTGACCATAGTCATAGCAACCATGCAAATACTGCCATGCTAACTATCCCAAAATGGCAAAAAGAAAGGCAGAAAACAGGAGCTTTCTGGACAGGTGGGAGAATATGATGAAAATCTGATAAATGATAAAATGATCAAATTTAATTCAGAAGGCTGCAAATACAATTTTTATTTAAGAAATGAATTCCACTGATGTGTTATCTAATTGGAATTTCGATTTTGCATGTGTGCAATATTAAGTTATATATACATTTATATAAGTTATATATATTGTTTAGTATTAAGCTTTGCTTGTTCCAGACTCAGTTTTTCAGCAAAACTTGTTTGAGTCCATAAGAAAAGATTCCTTGTTATATTTGGATTATATATTATATTTATCCTGGACCAACACTATTATGATGACACAGGAACAACACCAATATGGTATATCAGATACACCCACTACCCATACAGTCACTGGATGTACCTTGCTAACCAAGATTGCCACTGTTAGCTGGTGACTCAGCTTTAGAGCCAAATATGGAATGGCCCTGAAAAAACCCCAACTGTGTGTGACAATCTAGTGGCTGCAGTATGTTTTTTATAGACATCCTTTAACACTGACAGTCATATCGATACTATAATTAGTATCAAATATGTCAAATCATTTACTTTTTATTTGTTACTACAATTGCTGTTATGTTTTTTTCATGTTCCAGTAAAAATTATGAGGCAATCTATAATAAAATTATTGATTAAATTTAAAAAAACAGATGTGCACTAACATGAATTTGGAAATATATTGTTCTCTCAAAGGCTATTCTTCACGCATGTGTAAGTTGTGAGTGTTTGTTTTACCTGATGTGTGGAGGAGGTGGACATGCAGCGCTGCAGAGTTAGCGTTCTCTGGTCACATAGTGCCTTGCAGGATGAACCTGATATTATGCCTCTTCTATAATGATCACACTGCAGAAACCAAAACAGAAATTGCAGGAAACAGAAATAAGCCTCTATTTATGCATCCAGTACTTGAGCTCTCTATATTTAGCCCTCCAATGTCTGTTTACTTAAAGGGAAAATATCTTTGCTAGAGGTCAGGTGAATCTAACCAGATTTGCCTAACCTGACACACTGTTCTCCATGCTCCTTCTTGCCTTTACGTACCCTTTTGACTTTGAGAGACGTGCATTTCTAACACGTCATTGCAGAGCTTCTACTTTGTGCGTGTCCAGTAGCATTTTAGTGTGGTTGTACTGCTCAGACTGACATAGATCAGGGGCTTCAAACTCACTTTACATTGTGGGCCAGATGCATCCCACTTTGATCTTAAGTGGTCTGGACCAGTGAAATGCTTGAAGTCTGTGTGACTGTGTCTTAAACGTTAAAGTTCAATGTTTCTGTTATGGATTAATGAATCAGAGAGAATGCACGATTTCAACAGGTATGTTTACAGAAAAAAAAGAAAGGCTCATTGAGAAATATGAAGCTTCTTTCAGTTACACTGGATGGTTTCGCTTACCCTTCCTGATGCAAACCGCCCATTTATCCAAGCTTGGGACCGACGCTGGGAATACAATAACTTGTGACCTCCTGAGGCTGGGTCTGTGTCTCTAAATATGGACCTGACACCAGGAAAAACACTAGGACATGTGACTTGGGTTCAGGTGGTTAGTTAGCAATCTCAGTGGAATTCCTGGCTTTTCCCATCCACATACCAGAGGTGTATTGGACTAAAGAAACATTGATCTTGACGACCAGTAAATGAGTCTTAAGTTTATCTTAAACTGCTACATTAGTTTAAAAATTGCATGCTGACTATGAAGTTTTGTACCTTTTATAATTAGCAGACAAGAAAGAAAAAAATCCCATTTCCAGCTATGTCCTTTGAGATTTTTCATGGATATGGAATCAGAGAGTGCCAGTTTTACTTCTTTCCTAGAAGGATGCTATACTTACTCATGTAAAGTGGTGTGCATGAAATTCATCAGAATGGAGTAACCCACTGAGTTATATTCAGTATGTTGTCACAAAGCAGCAAAGAGCCCAGCACCATGTGCAGTTTACCTGACATCACCTGACCGAGGAGACACATTTCTCCCAAGTCCCCAACACAGAACGCAACAGAGGGGAACTAGACATCTGTGGGTCTCACCTCAGCAGCACAAAACTAGTATGGTATGAAATCATTTTCTTCATTTATGTAAATACAAACAGTCACATGTTGTCTGTTATGTGGTTAGTGAAACTGTAGTCAAATGAGCTAAGACCAAACAGCTAAACTGATGTTACAATCCTACAGGTGGGTAGTGGGGTTGTGTCCTGTAAGAGCACCCTGGTACCACAAGTTTAAGACACTGGCCATGCACTCTTCCTCAAAACACAGACCTCGTGTCCCTCTGTTCCACTGTCTTGCCATGTACTTTTTAAAACCTATGAAATTATTATTTATACTGTTGTTTTTATTCTGAATTCTTTAGTTTTTGTCTTGGGAAAAGCAAAAGATCTGCTCTTTCCAGTGATTGTGTTATGATTTGAATTAATGTGATTGTAGTTTTTGTCTTGGTTACCCTGAAAGCTACCTTTATTGTCGTGCAGTAGTTTGGAAAGCCTGTAATCTGTGGTTAGGACTTTACTCACTGCCACAGTCAGTATTTTTATGCCACATTCACAGATATCCCACACTATCAAATTTATCTTGATTTATAGGCTTGAATTCGATTAAACCATGTAACTGAGTTTTATTTAACTCAAAGATAATACTTACGATGACCATGTGGCAAACATGCCCACGGCACAGCTCAGAGTAGGAGGCATACTGCATGTAGACGATCCAGCTGATGACGAGGATGCCCAGCCATGCCAGCAGAAGGTACTTCACTTTAATAGCTGGAAGGCGACTCTGTGGAGGTTGGTAGAAAATGGGCGCATGGCAGGAAGAAAAGAAGTCTAATTAAACCCAGGCTGTGAATGAATGAATGAACAGCTGGTCACCCAACCTTAAGGTGGAATTGAGACACTCAACTACATGAAACTAAGGACTTCCTGATTTTTTGTATTTTGCACATTTATATTTGCAGATTTGTCACACTTGCATGTTTCAGATCATTAAACAATTTCTAATATTAGACAAAGACAAACCGAGGAAATACAAAATGCAGTTTTTAAATGTGGATTTCAATTGTTAAGAGAAAAATACTGTCCAAGCCTCCCTGGATCTGTGCGAGAAAGCAATTACCCCTTAAAACGAATAACTGGCTGTTTCACCCTTGGCAGAAAGAACTGCAATCAGGCGTTTGCCATAACTGGCAATGATTATTTCACAGCACGTCACTGTGGAGAAAACTGAAGAATTGTTTTAATTCAGCCACATTTGAGAGTCTTTGAACATGAATAGCTTGTTGAAGGTCAAAGTTTCTCAATTTTGACTTTAACAAGGCAACTCCAAAGCTACATTTTTTTCTTTTTTCTTTTTGAGCCTTTCACAGGTGCTCTTAAGCTTCAAGGCACGAACCAATGGCTGGAAATTCTCCTTCAGGATTTTCTGGCCGAGAGTAGAATTTATGGTTCCATCACTTATAGAAAGTCGTCCAAGTCCTGGAGCAGCCCCAGACCATCACACTACCACCACCATGTTTGAATATTTATCTCCTTGGAACTCACCAACGGACGCCATTTTTCCTCAATCTCTGATTGTCGAATCAAGAACTTTGACCTTAACTGAGTTAAGTGAGGCCTGCAGTTCTGTTTTTGCTGGTCTGTATTCTTTTGTGACCTCCTGGATGAGTCGCTGATGTGTTCTTGGAGTAATTTTGGTAGGCTGGACACAAGTCCCAAAGCCTTAGAAATAGCTTTACAATGCTTTCCTCAAAGCTTTGACTTTGTTCCTCACCTGTTGTTGTTTCTTTAGATTGTAGCATCTAAATATAGTCGTTTTTTACCTTAATGAATAAAATCATCATTTAAAAAACTGCATTTTGTATTTACTTGGGTTATCTTTGCCTAAAATTAAAAACTGTTGATGGATCTAAAACACTTAAGTCTGAGAAATATGCAAAAAAAAAAAAAAAAAAAAACAAGAACCAAGGGCAAATACTTCTTCATAGCACCGGCATAGGAAATAGTTTAGTAATTGATACTTCTCTCTTTGATTTTCTGTAAATACTGAATAGTTTCCACTCCTAAAAGAAACAAGTAAATTAGAATAGAAGAGACTTCCTATTGTAGATCTAGAGATGTACCAGTATACAGCCAATCACTGGTATTTTTTAGACTGATAAATAAGATGACATTTAGACTGATGTTTGTGTGTTTGTTGTCACATCTCTGTCTAATGTCCAAAATAGAAGATGGAAATGTCTGGGAGAAAAGGGAGGATAAATAAGAAAATAAACAGCAATAAACTGTATCAGAACAATGAGTTAAATTCTTCTTTTAAATATCAACATCAGCCTAGACTTATCACTATTTGTGCATCTCTATTTACTGATTTTTGTATAATGGGCTACAAACAGCAGCTGGGAACCACTGATTTGAATGCTCTTCAATAGGATAGCTGCGGGAAGAGCGGGCATCACATGCATTAACACAAAATGTAATGCTACACAAAAGTGTAGTACTAAGCAGAATTAGCATAAGCAGAATGTTTATGATCCAACTTGTACTGTTATTAAATCATGCTTTTACAGTCGTGTATGCACTGCAAACCTGTGAACCCGTGGCTGCAAAATTCTGGGGTATCTAGGTAAACAATGAATGAACCAGCAGCCTGTCACCTGACTATAGGATAACGCAGAGATAACTACCATACATTGCGCTGCACTTGTATTCGTTACGGGGGGTTTCATGCATGCATGTGAAGTGAACTGACGGTTTGGTCAGTGGTCGTGCATGCTGCTGGTGGATAGTTAGTGACAAAAAGACTGACATTGTGCAGTCCCATAGCCTACCTGCAGGCCTTTGGATAAAGGGCAGAACAGCATCAAATGGACCAGTCTCCGCAAAGCCCTGGGCATCATGAGCGACTCTTTTTCGGAGGCAGCAGAGCGAGAAACCAGAGTCCCGTCTGATCACATTCTCGCAGCAAACCACGACACGCGTCGCATATTTACTGGTTATTACAACGAGCTGCTTTTCGAGCTGTTTTCTTCTCTTTGCTTGCCTTGATCACAGCGTGTGTTTTCAATAGAAATCATTCAGCCGCTCAAAAAATATGATGAAGAGTGTGTCCTTGAAGCTGAGCGATATTTCAGCTCCATCGGGGCCACAGAACGACCGACGCGGCCCAGAATCAGAGAGATCCTCAGCTATGATCCCCGATATTTTCCGAATATTAGACCAGCAGCACCTTCACCGTCCAATCAGATCAAAGAAGGCATCAGTGTGACAAAGAAATAAGCGCTGCTTGGACCCGACGAGCGCACAGCCTCAGTTTCCCAGAGACTCGCTGCTGCGCATCTTAAAGGGAGAGGCGTCAGAGCTGACGGGATTTTATCTGCCGACGGGAAATCTTACCGCGCCTCCTTCCTTGCAACCTGCGGCTGACAAATTGAAGAAAAGCCCCGAGAAGGGATAGTGCTGTCCATACTGCATTTTGCATTTTTGGAGGTGCGTGTCAGGTTACCTCGTAGGGTTAAAATGAGTTTATGCGTACATCACAAGTCATGGCATAGATTTCCTGCCGAAGGGATAAGAGGATAGAAACAAAGATTCGATCCATTCATGCTAGGCTTGATCCAAAACCAATAACGGTGTTGGTATCGGCACTATCGTTATTTGGATTGCTTGGCTCACCTCTACTGAGGGGATTCAATGACTCTTTCATATTGTGGAGGGCATGGCATGGATCCACTTGTCGCTTTTTGTGCTGCATGAGTCCAGAACTTGTAGTGAAACCTCCTCAAAGAAAACCAAAGTCAAAAGAATTGATTTCTTTGCAGTGGGTAGAGCTAAAGTGCTAAAATCACTACCTGCCGGAAGAACAGGTGGATCATCTAAGTGTGGTCTGGGTGAAAAAACAGTGGAAGCAACTCTCAGAGGTGGGGAAATGACATTTGCTGCCGAACCATAACATAACTGAACAAAGAGTGACGCAGGCAATCTTTCCTACATAACGCAAAACCTTTCTGATCTTGCCTCAAGTTCAGCACTGATCCCACATTAGTCTGTGTGCAGTCATTTTTGCCCCGTGTGCTACACTTCACACTGAGCCACTTCAATGCATGATGACATTTGCTTTCCTTGTTTTTTACTACAATGAATTCTATTTAATTTTGCAGTCTTTTGCTAGTGCTCCTAATTTTTACATACCTCTGTAATTAAGTCTTTTCATCAGTAATTCTTTGAACTTTGTTTGTTTTGCTCTTCCCTATTAAGCTATATTGTTTTTAAAACAGACATTTTACAACTTTCAGGAAAATAATTTTATTTCATGTCAATTTATTTTATTACATTTTCTGTTTCATGCATGTCAAATTCTACACCAGCTAAGTAGTCAAGTAAAAGCTCCCATTACATATTTTCCGTTTGTAAATGTGAGCAAACAGGAAAGGAAATCATCATTTCCTAGGGAATGGATCGACACACACAAACACTTGCCTTTATCATATGATCATCAGAGTGATTTGATTGTGGGAAAAGCTGATATAGCACTCACCACAAATGCAATTGCCAAAGTAATCTTTCATATGTGATTACGCGCAACGAGGACATTACGCTTCATATGCACGTAATCAAAATGAAAAATACAACTGAAAAAACAATGTCTTCAACAGTTAAGCAAAAGAAAAACAAACTAATGGAAGTAAGGCGGATGAAATGCTCGAACAGGAAATCAAGAAATGAAGAGAGAGCAAGCTGAATGGAGGAGTCAGGTGGTGAGGAATCGTTAGAGCTCCTGGAAATAACATCGTCTCCAACCCTGAGGCACACTGGGTAGTCACCTGCGAAGACAAATCATGTAGGAGTTTGTTTATGTCCATTTCAAGTTTCAACAAGCATTTCATCACTTCTCAGGTTGCAAAAAACCTGTATGTTGTACTTCACAAAGGGAAAATGTTTGTCTCTTTGGTGGTTGGTGGCTGGAGGTTATTGGTTGCTGTTAAGTGAAATTGGCTGCAAAGAGGGTTGTGCAAAAAACCCCTCCTTGCGACTGTTTTGGCTAATTACCAAAGCAATAGGCTACCCGTAGTTTTTGTGAAAGACACAAAGAGCAGTAAGGAAACTGTGACAAGTGAAACACAAACTAGAAACAGAAAGTATTCCCCTTCAAAGTAAAAGCTGTGCCTTACTGCAGCAACTGACACATTTCACTAACACACTTTTACTTTGAAGGTGAGTGTTTTCTGTTTCTAGTTTGTTTCACTTTTCACAGTTCACTGCTGCTTAGTGAGTACTAGGTGTTTGCAAACAAGTTGGCATCTTGCACGCAAACAAACTACTGGCAACTGACATAACCTGCTAGCAACTGAAGCAAATTTCACCCAGCAACTATTCACAGAATAGAGACATTTCCCTCACTAGTGCTGGTTGGATGATCTGATATCCTCGTGTTGGTGTTGTTCCCACATCATCATAATAAATGTTGTTCCAGGTTCAACATTGCAAGTGACCAATCACATTGTTGTGACATCATACTTTTGCAAGCCAAGCGATTCATTCATTTATGAAATTCCAGTGTTGCAAGCACAATATCTATAATTCTTATCGTTTATTAACCCTCTGGGGTCGCCAGCGCATCCGGCGACCCCAGAGGGTTAAAGAACAGTATCCTGAAATGTAAAGAATTCAAATTGCTGGATCGGCTTCGTGTTGGTTACCCAGGGGGTTTATCAGTGTGACTGAAGCCTAAGATGATGCAGACATTTGGACTCCTAGTCCCACTATGTCACAGGGTCAAGAAATGTTGGACAGCAATGCCTCAATGGGCAGACTGAATGAGAGCAAAAGTATTAATTCGTACCTTCCTGAAGCCAAGCCGCTGCTGCTCCACAAGCGTGTCTGAATCATTAAAGTGCAAACCTTGACATCTATATAATGGAAACATTCACATTGACATTTGAATCCAATTAACTGTAAAGGCAATTCAAAATTGTATGCCAAAAACTGTCATGTAGTCCTCTTTGTCATTTATGGACAATGAGGACTACATACATACATTTGTTACATTCAAAATATATTCATTATATACTAAGTAGCCACTTTGTTAGATACACAGCTATAAATCTGACTGAATGTATCCATAATGAGACCATGTATACAAAAAATAAGCTTTAGAAAGGTAGAGTTGTTAAATTGATTTAAATAGCACACAACTACTGACTGGCAGGAACACAACACCTTCATGGTAGATTGAGAGTAAGTATCTGGCCCGGTTCCATACCCAAAGCCCACGAAAGAGTGGATTTGAGCTATCGAGAGCCCGTTACTTTCTGCCGACTTACTGCGCAACAGAGGCACTGGAGCCAGGGTTGCGTCTCAAGGGGCAATAAAGAGTCAAAAGCTTTTTAACAAAACCTGTTACCATCCTGTGAACGGCCTTCACTTCAGCTCAACCGCCTTCATCTGCATGAAGGTAAAGCAATGGCACCTCTTCTCTCCTCATATTTATCTATATAAACAAAAAAAAAAAAAAAAAGATATGCTTCATTTATCCCAGATCTGCAAAATTCTTGTATCACAGCAGTTAAAAAATTAAGTTGGACACAACATACATAAAACAAATATGAAACAACACACGAAACTATTCCATTTAAAATCACAGCGATGCAAATATTTTTACATACCAATGGAAGTTTTTCGTTGGTTCATTAAAATCTGTTTTCCAAGAGCTGGACGGTACATCTGCAAATAAGAAATAAGTCATTCGTTCAAATGACAATTAGCTGAAACATTTTTGGTGAGTATTTATTTATTAATTTTTTTAGTTCATTTCATAACTTCCTTGACTAACAAATGTTAGTCACTTACCGTTAATGTACAGGAAGATTACAAGCCTGGGCTAGTGTTAAAATCCCTATCTCCTACCACTCTTCTCCATCATACTAACCTGATAAAAATAAAAAAAAACACTTACCCTGACCAGCCCCCTCTGTCTGTGGCCTTAACGTTTTCGTTCCTCTTAGTAAGACTCATGTGAACATTTGCCTCGCCTTCAAAAAGTTGACTGGAAGAACTTACACACAAAAAAGCGGAACTTATTTAAATTATTTATTTAAACAGTAACTTATTTAATATGTTACTGTTACCCATACATCTAGTTACAGTTTCACAAGAATTGTGAGACCGACAAGCCCGCCATCAGCTGCAAAAGGACGAGCCCTACATATCGTATGAGTTCGAATCTCAGACACTCATTTTATTTTACCCCGATTAGCTTAAAAATCTTACTTCAGCAAACAAAATAATGCTTACTTAGCAGAATCAAACGATGGCAATTAAGCTTTAAAGTAATAATGTGGAATGCATTTGGGATAAAGGCTGCAAGTTGTATTAGAGTGTAGGATTTGTGTTTCACAGCGTGCGAGAAAAATAACCGACTTTAAACAGCAGTAATGATATAAGTAATAAGGCTTTGAAAGGAAATAAGCTTTGCTATTGTGATTGCTCTTGACGTCTCCAACAGTCAGTCTGCAGGTTTGTTAAACATGTCGGCGCTCGCGAGCGTCAGCCTGAAACCTTGAAACTGCTTGTTGCGGACCGCGGTTACAAACAACCGAACAACTGAAATATGACTGTATATGCAGGAACACGTCGACCGTTGTGGTAGTACATCATAAAATGCAAGCTAATAAACTTCTTCCCACTCACATACACCCACTCACCGTTTTGACGTGACAGCTACTTATCCACCTCGTGGCCATAGAAGGTCGCTACAGGATACAACTACGGAAGCTGGGAGAAACTAAACTTAACCAACTGCCGCAAACGTCACATGAAATAGGATACACTATACAGCTGATGAGCTACACATTAAAGACTCAAGGCTTCAGATTAGTTCATTCAATATCCATGTATACTCTTCTTTAAATGATGCTGCATCCCTCCAGTGTATGTATATATGTATTAATCCTGCTTGTTTCATTCCTAACTAGATGAACAGGCATTACTTCAGTGTACACTTTCAGAAACTGCTTTTAATTAATGTTCATGTGTAGTTCATAGGTTGCTTATGTTCTGCATCACTTGGCTGACTTTCTGCAGAGGTATTTTTGTTTACAGAAACACATTTCATGGCCTAAACACTTACATAGACCGCAAGAGAGCAAATACAGTTGTGAAAATGACTCAGATACTTTTCTTTCAGTCTGCAACTGCAAATGATCATCACTCTCCCACGCCAGGATTTCAACAATGGATCACCACTTTGTTATTTCAGCGATTTACAGCTGTGATATTCACATAAATTTGCACCAATGTTAACTTTGAGCCATATTTTACTGACTGTTAAACCAGATGTTTTCCAAGTGCAGATGTGTAATGGAAGGAGGAAGCCAAAATTTATTTCAAATTTGTAGTGTATCAACATAAAACAGGATACACTACACAGTTGATGAGCTTCAGATTAAAGAATGTAGGCTTTTCAACGTCTCTTGTTTTTTTGTTTAAATTTAAGTATTAATATCATGAGATCTGCGAGGTGGGCGCTGACAGACCATGAATGAGCTCCATCTGTTTCCTTCTGTCTTTGGCACGGTTGATGGTCATCTTAAACAAACGACAATAGAGCTCGACGGCAGCTGGAGTGTCGTCGTTCCCGGGCACGGGGTACGTCACCAGGCTGGGGTTGCAGTTTGAGTCCACCACACCCACTGTGGGAATGTTCATCTTGGCTGCGTCTCTGATGCCCACGTGCTGCTGAAAGACGTTGTTGAGAGTTGAAAGGAATATGATGAGATCCGGTAGGCGGACTCCTGGGCCGTACTGGATGTTGGCGTTGGTGAGGAGGCCGCCCTGCCAGTACCGCGTGTGCGCATACTCTCCACAATCTTTGGCCGTGGTCTCTACCAGATGGCCAAACTGACGCCGCCTGCTGACAAACAGGATGATGCCACCGCGATACGCTATGTGGGCGGTGAAGTTGAGGGCTAGCTGAAGGTGCTCCATAGTCTGGTCCAGATTGATAATGTCATGATCCAAACGACAGCCGTAGAGATACGGCTCCATGAGCCTAGAAACATGGAATTATAATTCAGAAAAATGTCACTTGAATCACTACTGCTGAATAAAATAACATAGCTCTAATAGCTACATTCCTGATGAAATGATCGACCAAGTAACCAAAACATTTCCTGCTGCTGGAGCTTTCTGTTAGAAGCATTTAATGACAATAGGTTAGTTATGGAATAGTTAAAAGAAATGCCATCTGTATTAAAACAACAAGTTTGTATCTCTTCCTTCAAGGTTCTAGGACCTGTGGTATTTATGCTTGCTGTTACCATTAATAACCAGAAGTGTTACCAAACAGAAACTTCCAATTTAATAAAGAGGGGTTTAAAGCATGAAGATTTATGGCATTTTTTATTATTATTAATAACTCCCCACTTTTTATCCACAGGAGACTACCACTAGGAGTTCTGGGCAAATGACACTGTTCAAGATAAAAAAGTTATACTTTATTCAGCCATTGCATAATATGCAGACAGACTAAGCAATAGACAGAAGGTCTAAAATCTAACATGTGCCAAGTAGTGACTGAACACGCCTCTATCATGTGAGATTAGTTTCACATGGTGGGAATACCTAAACCCCACAGGACCCCGACCCCCCCCAAACACTAAGGTAGAAGTTATAAAGCCTTGACCCACAAAGAAAGACAAGTGTCTCCAGCTTATTTAATTACAGACTACAAACAATTTGTAAATATACGGGGGTGCAGCGCACTAAAACGCTGAGATAAATATCACACCAACCTGTGCCTGCAACCTTTTTTGTGACCAAGATGCACTCTGGCGTCGAATAAGTCTTTCAAGGAGAAAAGCTCAGCCACACGAAAAAAGTCTGCTTTCTCGAGGGGCTGGTTTAATATTTTTTCTGTTAATAAGGAAAAACAACAACAACAAATGACAAGTAGTAACATAAATAAAATTCTTGAAAAAAACAAAAACCATGTGTTGACGCCCTTGCGTTATTTAGCTCACCTGTAACATCGCCAGCCTGGGGTTGAGGTGGCTTCGCAGACGGTGCTGTCACATAGTGATGTCCACCACAGGGGGATGCTACGGTGGCAGCCCGTGAGTATCGGAACCCTAAAAGGCCTAAATATGGAAAAAAAAAAAGTTAAAACATCGGTAGTTAACTATCATGAAGCGAATAATGCTTGCCAATAACCTAGCGCAGGCGTTCAATTATTGCCATTAATTGTAATACAGCATTTAGCTGTGGGCTAACATGCTAAACTGTAGCGTAGCGTACACGAAACTCAAAACTAAACGCAGAAATAAACACAAGGTAAAATGTTGGATTGGCTCTAAATCTTCTGAATATTTTCCTTGAACTATTTTCTAAATAAAAAACTGTAAACGGTTTTCAGTTACCTCTCGTAAGTGCCCGGACAGCCATGCTTGCAGAACCATGGAAGGTCAGCAAACTGCGACTGCGCAACTGTAGTTCACAGAATGCCGCAAAGTAGAAGCTTGTCGTGATGTGCTTGTGTAAAAACTACAATACCCATTAACCCACCTTTTCTCGGCTCAACTTTATTGAAAGAGTTGGAGCGTCACAGGCAGTACCGTTCTTGTGTCATTTAGCTATGAAACGTATTCAAGAACATAAGCCAATGCTTGTTGTAAGAAGAAAAACTGTTAATATAAAACAAATGTTTGTAAATATAGACGCCACTTCTAACAAAAAACAACAGTGGCATCATGAGGATAAGAACAAATATATGGTACCTCAAACAATATAACCCCAAATCAAATTTACTGTGCATTCGAGAAAAAATAGAAGAATTCAGCTAAGATAAATGCTGAAATACTCAAGGTATCCCTGAGTTCAGGATCCATATTTAATCCAAAATTAAAATTTAATGCCCTTAGTACTGTTATAGAACTTACCAAAACTTTACATACTTACTAAATACTTTAAAAAACAACAACTGTAATACATAAACACTTGGGTCCATAATAGTTTTTCAACAATCCATACACGCGCTAACAGCAGGCAGCATCTTCCAGGTGCATCTTTAAAAGCCAGCTTTTATCTCACTGTGTATGCTGAGCTTGCTGAGCGCGTCCAGTTTCCTGCAAAAAACCAAACAAACAAGGAAACTCAAGTTGCAGATGAGTTTTCTTTGCGTTTGATCATTCACTGTTGAGACAAAACCATTTGGGTGCGATCACATACCCGCTTACTGGAACAAACTGAAGTTTCCTTTTGACGTGCTGCACAGCCTTGCCGTGCACAGAAGAGTTAATGAGGGAAGTTTTCTCCTGCAAGCATTGCATAATACACACTTCACACTGTGGATTTGAACTGTTTTTTTATAAAGAACTGAAATCATGATGTTTGTAACTGACAAACAAACGCTGTCGTGTTTCCACATAATTGTACCTTCTTGCACTTTTCAGCCAAGTATCTCCTGTTGAACATGCTGCCTCTCTCCTCTGAGGTAAGAGCTATGCAAGGCCTGAAGGTAATGCCGGGATCAATGGCACTGGATAAAGACCTGGTAAAGGCAGAGTAGGATATGCATCAGACTACTCCTGCAGTAATCTTTAATAATTCTGTAAATTATAAAATTTAAGTCAAGAGGCCCACTGTTGCTCAGATTCCAATCTTTATTACACAGATGCACTTAAAAGACACGGCAAACATTTCTGTCATCAGAAAGAGTAAAAGAAAGAAGAAGAAGAAAAAAAACACTTCTTACAAAATATTTACAGAAAAACTGGATATGCACAGCATGTTCAGTAATGCCTTTTTTATTTCATAAAGAAAAATAAATAGCCTTTTTCAAACAGGAAATCCAGGAAAACTTTAACATGACAAAAAAAAAACCAAAAACAAGCCACACAAAATATCAACTTTAGCAAGACAGCGAGGGGGAAATGTGGTACTTATGGAATCTGGAGCAAGACTTTATCCGAGACTACTAGAAGATCTATCACCAGCAACTCGGCTTTAAATTTTCTTTCATGAAAATCAATTATAGAACAGACAAAGACAAGAAGAGCGCTGTGTGTGAAAAGCAAAAGGTTGGTGGTAACTTGGTTCCTGTACCCATGATATTTATCTTAAAAATAAAACAACCCCCTACCCAAAAAAAGTGGCTCACAAGAGTCAAAGTAATAATTGAAACATAGTGGCTGTTTCTGCTTTATACTTAAAAAGTAGAAACTGACTGAAATGATCATCATTCAGAGTGCACAGAATTAGTCTGAGGTAAGGGATTAAAAGAATAAGACAAATGTGAGAAGGAAAAAAGAAAGGAAGGAGACTTTTCAAGATGGTGCTGACAGTATAAAAACACTTGCTGCACTTGAGTGAAAAGGTTGTGAAAGTGTCAAAAGATCTAATGATATACACTGTGCAGAGTGCAGCACATGCTGGACAAAGTAAATTGTGTCATTGCAGACACAGATGAGAAAATTCAGAGGAATAATAAACCAATAAACCAAAAAGTTCACTTACTTTGTATTTTAGTCTAAATATATTTTAAGGTTTGTTTAAACAGTATTGAAATCTGATTGGTCTTTTTTTTTTTTTTTTTTTTTTTTTTACATTAGATACACAATGCCCTTAATTTCATGTTAAAAATATTGTTTGGGGCTACAACTAAAACTTATTTTCAGTACTGACTGCTCAGCTCAGGTAAAGTGATTCTATTTGACATTGAAGAGGAAAAAACCCCACTTACCTAACACACAAAGAAATGAAATGCAGCAAATAACCCTATTTTAGGAAGTTTTGGCATTTTTGCTTGAAAAAATGATTGTTTTGGGGTTTTCTCTCACTTATGTTTTCACCCTAACCACTGCAGCTTTAGCACCCAGACGTTTAACTTTGTGCCATTTTGATTTCCTGCACATGTAAAATAAATGAAAACCATAATCTAGGCAGTGATGGAAACCTACTACAATAAATAAGAATGCACAGTGAGATTTCAAACCAATACCAGGACCACTGTTTAAAAAAAATCTAGCCAATGTCCAGGTTATATATATATTTTTTAAACAGTTTATACAAACCTGATGAGACACAAACAATAACCACTGACCAATGCCATCTGTGTCATTTGATTTGTACTGGCTTATTCAATGGTCCATCCCTAAATTTGATGTTGGAAATTACTTTTAAAGTCTTAATAAGGTAACTAATGTAACTATTCAGGGCTCTGGGTTTCCTACTGGAAGATGGGAAAAGATGCAACCTAAATTTAAACATTTTGGACTCAAACCTAAATCGTTATTCTGCCAAACTGAGACTTCTTTTCCTTGTCACGTCTTCTTTTTTGTTTTTTAGCAAAAATATTTAGGAACATGTAATTTTCTACCGCTCATTCGTTTCTGCACGAAAGTGTCACTGTATTGCTTTTCAAACGATCAACAACAGATAACTTATGAGCACATATAAAGTTTTCATTGTGGTTCCACAACTGTGAAATTGTAAAAATACATAAAAAAAAGTCAGTTTTATGATAAAAAAAAAAAAAATCAATAAACATTCCCTTATAAATCAATGAGCTCGATCAGAATCTATAATATTTGACAGGACACCATTAGAGAAATCAGAAAATGATGACACTATGGTTTATAGTGGTCAAAGAAAAATACTTACAATGTGGAAAAGCCCTGCTTCTTTTCTGGATTTCTCTTCTGGCCTGATTCACAATCTGTCTCATCTATAAACTCTTCCTCTTTTCTTCCTAGATGCACTTCTTTATTATCTATCTTCATACCCTCGCCTTCGCTCTTCTTCTCCCTTAGTAAGTTTGCTCTCTCCTTAACCTCGCTTCTTTCCCTGCATTGAACCTGGACGTGATTTGTCCTATTAGCTTCCAGTTCCACAAACACACTCTTGTCCTTGGGCATATGCACCGTACTCTCCTTCTCCCCTTCGATGGAGCACTGGGACCTCTGGCCGGCAGGTAGATCCCGTGTAAAGGACATCCTCGGATGCTGTCTGGCAGCAGAAAAAAAATTCAAAACAGGAGATGTGAATGTAGTATTTCCAGCAGTGTCTTTAGAACAGGGGAATGGTGATTTACTGGTCCTTGCAGAGGACCAAACAGTAACAGGGGTCTGTAATTTGTGGGCCATTCCTCCACTCTGATGTGTTACCGAGCCACCCTCGCTGATTTCAGATGAGGTGATGTGGAACGGAGTCCGACTGAGAGTCCTCGCGTCGTGAGTAGGTAGTCCGAGGCTCTGGCGCCATTTGATTGCCTCTGAGCGAGAATGAGCGACGCTAGGACTCAAAATTGGTCGAGCCCTCTTCGTCTGTGAGGTGGCGTTGTGGACATCACCTTTATCAATATACGGTCTCCTTTCCTCAGTTCTAGCTGCCCCTGCCCCATCTGCTGGTTCCAAAAGACTGGGACTGCAGGATCCGGCTGAGGGATGTGATTGTGCACCGACCGCAGAGATGTCTGGAAAAACAGTCTGTGGTGTCTGAAGTCTATTATGAGCTGGACTACTAATATGAGACTTTTCAGAGAGAGGACTGATACTTTTCGTTGGAATCTCAGCCAGCTGATTTTCCTGTTTAATGTCTTTATCTTGAAATGAGCTACAAATAGTGACAGTACCATTCCTGGCTATATTTCCATCTTTAATTTTGTCTGCGGTAGAAACCTTGGCCTTTTCAGCCAGAAATCTTCGGATCTCTTGCTCAATACTGTCATCGCTGTCTACTGAGCTGCTGTCTTCCTTAATCTGAGGTGCGGCTTCCGCAGTGTGCACAAACTGGATGCCTGGACGCTCAGCTCCCTTCAGGATCTCCGTTTCACCTTCATGCAGCTCGTGATTCTTACCTTTATAAACTTGCTTATGTTGTGAAATGCTCTTTTTCCCCAGCCCAGGCTTGTCTTTCTTGTCATTCTTACTTTTCTGCACCTTTTTCAAATCACTACACTTGGAAAGAAAGTCAATGTGTAACTTTTTGGTCTGAAATGCATTTCCTAACAGCGGGTCTTCGTCTTTGAGGCACTTCCTTGATTTCCGCTTTAAGTCTCTCATCTTTTTCTTTGATTTCTTTTTCGTTTTCAGAAGGTCTTTTATCGCCGTGTCTAGGTCCTCATCGCTGTCAAGAGAGCTGCTTTTGTCTCCACTTTGGTCTGACTTGTGTAATCCAGTGGCAGGGTGTGTTTGACTTCTCTGGGGCAATGCCAAGAGCTTTGATTCTTTTGTATGGTCAGGTAAAGGCTTAGAGGCGGTTTCTTTAACGCTGTCCTCTGCCCCTGCCATGGTGGAAACACAAATGTTTTTCTCTTTGTGTTTTCTTCGTTGCTTTAAAGACAGTTTCGATGGTTTCTTTTCGATCTGTGGTTCATTTGCTTTTACCTTCTCCATTTCATTTGTACCCTGAGCGTCTTGAGTCACAGCAGAGCTGGGTGCCTGTTTGTGCACTTGGGCCTTCTGCTCGAGAAATTTCCTGATTTCTTGCTCAATCCCATCTTCACTATCAATGGAGCTGTCATTGCTTTCTTCACAGGGGCAGTTTTCAGGAAGAGAAGACTGGAAGGAAGATTCAGTGGTGACACAACCACTAAGGCCAACGCTATGATGGAAGGGCCCAGGCATGACAGTCTTTGAAATGTCCAGTATTGCCTCAGCACACATGAGCTCTGCAGTTGTATTGGCCTTTGGAGGGGCAGGGGTTGCCTGCTCCTTCAAACTCTCTACTTTATATGACAAAAATACATTTTCTTTACATTTCAAGCTGTCTGAAAGTGTAGGTTTGGGTATAGAAACAGATGGAGTAGGCTGGAAAGATTTCACTTCTTTTTCTGTCGTGCTCATCTTTTTCCTCAGCTTCTGTCTTTTGATATTCTCTGCGCTTGTACTTGCAACATTGTGTATTATCGACTTACTGAAAGGTTTCTGCTTGTGCAGCGATGGCGTCAGGACGCTCTTCTCCTTGAGTTGTTCAAGCTGGTAGCAGCGAATCGCTTCTTCAATCCCGTCATCGCTACTCGAGTCAGACTCCTCTTTGAATGCACGTGGATCGAAAGCTTCTGCTGTGTTCTGCTGCTCCTTTTTCTCCAGCTGATATCTCTGAATGGCCTCCTCGATGCCGTCGTCGCTACTGGAATCATTCGAGTCTTCCACCTTAGCCGTGACGGGGTAACTGACAGTTTTGTTGATGAGACTCACTGGTTTAGAGGGATTTCTTGCTTGCTCTTTTGAACACTCCAAACTTTTGTTTGTGCTTTTATTCAAATCGAAGTTCTTAACTATATTTTCATTTAGAGATGCCTTGTTTTTAATACACTTTTTTATAGGTATGACAGTGGGTACTGCTGGGGTCTCGACTTTGAGGCTTTTTGAAAAATTGCTACCCGCAATCAAGAATGCATCGCTGTTGCTGTGCTGTTTGGACACCTCGGGAATGGATGGGTTTCTTCTCTGAATTTTAGATGATGGGAGAAAAGTCGAGCACGGTTCTGCTTTGCGTTTGTGATCATCCTTTTCTTTCAGGTATTCCAGTATTGCCTCCTCGATTCCTCTGTCCACAGAATCGTCGCTATCCGAGTCACTGCTTTCACGGATGTTTGGCGAGGAAATGTCAACATGTGGGTTTTCACTGGGGCTTTTAGTTTTGGACTTGACTCCCACATAAGAACCTGCTGCAACCTTGCAGACTTGGGGATGACCCTCCTGTCCTGATAGCACATTACCCTCGATCTCGTCGCCCATCTCGAGTGAGGACTGGGTGCTTCTAAGACTCTCTATGATCATCTGGACCTTGTCTGAGATAGGTGTGCCTCTTGTGGACAACTCTGTGTCAGAGTCATTGAAGCAAACTGGAGGGCTATAGCCTCCAGGCGGGCCACATGTTCTCCATTCTGTTTGCGTCACTGCGACAGGAGGTACATTCATCAAGTACATTCTAGTGAAGTAGGGTGAGGTCCTCGACCACTGGAGCGCAGCGGACTCCGTTCAGTTACATTTTTCACTCTGTAATGAAGAAAAGAAAAAAAAAAAACACAGAAAGAAAAAATGTCACTAAAGTGATGATTATTAAAACTACAATTAGACTTCATCCAACCAAACTGCTGTTACTCAAATTTTACAGTCTGTAAGAGCTGAAAATCAGGTCCTTCATGCCCAATATTGCTGTCATGATTTATTGTAGCTTTAATACATACACACAGATAGCCTCAGATTACTTAAGCGTGGCTGAACCATGAGAGCATGCCAAGAAAAATGCCAAACTGCTCATGATGGGATTAATCCGATAGTAGGCCAGATCATCTGAAGGGTCTTCTGTGATTGGTTGTTGTTTTATGGCCCACTCTGCTGTTGGTATTACACTTTAACTGGGTCCAAATGAACACTTAGAACAACCAGTGGCCAGTTGAGTCAAGTCCACTCGAATTGTTATCATTTAAGACTCATGTAGGCTGATGGCAACATGATGACAATCTGCCTGCATTCATTATTTGGAAAGCAATTATTTGCAACAATTTTGACAATTTATCTGAGAGTGATTAGACTGGAACTTTTTGTAGAACGGTTGCCTACTATCAGGCAATCTGTGCAATGGTCTTGCAATCAAAAGTGGTCATGAGTGTGCAACACCCTCAATCTCTGGCAAACCATTTAGAAACCCCATGTTGAAATCGGTTGCACTATATGAAAAATTCATTTAAAATTTCTTTTCTTTTTTTTTTTTATGGAAGGAGGTTGCTGTCCTGTTTTCACTGTGTCACTGAGCTATCAGCCTGCTCTGAATAGGAGGCAACTTTGTCAAATAAGTGTGTTGGAAGGTTTTTCAGGTGAGCCTGTAAAAATACATCACAGCCACACGAAACAAGCAATATCATGCCATACTGATTTCTTTCCCCTTACCCCGAGTAGTAGTAATCAGCTAATAGACATTGAGCTGAAAAACCATTTGATCTATTTTAAATGTGCATTTTTTCTGCTTTTTGTTATTTTTTTGATAATTCAGGCATTAAAGCTGTTTGGTGGACAAAGCAAAAATTACTATTCCGTCACTTTAAGCACAGAGATTTTACAGACCACTTTTTCTCCTTCAAGTCTGGTACCACACATCATAGCTCGAAGGTTTCTGAAAATAATTAAGTCTACCCATCAACGGCAAAGCACTTTAAAAGCAAACAAAAAGACCCCAACAAAACTGAGTCTACAGCTGACACATTAAGCCACTGCGCAGCCTTCTAAAATGCCTAGAGCATCATCAGTTGCCGGACAGAAAAACAACCAATTGTAATCGATCCAATCTTACACCAACCCGAGTGGCATGCTCATCTATTTTAACAATTAACACCCCCGCCGCCCCCCCCACAAACCAGAATATTAAAAAAAAAAAAGTTCAATATAAAACAGGCTGCAAAGATTTGATAACAATCCAGAGGCCACCATTTAATCAAGGCACATCCAGAGTGTAAGTGAAATGTTGGCAGCTGTGTTTTAATACTTCTGTGGCTCCCAATTACTGAATTCATTTCCTCAAATTAACAGCATGAAAAATACTTTCTAATTTATTTTCCATTCAATAATGGACGCGGTATATTTTTTTCCCTACTTGTGTCATTTTTTGTACATTTGCAATGTAAAGAATACTTGTCAAGACCAGTGTGTTGGATGGTTGTTTGGTTGATCCAATTTAATACAAGTTTGCTAGGCTAACGTTGTCTCAGGATGGTGGTGCATGAGACGAGTCATCTTGTCATCATTGTATTTTAATTTATTTAATAAACCCCCCAACTAGAGCTGGGCGATATGAGATTTTTTCATATCACGATTAGAGCTGGGCGATAGAACGATAACGATATGTATCGCGATATAACTTTTACTCGATAGAGAAATTAAGCTATCGCGATAGACCTCGCCGCTCTTGTCCTCTTAAAAAAAAAAATAAATAAAAAAAAAAAAAGGTCAGCCAATCCAAATTAAGTAGCGCAGAGCTGAACCAATCACAGCCGCAGCGTCACGTCGCGTGACTTGCTACGTACAGCACAAGTGCCAAGCCGCACGTGTGTTTGTTTGGGAAGCAGCCAGCGCGTAATGGAGGAAATGAGTGTGCCGACTAGAAAAATCAACCGAGCGTGACCGAAGAGAAAACCGATGATGGTTCCAATGCCGGAGAGATTGTCGAACGGAAGAGCCATAGAAGTTCCGTAGTGTGAAGGTATTTCGGCTATTTCAAGTCTGACAAAAAACAGAGTAGCGTGCACTGTAAATTGTGCCGAAAGCAAGTCTGGAAATACAATAAACTGGTGCATGCATCACACTGTGCGCCACGTTATTGTTTCGGTGAAATGAATTTCTACAATACTGTTACTGTTAATTCTACTCTCTGCAGTGTTTAAATGCTTACATATACACACAGTTACTGTCCCTCCACACGTACGACTCTGTTCTGCTTCTATGCCCCAGCTTTGTTTACTTTTTCCCACCGAGGCTTCTAGACTTCTGATTGGCCAACATTTAGGCACGGTTAGGAATCTAGCGCCACCTGCTGCTTTGGCATGTTCATAGCAGCGTTTTCCTTCATTTCTGCCTTTACGTGTGGACGGGATTATTTTTTAAAACGAAAACGGAAAATCTCTGTTTTCAAAAATACCCGTGTACGTGTGGACGTAGCCTCAGTCTCTGACTGGAAGCGCTAATTCGTCATTCGGCTTTTGTCAGACTAAAGTAACTGTTAAAACTGTTTGAAAAGCTCAGCTATACAACAAGGAGAGATTGAGAATTTCCTTTTAGTTCTCAGTTTATTTGATATTGACAAAAGTTAGTCAGTTTTGTCTGTTCTTCTGTAAAACAAACTAAGATTTATTTTTAGAATTAATATTTTGTTTCTAAGTGGAATTGACAATTTAGTCTGTTTCGTTTGTTCTATTTTGAAACTTAAACGCTTTAGTGGCTGCCTTTTGTGTAGTTTGCAATATTTGCCTTTATTTATCTGAAAAAGTCTCATGTTCCTTAAGTACATCTACCCTGTTGAACTTAGGACGCCACACACACCGAGCCGACAGGCTAGCAGATGACTCCGGCAAGACCAGAGGTGGAGGTTTGTGCATTTATATTAACAATGCTTGGTGCATGAATTCCACTACTACTGAGAGTCACTGCTCACCTAATGCGGAGTTTCTAATGGTCAAATGCAGACCTTATTATCTCCCCAGAGAATTCACTTCGATCATACTCACTGCCGTGTATATACCCCCCGACGCTAATGCTAGGTTGGCCATGAAAGAACTTTCTGCAGCCATTAACAAACACCAGAATAAACACCCCGAGGCTGCTTTTATTGTTGCTGGCGACTTCAACCACACCAACTTAAAGACAGTCCTCCCCAGATTCCACCAACATGTCTCCTGCCACACCAGAGGAGACAAGACTTTAGACCATGTGTATTCCAACCTGGCTGGAGCCTACAAAGCAACACCCCTCACCCACATTGGACAATCGGACCATCTCTCCCTGTTCCTCACACCTCGGTATTCACCACTCATCCAACGTGTGAAACCTGCTGTGAGGACAATTAAAGTGTGGCCAGAGGGGACAGACGCAGTGCTCCAGGACAGATTTAAAAACACAGACTGGAATATGTTCACCCACACAGACCTGGACCAGTACGCCTCATCTGTACTGGATTACATCTCCAAAACCACAGACAGTGTCACCACCCAGAAACGGATCACCATGTACCCCAACCAGAAGCCTTGGATGAACCGGGATGTTCGTCTCCTCCTGAAGGCCCGCAACACTGCCTTTAGGTCAGGAGATGCACACGCCTACAGTACAGCCAGGGCTAATCTAAAGAAGGGCATCAAAAAAGCCAAACACCATTACAAAAAGAAGGTAGAAGAACACTTCTCCAACTCCAACCCCCGACGCATGTGGCAAGGACTCCAGACCATCACAGACTACAGGACCACCAAACCCTCCCCCGCATCCTCTGATGTCTCCTTCCTCAACGAGCTCAACAACTTTTATGCTCGTTTTGAGCGAGGGAACCCCACAACCACAACCAAAGCAGACATGACGCCAGACCACCAACCTATGACTCTCTCCCCCACCGATGTAGGAGCGGTGCTGAGCAGGATCAATGTCCACAAGGCTGCAGGCCCTGATGGCATCCCCGGGCGTGTTCTCAGAGCGTGTTCTGGGGAGCTTGCAGGAGTGCTCACAGACATATTCAATCTGTCCTTGGCCCACGCTGTGGTACTGGCCTGCTTCAAATCCACCTCCATCGTCCCGATACCCAAAAACTCCAACCCATCTTGCCTCAATGATTACCGCCCAGTAGCACTCACCCCCATCATCACTAAGTGCTTAGAGCGACTGGTCCTAGCACACTTCAAATCCTGTCTCCCCCCCACCCTGGACCCCCACCAATTCGCATACCGCCAGAACAGGAGCACAGAGGATGCAGTCTCCATCGCACTGCACTCTGTCCTCTCACACCTGGACAACAACAACACCTACGCCAGAATGCTGTTTATAGACTTCAGTTCAGCGTTCAATACAATCCACCCCTCACAACTCATCAGGAAACTGACAGACCTGGGTATCAGTTCCCTCATCTGCAAATGGTTACTAGACTTCCTGACCAACCGCCCCCAACATGTCCGGCTGGATAACCGCTGCTCATCTACCATCACAATGATGGGTTAGGGTTAGGGTTAACATATCGTGATTAGAGCTGGGCGATATGAGATTTTTTCATATCACGATATGTTTTTTTCATTTCAGGCGATAACGATATCTATCACGATATAAGCCAAATAACTATATTTGTAAGATTTAAATGTGCCGTTGCTCACAAGTAAAATGTGAAATAATCAGCAGCTTGTTTTTAAATATTTATTTCCCATAATAAGTTCAACAGGGTAGATGTACTTAAGGAACATGAGACTTTTTCAGATAAATAAAGGCAAATATTGCAAACTACACAAAAGGCAGCCGCTAAAGTGTTTAAGTTTCAAAATAGAACAAACGAAACAGACTAAATTGTCAATTCCACTTAGAAACAAAATATTAATTCTAAAAATAAATCTTAGTTTGTTTTACAGAAGAACAGACAAAACTGACTAACTTTTGTCAATATCAAATAAACTGAGAACTAAAAGGAAATTCTCAATCTCTCCTTGTTGTATAGCTGAGCTTTTCAAACAGTTTTAACAGTTACTTTAGTCTGACAAAAGCCGAATGACGAATTAGCGCTTCCAGTCAGAGACTGAGGCTACGTCCACACGTACACGGGTATTTTTGAAAACTGAGATTTTCCGTTTTCGTTTTAAAAAATAATCCCGTCCACACGTAAAGGCAGAAATGAAGGAAAACGCTGCTATGAACATGCCAAAGCAGCAGGTGGCGCTAGATTCCTAACTGTGCAGAAATGTTGGCCAATCAGAAGTCTAGAAGCCTCGGTGGGAAAAAGTAAACAAAGCTGGGGCATAGAAGCAGAACCGAGTCGTACGTGTGGAGGGACAGTAACTGTGTGTATATGTAAGCATTTAAACACTGCAGAGAGTAGAATTAACAGTAACAGTATTGTAGAAATTCATTTCACTGAAACAATAACGTGGCGCACAGTGTGATGCATGCACCAGTTTATTGTATTTCCAGACTTGCTTTCGGCACAATTTACAGTGCACGCTACTCTGTTTTTTGTCAGACTTGAAATAGCCGAAATACCTTCACACTACGGAACTTCTATGGCTCTTCCGTTCGACAATCTCTCCGGCATTGGAACCATCATCGGTTTTCTCTTCGGTCACGCTCGGTTGATTTTTCTAGTCGGCACACTCATTTCCTCCATTACGCGCTGGCTCCATTACCCGCTGGCTGCTTCCCAAACAAACACACGTGCGGCTTGGCACTTGTGCTGTACGTAACAAGTCACGCGACGTGACGCTGCGGCTGTGATTGGTTCGGCTCTGCGCTACTTAATTTGGATTGGCTGACCTTTTTTTTTTTTTTTTTTTTAAGAGGACAAGAGCGGCGAGGTCTATCGCGATAGCTTAATTTCTCTATCGAGTAAAAGTTATATCGCAATACATATCGTTATCGTTCTATCGCCCAGCTCTACCCCCAACACCCAGGATAAGCTGAAGAGAATGCATGGATGGATATTTGGTGTCCCTGTATCAATACATTGCAAAAATACTGCAACACTATGCTACTAGTTACTTTACAGAAATATTTCCATTAGATCAAAGACCCTATGTGCTTATTAAAGTAGGAGTTCTCACCACTTTTGATGTGGGATCCTTTTTCCATTTTCTTGTTTTACCAGGAATTACCTAGATGCTGGTTCTTGTCACATCAAAGATATCTCAGTTGTTAGCGATAAATTTGCCTTTCTAAAATTTTTCCATTTTAGAAAAAATGTGTCCTAAAAACAGGAAACAGGCCGGTGTAGCTGACTTTTGTTCTCAAATGGCTATGGAAGTGCACTAAACTGCAGTTTCTGGAATGGCCACTTGAGGCTCGCTCCAAAAGCGAGTCAATTTTTGTAGAATGCACAGCTTTACAGCAGAAATAAACATCTTTATGACTTTGATCAGTACAGCAGTCTTTCACCACTCTTCATGCCGCATCTCTGGCATGCACATTTTTAGAAACACTCATTGATATTAAGGCTTAAAGTTAGGGTTGTGCCTGTTTCGAGTGACAGGTGAGTGTTATTTTATCTGGTTTAGGCTGGAGTGCACTAAAGGTCCCTCCAAGAAGTCAGCTGTTGAGTTTTTCTGGTGTGTACTTAGTGCATGCACCTTTCTAATTAAACAAGGTATCTTAGGAAACTCCTTTGCTCTGATAGGGCGGTATCTGATCTGGACCTATCATAAGTGTAGTACAGGTGTAGTTACAATAAAGTTATGACGTTTTTGATATGTTACTTAAAGACATTACAGGTTGTTTGCATTCTGTTAAAAATGCAAACACATTTGAGAGGACAGAATATTAAAACTGACACACTAATAAACAGTGGCTGTCCGGACAAGTGTCAGGTTCCACAGTTATAGGATGGGACCTTGGCCCTTCTATATATGGAGGGATAAACTAGGCTAAAACTAGAGATAAACGTTGCAGGGTCCCGTCACCATCAAGTAGCCTTCGGGCATCAACCTGCTGGATGAGTCGCGGAGCCCGAGCCTAGCCTGCTTGCACAAATTGGAAATCCGCCCTTCCAGCTCATCTGCAGCCTACAGGGGTGCACAGCCAGCCCCCCTATAGCCCAGCTACGAGGCTAAACTCGTAACCATCCCGATTACTGCGTTTAACTCGCTGAACCCGGTAGAAAGTACAAGTAACACTACGTAACCAGAATGGGTCAATAAAGACGCGGCACTGAAAAAAAAAGCCTATAAACCGAGCCAAATACGCCTCATACCGGAGTCTTACGCCAACTTTGTTTCATGTATTATGTATACAAAGAAACTTTCGCCAGACATACCAACAATTCACGAACAACATTTTCCGTGTTTCATAAGTAAACGTGCCGTTGTCAGTATTTTCGCTACGGGACGGTTTCCTGGTTTCAGCAGACCAACCCCGGCTGTCCCCGTAACCCTATAGCGGCGCGGAGTGCACAGCTGCCCGGCTTGCATCGTTAGGAGACTCCGCAGAGCAACCATGTTTCTTCGCACCGGCCACGGTTGTCAAAACCCACAGCACTCGGTCCACAACCCGCTAGAACGTAAGTAATGCCACTAAATGCGTTTAGACTGAGCAGAAACGCGTCGTTTGGCCGAGAAATGGAGGAAGCGATGTGAAACATTGGGAGAGTTAAGCAGGGCTAGTCGGTGACTTGAAAGACACAAGCGGGCCTCCCGGCTGCTGCAGCCCCGGCATTTTCTCCGGCAAAGAAAGCCTTTGTACTGAGCCACAGCGTACACTCCTAGCCTGGGCTATCTTCACACAAATTGAGCCACAAAGAAGGCAATTTTCAAGTTTTACTCACCTGAATATGACACAGAACGAGAGTTACGGCGACAATATGCACATTGCTGCGCTGGTTTAAGATGCTCGGAAAGCCGTCGCGAAGCTATTTCGGTGTCCGTCAGCAGCTAACACCGCGCCTGAAGCTTCTCGCCGTCGAGTGCCCCTCCGCTCCGACTGCCGGGCGGACAAGCTTCCTTAAACCGGAGTCCAACCAAGCATGGATCCATTCAAATAGGGTATCGGCTTTTCTCCCGGAAAATGTTTGCGCTTACATTTTATGTATATTACACTGCAAAAACAATCGGTACGTCTAATATAACGATGGCGCATTTATAAAGTTAAACACTTTGCCGCCAGGAACCCTAAAGAAAATCTAGAGCATGACAGAGGATTAATACGCCTCCAAAGTTTTATCTCCTCAAACAACTCCCAGTCTATGCTCCACACTGATATCGACTCTAGTTCTCAGGGTGGTATAATGCAGTTTTTAGTGGCATGTGTTTGTTTTACTTGACACGTAATTCATATTTTACACTTAAAAAAAACTGTAATATTTGTATTACACTATATTTACTTTTTACATGAAAATTACATATAATGGTGGAAATGCATACGTCTTTTATTAGTATTATTATTATTTCTTGATCTTTTGAAGAGTCAAGTGAACATAAACTAGCATGCATAGCTGTGGGACTAACTCAGTGGAGCTCTGATCTTGAATTTACCAGGGGAGATTTAAAATTACTTTAAAAGGCACGTTTATACAGGGATCCCTATACAAACAAGCAAAATAGGAATGGATACCTCTCTAAACACCGATCAAAAGGTTTTCTGTCAAAAAGTCACGTTGTGATTTAGACTTTTTTTTTTTTTTTACAGCTCACAAAGCCCCCTTTCCTCTTTCAGAAGGAACACCGAAGGAAGAATGGGAGGAAAGCACAACTACTGGTGCTCAGCTTCTGCCAAGCTGACTCTACAACACTTAAACCTCCTTTAGAGTGCTTAGATTTCCAGAAAGGTTGCACAATTACAAAATCCTAATCATCACTTCCTTAGGGGCCCACATAGTAGAAAGTTTACACCATGTCATTACAGGCGTGCTAATGTTCTTTAATTTTAGATTGTTATAGCTTAGATTTAATTCCAGTTCTCATTCAAGGGTGGAAAAAAACAAACAAACAAACAAACAAAAACCCTTCGCTTTTAAAGTTAATCAATCAATCACAGCTTCTGGGCATTTGCCCTCTGCAAGTAAGCGCAATGTATTTTGTTTGCCAAGACCATTTCAAGCCCAAAACCTAAAGATAATAAGACTACAATAAATGTTAACAATAGTGCTATAACTCTTCTCACTTTAGATGCAGATGCCTTTACAGTTTTTACATTGTATTTACTAATGTTTTCTCCAAGCTGTTGGTTACGTCATGCCTTTCATTCATATTATTAATGATCCTGTAATTCTATACCACTTTTTAGGTATACACACTGGTGAAAATTTCCAGGTATCTGTCTTTTAGGAGTTCATTTGGTTAGCATTCTTCAGGTTTGCTTGCCATGACACTGTAATATATATATATATATATATATATATATATATATATATATATATATATATATATATATGAACAGTGTAATGTAATGCATATCCCTTCCTGCAACACGTAATGTTGAAAATACACTTTCCTATGTATTAATATTCCACAGAGTAAGAAATTATTTCAAAATATTTCCCCTTTGGCATTTTACTAGACTCTTCCAAGAAAGAATTGAGCTTTTTACCATCTATCATTGTTTGCTTTCTCTGAACTTTCCACCCGATCCTCATCTTGTGTCTTGGCTTTTGGCTGGGACCAAGTTTTTATTACTCTCTGCCACTCACTTTTTAAAACTTTAAAATCAGTTTTCCTGAAGATATGGAAAAATATGTCTAAATAGGTCAAAATGACAGAGGTGCTGTTACACCAAAAGTCTTAAAAGTGGATGTTTTAATTAACATAAAAACTGGTAGTTGAGTTTTATGATGAATACAGAATTCATTCTGTTTTGCACTGAAAGCTACACACAAAACATAGTGTATTTAATGTGTTTTACATTTTAAATGTATCTGTATTCAATTTATTTTAATAATAGATCGCAAACCCAACTAAAATACCAAATAAAAGAGGGTGGTACAGTGGTGGTACAAGAAATAAAAGCAGTGGGATAAAATCAGTAGGGGTTCTCAAAAAAAAAAAAAAATCTTAAAAAGAGATGTAAAAGATGTCACTGGCCCCATTTCCTGAGGCAGTTTATTCCATAGCTCCAGGGCTCTGGCAGGAAATTCTCTGTTACTTTTAGGTTTTAGGCTCTAGCCTCAGGACTCAGCCTTTGTATAGGCTCAGGTACTGTATATAGCAGAAGAGAGGCCATGAAAAGCCTTTAAGGTCAACTCTAATCTGTGGTCACTTAATGGATTTTTCATCAAGGCAGGTGAAGCTGGATGTATCAACAATCTAACCTCAGGTAGAGGGAGACATGGAAAATGCTGCCACCATCTTTTAGAGATCTTATTAGGTGATCAGAACAAACTGAGGCTACAACTGAGTGAGTACAGATAGTCAGGATAAGCTTTACTATTGTTCCCATAATACTAATGGAAAATTGGTTGAGTTCTTTTCTTACTCTTCTTCTCTCCCCATTCAGCTAAACTCCTCAATATAAATGAGCACTGATGAAAAAAAGGCCTTTGAAAGGTGCAGGTAGATATGAGTCAGTACATCTCACCAGAAGACGCATTTTCATGTTAATTCAGTCAGGTTTGAAAATGTAAAATCTCTGACTGTGACTGCTCTATTGCCCTTTAAGAGTTGGAAATGTCTATGTAAAAAGAAGCACATTTGAGAAGTATTTTCTCTTTATTAGAGAGGCAAAGTCTTGTGGGACAATGAGAAAGTATTAGTGCTAGAAGATGTCATACTGTAACTACACAGCTCTGAGTAAGGCGTGCATATTAAAACACTCACTTTGCATAATTTTCCTGCAGAAAAAGAATAAAAGAAGAAGCCATTTGAGTTGTTCCAGCAGTAATTGGGTCTATTGTCATGTAGGCACCTAGATTGGCACAAGCAGCAGCAGCATGTTGGTGTACAGCGCTGACCTTGAAATGCAGTTTGCCCGGCCGTGTGGTGGTTTCATCTGCATGCAAATGAGGAAGTGGGAAGCCAGTTCTTTTTGTTAGTTGATAACTGAGACTGAGACAACGGCTCACCGAGAAAAGATGTCAGAGGGCCGTGCAAATAGTTCAGACTCATTCATCTGATAACAAAACAAAAAGCCATGATGGAAAGACAAAAAAAACCCCCAAAACTGCCTCTTTGACTTTGCTTCTTGTTCTCTGTCTCTGATCATTTTCCAAATTGCGTTTTTAATGTGGATGCGTTGGCACGCAGGAAGTAAAAAAAGATCTTCAGCACCATGGACAGCAACTTGCTCACTCCTTAAACCCAGCCATGCCATTTCACCAAACTTGTAAAATGAAAATAAATAACAAAAAAGAAAGGATTAATATGAGCAACAATCCGGGGGATTTTCATTGTGATACCTGTTAGTTAAAGGTTTTCCCTGCTCACCTGTAGTGGGCTGCCCTGAAGACTACGAAGACTAGAGCATTTACTTATTTGAAAAAAAGATTGTGAACTGAGGCAGGCGAACAGAAACCAACATTTAAATTCTTTATGCTCATTTGTATTTCTCTTTGTTGGCAGCTAGCCTGCTCTTTTTGCGCGCTTTGCAATGCTTCATGTCTTGTTAAAGACCAAAGGATGATCCGATGTGTCCACTGACCAAATGAACTGAGCGACCGTGCGGTTTATTTAATCTGGACTGCAAATCCATCACGTTCTCAAGGTGCACTATAAAAATAAAATGAGCAGTCATCCGTTTATGCAAATGATTAAGTGCAGATGATGTTTGAACTAAGTCTTTTTGGTCTTCTGTCTCTATCTGGGCTTCTTATTAAATTGAACCAGTGCTCACATATCCAGCAACTGTGATATTCTATTTGAATTAACTAGTGTGGCATCTCACAAATGTGAACCCGCATGCATTTGTTCAAACTTTCTCTGTGCTCATTAGTGAGTAAGCCTGCGGGTGCTTATAAAAGTTGGAATGGATAACTTGAAGCCCACAGCTTGGCTGGATTATAGGGGTGAAAACAGGCAAGCAGAATATATAGGATGTGTTTTCTAAAATGGAACAATTGGTGCAGTTTATATTGCACTGGTATCTCCTGTGGGTCAATATGCCGATCTCCTTTGAAAAGGCAAATGCTGCTGTCCAGAGGTCACATTTTAAATGAGTGAATGCTGTGAAAGTCATGACAGTCTGCTTAAATATTTGGTTGTTTAAACATTCTGTGGACCTACTGTATACAAAGAATAAGAAGCCCTCTTGAGGAGAGCTCATAGCTAGCAGAAATAATTGTTTCAGGTATGCCCTGCTTGCAAGACACTGATTGTAACCACAGTACATTGCAAAAGTCTTGAGCCATGCCTCATTCCTTTATATTTTGCCAGGAAAATAGGAAATCGGTGCAGTGACTTGTTGAAGCATGCAAACATCAATGGAAATACAGTACATGTATAATTCTAATGAGCCTGAGAGTTAATATTTGGTATGAGAACCTTTATTCTTAGGTAGGTGGCACGGTGGTTAGCACTGTTGCCGCACAGCAAGAAGGTCCTGAGTTCAATTCCACCATCAGGCCGGGGTCTTTCTGTGTGGAGTTTGCATGTTCTCCCCGTGTTTGCGTGGGTTCTCGCCAGGTACTCCGGCTTCCTCCCACCGTCCAAAGACATGCAGCTTGTGGGGATAGGTTAATTGATTAATCCAAATTGTCACTAGGTGTGCGAGTGAGTGTGAATGGTTGTCTGTCCCTATGTGTTAGCCCTGCGACAGACTGGCGACCTGTCCAGGGTGTACCCCGCCTTTCGCCCTATGACAGCTGGGATAGGCTCCAGCACCCCCCACGACCCTGAAAAGGATAAGCGGAAGCGAATGGATGGATGGATGAACCTTTATTCTTCTTCACAGGCTGAACTCTCTCAGGCAAGTTTTCTTGTAAATTTGTTAAGTAGTACTCAGGAATAGTTTTCCAGGTTTCTTGAAGGACATTTCAAACCCGTCTTTGGATGGTGGCCGCCTTTTGTTCTGTTCTCTATCAAGATCATCCAACACTGCTTGAATAATGTTGGGATCTAGGGTGGGCAGTCCATGACTGATAGCGTTCCACTGGCTGTTTTTAATCCAGGTAAGATTTTTCTGCATTGGCAGTGCGTTTTGGGTCATTGTCATGCTGAATAACTAAGCTGTTGCCAATCAGAAAGTTTCCAGATGGTATTACATTGTGGATCAAAATCTCACCGTACTTTTGTCTATTTATAATTCCATCAATTTTGACAATATCTCCAACAGCACTGGCTGAAAAACAGCCCCGAACCTTGACAGAGCCTCTATCGTGATTTACAGATGGCTGTAGACATTCATCGTTTCACCAAAAATCACTCCAAAAGACTTGTTTCCAATGATTAACAGTTATGCAATAACTCCAAAGGCAATCTAAATCTGACAGTATTTTTGTCTCCAGCTACTTGCAAGTCACACATCATACACAAATTTTGCTCATCCTTTACTGTTACAACTTTATGTTAAAGCGAGTTTTATCTAATCTACCACCAGATGGCAGTGTGGACCTGTGTAAAAGTTCCACTAGCCTCTGTGGTTTGTGCTTATTTACAGAGAGTAATTACTGTTTTATAGATGCATGACCTAAGGATAGATAAGATAAAACCGGCAAAAAAAGACAAATAAATAAATAAATCTAGACTACAATATGTTTAACCTAATGTTTCTTGCAGTATATGAGACACTATCTATCATTAGGACTGATGGTGCACTTTTCTCCCATTTCTTACACACAAACACACACAGAAAAGAAAAAAAAAACTTGTTTTTCATATATTAGTAATGACATCTGATTGACCTAATGCTTTCCTTAGCCGCTTACTCTAACTATCAACCATCAAAAGATTCAATTTATATAAAAGATCCACGAGCAAAAAACACAATATCCCAAATTAAATGATAAAAAAGCAGCATATTCTTTATGTTACACAAAGCGGATTTTGGAATTGAAATGTGTTCATATAACTCATAATCATTCAGAAACATTCCGATTTTTTTTAGAATTTGACTTGGAACCCTCAATGGAAATGTTTAGCTTTTAATAGCTCTCAAAATCCATGCTACAGGTGGCAGCAGAGAGCCACTGTGGACACTTCTATTTGTACTATTGGAATGAGCAAAAAGGTAGTACTGTAATAGGATTAATTATAATTCAAAGTTCATTTTAATTTGTCTCTTCTTATTCTGAATCATCCCCTTAGAGGAGCTTGACAGCCTGAATGGATGGTTGATGTTTAACAGGCTAGAATTAAACTGATCTAGAGCTTGAAATGCCACTTGGCAGGGCCATTATTTTTTTCCTAATGTAGCTGTCAAGTAGCAGAAGTGCACATGTCTTGCTGACATGCGAATTCAGAGTCTGACAAATGGAGAGTTCAAAACATTTTCGCTAGCTTACATAGGTAAGGCTAAGAAATACAAGTCATGATATTAGGAAAATGGACTAAGCAGTATCAATCAAATTCTTTTTTTAATCACTGTGCAGGTCATTGCAAGCAAGACCAACAATGGTACTATTATCAATAGAAAGAATTGGTGAATATAAATACATTTATAGTACATATGTGTATAAATATTTGCTCATATTGAGAGATAATTGTGTTTTCTACTCATCTTATTTAGTAATCGAATTGCCTGTGGAATAAAGCCAAGAATTCTGTTTGTTTTGCAAGCTGGAGATTTCCTCCTCCTGCAGGAGTCATCACAAACTCGTTATGGGTAATCAGTGAGGGCACACAATTTACTAAGAACTGTTCTCAGAATCTTTAATCTTCCCTCATAAATTTTGAATCCATGCAAAAATTCTTTGTGGCCTGTTTTTATAAAATGTTAAAGGTATTCTTTGTTTAATCTCATAGGTGCAGAAACACAAGATGTAATGCACCTTTGTACCATCAGTAACATCTCAGCGAACCCCCAAATACGCTTCAGACAGTTTCAAAATATTCATACGTTTTCCCACCCTCAACAGTACGAGGAGACACTGGAAAAGAAAAAAGAGAGCGCTTGAGCCCGACACAGAGGTACTTTACAGAGATGAGAAGCTTTTTGGCTCCTACCTCAAAGCACACTGTGTTCTGTTGATCTTATGTGCTGCACAATAATGTTTAACATTTAGTATTTACTGTCATATTCCCATATATCATTGTGATGTTGTTTATTCTATTACTCTTGTTCTCTTCTGCTTGCTTTCTTTTTTCTTTCTCAGCAGGTGACCCAGGTGATTGATATATGCATTTTTTTTCTCTGCCCGTTCTGTTGGTTTTTGTCTTTTGCCCTTCTCCCCCGTCCCTCTTCTCAGCTGTTTCTCTTTCCCTCTTTCTTTCTCCCCTTCTTTCCCCCAGTCAAGTCTGTCCCGTATTCAGTAAGTGAAAATAAAATAAACAATAAAAGGTGAATCAAATGGACCATTACGGCAAGGCTGGGATGGTCAGTTTGGTAAAGTAAATCCGTTGGGCATCTTTCTTTGCCTTTAGACAACAATTCTGATGGCAAAAGAGCCAAACGGGACAGGCCAAAAAAAAAAAAAAAAAAGAGAAGCTTAGGAGTTTGGTAAGGAGAGGTTTTACAATGAGACGTAAAAAAGGATGAAGACGGTGTTCAGAGAGAAAGCCAAGACCCCACCTGTGCCCCTGCTCCCACTCAGCACACATGTATGCACATATGCAACTCCGCCCACACACAAAGAGAGTGGGCCAGTGCTGCGTTTGTGTTTAAAGTGGCAGATTTTTGCCAACCAGATCCACCCGCAATGGTTCTTACAAGCAAAGATGTGAAATTCAATCTAAGTGGAAAAAACACCCAAACAATTTTCACAAATTTGTAATAGCGACGATATAAACTGGAAAACACTGTGACTGTCAAATAAACCAGGTCAAACTAAATAATTCAATTTATATTCTTCCAGTCGAGATGAGCCACCTCATTGGTGCTTTTCAACACACAGCAAATTACATATTCAAGCAAAAAAAACCATTTATAAATATATTTTTTGGCTGAACATGGAATTTATGCAGTTTCCAAAGACTTTAATAATAATGTTTCCATGCAGCTTACTTTCTCCTGGATGTATCTGTCACCACGGTGAATGTAAAGCCTCTCAGGAACAAAACAATGCATTAGCAACTCAGGTTTTGACGTACGATGATTCACTGGTTCTTTGATCTCTGACATCCTATTCATGTGAATGCTTCCAAACACTCACAGCAGGTGTGAAGCATGATGGCAAAGGGGATGTATCATGTTTTGGATAAAAAGGCAAACTGTCTCTTAAATAATTTAGAAGGCTTTTTTCCTTTAACCATTTGCAGCTAGTATTTTGAGTTATTTTCTGTGGCAGCAGCAGATGCGTTAGTACAAAAAATCCCAACATAATCAAGGAGCTAAATCTGATTAATTCAGCTCTGGGTTTGTGCCATGTTTAATTTGTTCTTGTATCCCACTCAGGGGAGAGTAGTGTTTGTCAGCATGTTTGCTATTGACCAACAAATGAACATGAGCAGTTATCCCATTGCGTTAGGCTCTTCTGTTGTTGCAGCCTTTTCAGGTATTCAGTGCAGTACCCCTGTTTGATGTCACAAGTTTATGTCCTTGTTTTTTTTGCCCACAGTCATTGGATAGTGATGATCTGCAATGTCATTCAGAGACCATGCTGCATAACCACTTTGATGATCCAGTAAAATAGTGAGTTTTCTGGCAGATTCTGTAGATTTTTTTCAATTTAATTTATATATTTTAATATTTGTTCATTCATTTTACGTTATTTACATCATACAATATGAGGCACTCTTTCAGTTTTAGTTAGTTTTGAGTTACATATACTTATCATGTGCACCAGTTTCACTGAGAGGAGGCCGACCAAGGAAGAAGTCCAAGCTACAAAACCCACACCATCAAGCCTAACTGAAATTTTAAGATGCCTACACGGAAAAGCCAAATGTGTTTTGGAGAAAAGTTTTCTTTTCAGATAAGACAAAGATTTAACTATTTTGTTACAAGAGGTTTTGTTAAGGACAGTTTAACAAGCATGGTGGTAGCAGCATCATACTCTTCGGGTGTTCTTCTGGCAGTGGTACTGGTACACTGCACAAAGTGGATAGAATGATAAAGAAAGACTCCCTCCAAATTCTTCAACTTCACCTCAAATCAACAGCTAGATGGTTGAAACCTGACTGCGAATTGTGTTCCAATGACAATGGTCCCAAACCCATATCAGAGCTGATTTTATAACAAGCTAACAGCTTTTGAAATAGACTTCTAATATCTTGATCTCAACCCTACTGAAAATATGTGGACTATCCTTAGAAGCAGGTTTTTCGCCAGAACACCGACAAATCATATATCTGGCTATGTTTATATAGCCTGGCTATATTTATACTAGAAGCTTGTTGATGGCTACCAAAAGTGATGCAATTTGCTAAAGAACATTTAACCAAATATTACTAGGAGTGTATGTAGATATTTGAGCCTTTATATGTACCAGTGGTTGCTGGCAGTTTCTGTGAAATCATCTGCTTTTTTCATGCTGGCAGTCGCTACCATGAAGTTGCAAGGAGTTGAACTGTTTGCCTTTAAAGCAAAGGTTGTCCCTTTTGAAATGTGTTAGAGGCAGCAGTATGGCACAAATTTGACTTTGAGAGTGAATAGTCTCCATTTCTAGTTTGCATTGCTACAGCTTAGCGTAATTTACCTGGTTGGCACGGAGTCACCACCTGGTCAGGGGGACTCGGGCCTTAGACGATATTTACCCCTGTTTGTAGGTTTGTTTCTTAGTCCGCAAACTCCTTGTAGACCATTATCTGTTTAAGATAATGGTCTATTGTGTCATTGTGTAGCAACCACCTAGCATCAAGCTAAATTAACCCAATAATCTACCAATAACACTTGATTAAAACATTATATTGTTTTAATTTTCAACATTAACATCTTATTGTTATCCACAAAAGTTGAATTATGCATGATATATTATGATGACACATTGCGTAGGAAGTGACTAGCAATGGGCTAAAATGCTAGTCATTTTAGCCCTTTTTTTTTTTTTTTTTTTTTTTTTTTTTACAGTGCAAGTAAGAATGTCAATTTGCCAAAAGCAAGAATAGTCCAAAGAATATTGTAGCATGGGCATGTTCTAGTATGTCAAATTTGTCCAACCAGCCATTGTCACTCTGACAACTAACAGTTGCTGACATTATAACATTCCTTCATGGGCCTTTGTTGGTCACATGAGTACCTTTTTTTTAAGGACTTAATAAAAATTTTCACCTACGGGTAAAAGTTAGTCATAACACATGACTTTAAGGGGATTTTTCATTGCAGTTATGCCCATACTGCAGATTTATAAAGAGAACATTTGGAATATCAACAGGAATTCTCTTATGGTTCCCTGATAGTGACATGTGTATGTTTTATTTGGGACTGTTGGGGAAACCACACAGAACGCTTTTTGGAAAAATGTTCTCATATGGTCCTCTTGACGACATAAACATCAAAAAATGTCTGCAAACAGAACCAGATGACTGAAATTGGCAAACAACAAAAGACATCCGATTCTCGGTTGGTCCCATTACAGCATTATACCAGAATACACAATATGATATGACTATTTTTTATTTCTTTACATTACATAACACTCCAGCTTAAAGAAGAAATATGATTTCAGAATGTTCTGAGTTTGGAGTTAAGGATGTCACTCTTTGTAAGATTAATACAACATTTGTGGACGGTCAAGACATGGTGTTCTTTAAAGGGCAAGGGGATGTTATATGGCAGACATCCATAAATGCTCTGGGAAACTTTAGGCCATCATTATTGGCCTCTATAGTACATTCTCACTATGTGTATGTCAGAATATTCTGAGACCATAAACCTGTAGCTTGGTGATGTACGGGAATGTGATAGTTAGTAGGCATGCATAGTTGAAAATGTGCGGAGGGGGATGAAGGCTGTAACTATTTTAGTATACTGTTTCTGCTGCAAAGGCAGCTAAGCACTCCAGAATACTTTGACATTTCAAATTAATTTTCAGAATGGATGAAAATGAGTTGCATGAAAAGATAAATGATGGTGTGAGCACCACGGGCTGTATAAGAACAACTTTTGTTTCATTATTATACACTTAAAATTCCTTCCTTCCGGGGAAAATCAATAAATTTATCAGCTTATGAAAAAAATTGAATGAATTTATTATAGATCACTCAGGGGCAGATGAGATAAAGGCTGATTTAATGAGATATCTAATGGTTTTAGCTAATGTTTGCACATGCAGTGTGTGTGATGACCCTGGCAGCTCTAAGGACAATGTCATGTCAGATAAACACACTATTTCTTACCCCAACAACCTTCTATTATCGCCACACAGTGGGGTATTGATTGCTGAAGAAAGTACATTTAATTTCTCTCTCAGCAGGTTGGCCATGCCCAGCTGTCCTTCAGACCCCCTTTTTTCTGCTTCATGGAATATTCTAGAGAACGATAGGGACTTACACGCAGACACAAAGATAGAACGTGTGAGTGGATGTGCCTTCAACACCTCCACTCCACGGGGAATATGATTTGATGAGTTCCTGTCGTGAAAATTGCAGGGCAGTTACGCATTTGGGACTTTTTCCAACAATCATTCATTTTGCCATTTGAATTTGATTAATCTTCTGTGTAGGATGAGATTCGTAGTAGATCATCTCAATCGTTGCACCAAAAAAGGCATTTTCTCTCACCGCACGGAGGAGGGGCATTTCACAAGCTCAGATATCAGCACTACAGGCAGCAATGTGTTCCTTTCTTTCAGTAGCACCTTTTCATTTCTAGACAAAAGCTGGTCTTTTTTTTGAATATTTAGCAGAAAAAAACCCCTGAAATGCACAATCATTGGTATGAGGAATTTTGTCTAGAAAACACACCGTCTGTTTTTAATATGATTTATAATATGAGCTGCTGGACACAATGCCGTGTTTTGTGACTAATTGTAAATAATATGCAGAAATAGATGTAAAATTCAAGGAGAAATCTGAATAAATCAGTCTTCATACACTAACAAATGCAAATTCTTCCATGCAGGGCACAAGAGGTCAAATGAATTGTTTGATGAGTATGAAAATAATGCAAATCATATGCTATGGCCTTCACAGAGCCAGGGCCCGATGCGTAAAACTCAGCACAACAAAAACTGAGTATATGGAGAAATGTGAACAGGCATTCCTTTTAGTCAGAAATGTAATGCCTTGTGTACATTTGAAGTAGTTCACAATCACGACCTGCTCGTCTTCTTTTACAAAGGCCAGTTTATGTGAGAGGGAAAGGCTTCAAAAATCTCTCATGTGCAGTTTTGGTCCTAGGTTTACATACACTCATCATGGGAATGAATTGCTATGGTATTTTGTTCTTTTTATGTTTTCCTTGAACTCTTCTTTTTCCAGAATGTAATACTTGTACAGCTTAAATTGGGTGCACAAGTTTGAATTTATTGTCGACATCAACTGGGTCCCTGCAGGAGCTCCAGTATCAATGTCTACAAGTGATGCAAGTTTTACATCACCATGGACTGAGAGGCTGCTAACTAAGAAGTCGCTGGCCCAAAAGTGACACCTTCAAGCTTGAGTAAAAATTACAGCTGCCCCAATGGACAAGCCAAATGTGTTTTGGATAAAAGTTTTTTATCTTCAGACGAGATAAAGATTAAGTTATTTGGCCACAATGACAAGAAGTATGTTTGGAAGTATGTAACTGTAAGGCTTTCAAACCTAAGAAAACTGTAACAGCTGTCAGGCATGGTGGTGGTAGTATCATGCTCAGGGGCTGTTTTGCTGCCAGTGGTACTGGTACACTCCACCAAGTGTACTGAATAATGAAATAGGGGAACCACGTCCAAATTCTTTAACATTGCCTGAAATCAACAGCTAGATTATTTAAACTTGAACACAACTCCAATGAGATCAGTGATCCCAGACAGGCATCAATTTTCAGAACTGAAGAAACCTCTTTGATGAGAGGTGAAATGTCTTCTTGAAACTTATCAGAAGGCCAAGCTTTCCAAGCTTCTCAGGCTACCATGACTAGGCTAAAATTAACTTTCTGGGATTACTTCCAAAAGTTCTGACTTCAACCTTATTGAAAATTTGTGCATTATGCTTTGAAGCTTAGTCTGTGCCAGGAAAACAACCAATTTAAATGAACTGTACCAATACTGCCACATATCCTGCCAGAATTATGCCAGAAGACCGTTGTTGGGTACCAAGAGCATCTGGTTCGAGGTGCATCTTGTTAAGGTACATTTAACCAATCACAAGTGGGGGTGTATGTATGCTTTTGAGCCTGTAATATTTTCTGAAATGATGCAGTTTCCTCAAGCACAGGATGCAAAATTTTCTCTGCATTTAAGGATGTTCTCAAAGGTCTATGTGCTCAACAGGATCAGGATATCTGATTATAGTGATCTAGAGTGTCTGAGCTAGCCTGTGTTTTACTAGCTTCACGAACCCAACGTAATCCATAGCATTTCTTTCATCCTCTCCCTTAGTATGCACGTAATAGAAAAATATATTTTATAAAATTAGTTTTTTTTTAAAGAGGTCACTAAGGTATCTCATCTGTTTCTCTGAGGCGTGTTATTCCACAGTTTTGAAGTCCTCAAGGCAAATGCTTTACCACCCTATGTCTCAAGTTTTGCCCTGGGGCCCGACATCAAGAGCTCATCTGGAGATCTGAGCGTAACAGCAGGGTGTGAGAGGTGAGAAGGTTGAAGATGTAAGAAAACAAGCAATAAAATTTTAAAAGTTTTGAACACCACTGGTAACCAATCCAAGGAGGCAAGAATCTTGGAAATGCGCTCACAATTTTCTAGTTTTCCTTGAGGTTTTTCATGGTGGATGACCCTGGGATAGACTGGCAACTCAGACACAATAATGAGGATGTCTGCAGACTAGCATAAAAGACTTTTCACTTCAGTTTTTTTTAGAGATTGTCAGACACCCAGGATTAGTGGGTTTAGTGTTTTTTTTTTTCCTGTTTGCGTTTCATGGTCTCTCTATATCTATTCACACTTCTCTTTCCCCTCACGTCTAACTGGTTGCACCAGGTGGTTGCACCTCCCTGAGTCAGGAAGCTTCTCCCAGTACTTGCTCATTGGGGATAATTTGATTGGGCTCTTCTTTCTAACATTGTAGAGCCTAGAGCTGTACAGTCCCATGTCAAGCGCCTTGAGGTAACCGTGAATCGGTCATAGTCAATGGACTGTTAAATAAGTGCCCAAGATTTAAAAAAAAGGAGCTAGAAATGAGCACAATAGATCCTCTTTACATTTTCTAAGCTTTAAGAAGTCTTGTTAATTTGGTAGTGTTTGTGAATTTCAAGGTTTAATCACATGTCTCCTAAGGGGATGGTATTCCCATGTATGCTTTTTTTTCTCCATTCACTTCTACCTCTGGGGCTTTTACAATAACATCCAACCTAATTATAAGCATGGCAGACATCATGTGCGCTCTCTGTCCTTTCTCCCTAAAGACCCAGTGTGGAACAGCATTGGACCAAGTTTAACGCCAGGAACACTAATAAACACGGATACGTTGGCTGTGTTGGATGGCCCATCCTCATTTGTTTTGATGGAAATAATCTATTATGTAACAAAATTACTCAACACTGACCTAAAAATCACAGGCTGCTGTCATTCAGTAACATTTACATCGTCTAAAGCAATATAGAATATAGCATTGTTAAATATTTAGAAACTATATAGACCTTATTTATCAAGGATTTAGTTTTAAGACTGCATGTTGTCAACAGCAAATTGTATCCAAAAATACCAGTACTGCTATTTGAGCAGCACTGCATGCACATTTACACAAATGATCCAACCAGTTATCACACATCCTGTTTAGTTCTTGGCAGCCAGGAGGAAAATGTTTGCCTAGTCGATGTGACTTTTAACCAGAATGCCCCCTCGGGTTCAGGAATAGGATTGGAGTGAAAGGTTGTCTATAAAATATGCATGTCACGTTAGAGACTAGTGGTGATCTAAGTGTGGGTGTGTGTGTTTTCTCCCTCTGTGTATCCTTGTGATGGCTTTGGCACTGGGGATTACTTGAAAAGGAGGAGAGACATGGAGGTGTAATGTAAAATAAACTCACACTGTGAGTAGATTTATTCCTTGCCTGTGTGGAAATGGCAAATTCAAATGAAAATGCAAACTTGAAAGCATTTTGTTTTCATTTGGTGGGCACAAAACCCCAAATGCCTTTCAACGCCTTGCTTTGTATTTTCATGATCAAATGCATATTAATGCCTTTATAGATATAAGACAAGGGACACTTCAAACACAATCACACCCTTTGTCTTCTGCCATTTCTATGTCTCTCTCTCTCTCTCTCTCTCTCTCTCTCTCTCTCTCTCTCTCTCTCTCTCTCTCTCTCTCTCTCTCTCTCTCTCACACACACACGCACGCACGCACGCACACACACACACACACACACACACACACACGCACGCAGCATGCCGATGTACTTATGGTCTATTCAATGATGAAAACTATAATTTAATTTATGAAGTCATGGTAAAAATAAACACACATTTTTACACGTATTATATGTCAGGATGTAATAAAATAATCTACCAAAATGTGCTTAATTGTGTAAGATTAGGTAAATAAAACCTTCTACAAATCATGACACATTACACCATGTCGTGATTTCTTTTACAAAAAATACGCCAAACTGCAGAAGCTGTGGGTGAAAGACTAAGTACACCCTCACTGCTTCAATAGGAATAACTCCCACTTGAATAACTGATCATCAGCAAGTGTGAGCACCTCTATAGAAGCTGGGGCTTTAACAGTTTTATGGGGTTGTCCCAGGAGTAGACAACCCATCATATTCACCTCAAGATCAGATGATGCAGTTCTCAGAGAACATGCAGAAAAAAACCTCAACAGCTACATCTCTGACTCAACACCACTCTGCATTGAATCATTAGTTATTATTAATCTCTGGCTCTCTTCCACAGTGGGTCTTTGTCCTGTCTTCCTCCCCTAACCCCCAGCCGGTCACAGCAGATGGTTGCCTCTTCCTGAGCCTGGTTCTGCTGGAGGTTTCTTCCTGTTGAAAGGGTTTTTTTTTACTTCCCACTGTCGCCAAAGCACTTGCTCATAGGGGGTAACATAATGGTTGGAGTTTTCCCTGTTTTCTCTGTATTACTGTAGGATCTTTACCTCACAATTAAAAGTGCCCTGAGGGAACTACATAAATAAAATTGAATTGAAGAGTTTCCAGGATAAAGCCTCTTCTCTCTCAAGTGAACATGGCAACTTGTTGAATCTAAATAAACCACAAAACATCTGGAACAATGTCCTTTGAATAGCTAAGACCAAGCAGAAGAGATGTTTGGCTACAGCACACAGCGCCACATTTGGTGACAACCCAACACAGCACATTAGCACCAACATTTTATACCAACTGATACCAACCGTCCGGCACGGTGGTGGAAGGGATGATGATTTGGGCTTGTTTTGTAGACACAGCACGTTAGCTCCTTGCAGTCATTGAGTTGACCATGAACTTCTTTGTATAACAAGTATTTTAGAGTCAGATAGGAGGCCATGTGTCCAATAGCTAAAGTTCAGCCAAAATGTCATAAAACAGCAAGATGTTCTCAAACAGAGTAACAAATCTACAACAGAGTGGCTGAAAAACAAGCATTAAGAAATCCACATCTCAAGCTGATTGAAATGGTGTGGTGGGAGAGCTGTGCATAAACTAATGCTCAAACTTCGACGAACGGAAACAACATTGCAAAATCTCTCACAAAGGGGGAGACAAAAATCCCCCTCTGTGAGAGACTGATAAAGACATACAGTAAATTATTACATCAGGTTTTTGCTGCTAAAAATGATTCTACAGGTGATACATGAGGGGGACGTAAGGAAGATGGCAGCATAAACCTGCAGCTCCCGGTCAAAACTCGAAAGAGAACCAGAATTCGAATATTTCCACCGCTAAACCGTGTAATAAATGCCATGGAAGGTGGAAGAAGGTCAAAAAGACAAGGAAACATTAAGGATTTTGTGAAACAAGTGGAGCTGGTAAGAGGGGGCAACGCAGACATGTCCGAGAACAGCGTGCAAGGCGAGCAGATGGAAGGAGATGTAGCTAGCCACCCTCACGCAGACTTCCAGGACATCATTAAGGAAATTCACTCACTTAAAGCAGAGTTTAAAACCGAGTTTGCCACGTTTAAGAAAGACATCACACAAGAAATGAAGGACGAATTCGACAGCTTCAAGAAAGACATTAATACAAAGCTGGCAGAAACTGCGAACGAGCTAGCTAGCCATGAGACCAGACTCGAAGAAGCTGAGAAAAGACTGGAAGAGATGGAAAGGTGGAATTTGGCCGCAAAAGACGCTCTAATCCAGTCGCTTCAGCAACAACGGAATATTCAGACGAAACTGGCTGACTTGGAAGGCCGTAGCCGACGGAACAACATTCGCATTTTTGGCCTAAAAGAGGGCTCTGAAGGAAACTCTGTGCTGCAGTGTGTGGAGGACTTGTTGAGAGCTGAGCTTTCGCTCCCGCCGGATTCTGCTCTAAATATTCAGCGGGCGCACAGAGCTCTGGTGCCAAAACCCGGACCAGAAAAACCTCCGCGATCGGTGGTGGTTAATTTTCTTCAGTTCTCAACCAAGGAGATGGTGCTGAAGGCAGCGTGGAAGAAAAAGGTTGTACATCAGGATAAGCAGCTTTTCTTTGATCATGACTACGCTGCCGACGTGGTTCAAAAGAGGAAGGAATACGCTGGAATTAAGAAAGCCTTAAAAGAGAGAGGAATTCGCTTCCAGACGCCTCTGACCAGAATCAGGATCCACTGGGAGAGCGGCGCCAGGACATATGACAGTGGCCGGGCGGCGGCGGAGGAGCTAAGGAGGAGAGGAATACAGGTGGAGGTGCCGCAGCGGAGCGGGGAAAGCACGATGCTGGAGGAGCGACTGCAAAATGCATTGGGATGGCAGCGATCTAACACCGAGAACTTATAAGTGAGGATACAAACATTTGAATCCGGTGGAAATGACTGAACAGTAGAACTCTGAAACTAAAGGTTCATTACTCTGTTACTTTTCAAGGCAAGGTAGACCGGAAAGTGATAGGTTTTCTTTTCTTTTTTTTTCTTTTTTCTTAAGGAACCTATGTTGGATCTCACGGGGGCCCCTAATCTGAAAGGGATATACCCCACGAACCACAGGGACGCTGTGGGTAAGAAATACGTATTTTCAGTTTCTCTTAAGTTTCTTGTTATCTTGTTCCAAGTTCTTAGAGTTAGTGTGGGATGCTATGATAGTGATAAGCCAAAAATAAAGCAAAACTTAACAGTGAAAAGATGAGGAATATAACGCTGGTGTCAATGAATGTCAATGGGATGAATAACCCAATTAAAAGAAGCAAAGTGATACTCAAAATGAGAAAGCTTAATGCCAATGTAATATATCTACAGGAAACACATTTGTCGCAGGAAGAGCATGATAAATTGAAGAAATTTGGGTACAGAAATTCTTACTATAGTACTTGCAAGAAAAGTCGTAAAAGGGGGGTAGCAATACTTATTAAAAATTCAGTTAATTTTGAATGTTCTAAAGAAATTCGGGACAGTGAGGGGAGATACATTATTGTAAGAGGTAAACTAGAAGGGGAGGCGGTGACACTAATCAATCTCTATATTCCCCCTGAGAGCAACCAACAAAATGTGAAGACTCTACTTACTACAGTCATGTCAGAATCTGAAGGGACTGTGCTGTGTGCAGGAGACTTTAATGTGGTATTCGACCATAGAATTGATACAACAAGCACAAATAGAAGCAAAAACAGCCTGGCGAGAATGGTTAATACATTTATGAAGGAGCATGGAATGGTAGATGTATGGAGGGAACACCACCCACTGGATAAGGAGTATACACACTACTCAAAGACTCACAACACTTACTCAAGAATTGACTATGTCTTAATGAACAGATGGGATCTACACAGAGTAACTGAATGCACAATTGGAGTGGCAGATATTGCTGATCACTGTGCCATTCATTTAAAGCTAAATCTAAATAGTAGGCGTAGAAATACCTGTTGGAGGTTAAATCTGAGCTGTCTGAATAATAAAGAAACGAAAGACCAAATCAAGAAAGATATAAAGCAATACATAGAGGAAAACTCCACTGAAGAAATTAGCCCAACGGTGTTTTGGGATGCATTCAAAGCTGTGCTCAGAGGGAAGCTTATTGCTATAACTTCAAAACAACACCAAATGAGGAAGGCCCTGTACCTAAGCCAGGTGGAGGAATTGAAAAACACAGAAATATTATACCGAACAACTCGGAATGTTCAGCTCCAAGACAGAATTAAAACACTAAAAAAGGAAATTGACAATATATTGACTGAAGAAGTGGAAAAAAAACTTAGATTTTTGAAACAGGATTATTATGAGAATGGCCCAAAGGAAGCTAGACTGATAGCACGGCGTCTTAGACAGCAGCAAGCTGTTAATACAATTCACAAGATTAGAGACCCATCTACAAATAACTTGCAGTATACCCAGGAAGCAATAGAAGAAACATTTAAGAAATATTACGAAAACTTGTATAAACAACCATGTTCCTCAAATAAAGATAAGAAAACTGCTTTTCTTAACTTCCTAGACTTACCACGTATTGGTACGCAGCAAAACAGCAAACTGACTGCCCCCATCAGTCATGAAGAAATATCTAGAGCAATTTCCAGTCTGAAAGCTAATAAATCACCGGGGGCCGATGGGTTCCCCTCAGAGTGGTACAAGAACTTTAAGGAGGAGTTGATACCAATGCTTCAATCATCATTCAATCATACCCTTGCGGAGGGTGTAACACCTCCCTCATGGAGAGAGGCGATTATCTCAGTAATCCCTAAAGAGGGAAAAGACACCGAATATTGTAACAACTACAGACCCATATCGGTTCTTAATGTGGACTACAAAATATACACATCTATAATCGCTAAGCGATATGGAGCAATTATGACAGACTTAATTAATGAAGACCAAACTGGCTTTATCTCAGGACGTAGAACTCAAGATAGTATAAGAAGGACCCTCCAAATAGTTAACTCGATACAAACAAAAAAGGGCAGTGCGGCCCTAGTAAGCCTGGATGCAGAGAAGGCTTTCGACAGTGTAGATTGGAACTTCCTATATGCCGTGCTTGAAAGGTTTGGTTTTAATGACGGTGCTGTGATGTGTATCAAATCTATTTACCAATCTCCTACAGCTCGAATTAGAATCAATGGCAGCCTAACGGAGCAAATCTCTCTCGAGAGGGGTACCCGTCAGGGTTGTTGCCTCTCACCTCTTCTCTTCACTCTATATATTGAACCCCTGGCACAGGCCATCCGACAAAGTGAGGAGGTGAGAGGAATAAGTATTAAAGGGGAAGACCACATCATCAGCTTATTTGCAGATGATATCATACTCTACCTAGAAAATCCAAACCAAACTTTAATTCCAATGTTTAATGTAATTAATATCTTTGCTGAACATTCGGGGTACAAAATTAATGTGACCAAAACTCAGATACTGGCTTTCAACTATTTGCCATCTGAAGAGGTTAAAAATAAGTTTAGACTGAACTGGACTGCAAAACAAATGAAATACTTGGGTGTAACTGTGACTAAACAATTGAGTGACCTTTTTAAAACAAATTATGATAGGCTGACCACTCAGATTAAACACGATCTAAACCGATGGTCAACTCTTACACTAGACTTTAGTGCAAGAATCACAACAATAAAAATGAGTGTCCTCCCACGGTTATTGTACCTTTTCCAATCTCTGCCAGTTAAGATCCCAGTGGAAAAATTCAAGGACTGGGATAGGCTCATCTCTAGATTTGTACGGAATGGTAAAAGGCCTAGAATAAAATACACAACATTACAACTATCTAGGAAGCAAGGTGGTGTGGGATTCCCTAATCTAAAAGATTACTATCATGCGGCCCAAACCAGACCGGCGATAAAGTGGTGTGATCAGAACTTTAATGCTAAATGGAAAGATATTGAAATAAAAGTACGGGATGTCCCAGTCCAGACTTTTCTTGGAAATGAGCAACTTAAGAAAACCTTACAGCATTTCCTTGATCCTATAACATCCCACACTCTAGAGATATGGTTTGGCCTAGTTAAACAAAGTAAGTTGGAAAGGGAGGTTAAGATGTTAAACTGGGCTGCCTATGTTGTTGGTGATATACTAAGTGCTCACGACTCAGGATTCAGGAAGTGGGAACAAAAAGGAATAACAGCGATTTGTACAGTAATGAAAGATGGCCATTTGATGAGTTTCCAAGATTTAAAAGATCGGTATAGTCTAGAGAAAACCGATTTTTACCGGTACCTGCAACTCAGAGACTACTTTTCAAAGGAAATACGAAGTTCGCGTACGTCTTATGGCATCCTGAATTGTATAATTAAATCATACAGGGGCCTCCAATTCAAGGAGATTTCTGTACTATATAAAAATCTAAGAGAGAACACGGCAACATCAACTGAATGCATAAAAAAGAAATGGGAGCAGGAAATAAAAACTGATATCTCAACTGAGGAATGGTTAGATATGTGTGAAACCCAGAACACAACGACTAACTCAAGATGCTGGAGAGAATTTGGGTGGAAACACCTTACTCGATTCTTTATTACACCAAAAATCAAAAGTAAACAGACTCAAGACAGTTTGCCATGCTGGAGAAGATGTGGTAACATGGAAGCACATCATACGCACGTGTTTTGGGAGTGCCTGAAACTGCATAATTTTTGGAAGAACGTGAGTCTTGTAATAGGCAATATCTTGGGCTACCAATTACCACACAATTTTAAAACTGTATATCTTGGGAATATTAGAGAGTATGTTCTGTACGACGACTTGTATTTGACAAAAATCCTATTGATAGCTGCAAAGAAAGCTATAACAAGAAACTGGTACAAACTGGATCCGCCTTCATCAAAAGACTGGTTAAATATTGTTGGAGAAATCTATGCAATGGAAAAAATGACTTACATTCTCAGATTAAAGGAAGATATTTTCGTTGCTAAGTGGGAGAAGTGGACATTGTATGGCACCAAGGAAAATTAATGAACGAACAAAACATTTAAGGTCTATGACTCTGTATATCTATTGATGCATGCCTGTATAAAAGTACATATATAAGCTGGAGTATGTATGCTGCTGAGCAAAGGCAGGCATGCATACGGTAGTTGATTAGAATTGGCACCCACACCTTTTGTTCGCTTTAGTTCTGTTTTGTTTTGACTGTGTGCTTGCATGGTTATTTCTCCTGTAATGCAAAACATGTCTATGTTTAAACTGTGACAAAACTATCAATAAAAATTACAGTGTCAAAAAAAAAAAAAAAATGATTCTACAAGCTATTCAGTCATGGCATGTACTTAGTTTTCCACACACTGCTTCTGCATTTTGGCTTAGCTTTTGTATAACAAATCAATCCCAGGGTAGTATCTGAAGTGTTGCTGATCATCTGAGGTTGTATTTACATAGTTTTAAGACCTGGTAAAGATTTGATTTTTTTATGTTGTCCTGAAATGAAAAACCTTAGAAATCACAGAGCATTTACTTTCTTTTTACCATGACTGTAGTCAGTAAACCTAATGTAAACATTTCTATAGTTAGCAGTGTGTGTATAAGATGAAATCGTCTAGGAATTGAACTTATTTTTTCAGGATTTCCGGTGCAGTGTGCATGAAGTCAGCCTCTATTTGCCACACAGCAGATCAATTTCATACATCACATCATATCATAATCACTTTGGAGAGTTGAATGTCAGCTTGCTGTAAGGTTGTTACTTGGACTAGAATTTTATTTGCCCCAGTGACCCTGAGAATTGCTAGATATCACAGGCTCTTGGGAGGGTTTGTCCAAAAGCTAACTGAGTTACTACGGCCCCTATAATTATAACATAGTTCATGGGGCCAATTAAGGCTCACAAACAGTGTTGGTCAAGTTACTTGAAAAAAGTAATCAGTAACTAATTACTGATTACTTCCCCAAAAAAGTAATCCCATTACTTTACTGATTACTTATTTTCAAAAGTAATTAATTACTTAGTTACTTTTTAAAAACACGATTTACAATCTGAATAGGTGATAAAGAGATAGATCTCTCAGCCCAATTCTACTTTTTCCATCATACAAAATGTAATCAAATGGAAAAGTCTCTTTTTAAAACTTGTTTTATTAGTTTTAATCTTTTAACTTTATGCATCAAGCAAAAATGTAATTATATGCAACATTCACTGACTGGAAGAAATTTGTTTAACATTTAAACCTATTTTCTGCACATTCCAGCACAATTTTTTTTTTTTGTGTGTTTACAATCAGTCTTTCAAATAGATGCAAGTAAAACACAGCAGAAAATAAATAAAATCAAAGACTCAGCGGTCCTTTTGCTCTATTTTCACCTGTAAAGCAGGAGTTGGGTAGGCGGAGGTTTACCCTGGTGCAGGTGTGCCGCAGCGGTCAGTGGAAGGATACGGCGGCAGTTTCTCTGTGAATTTCCCATTACGTGGTAGCGCACTCGGAGCTTGCTCGGAAGTTTAGGGGGGTTTTTCGCTGTAAAAAGAAGTTTTCTTCCCACGCACGATGCTAATGGATGCTAATGTTTTTGTCACTTCTTATGGAATCAAACTCAAAGTAAGGTCAGTACTTCCACGCTTTAAACGCTGCACGCTCATACTCGCCGTACTCGATATATGATCCATTGTTGATCTGCACACAGCTGTTGTCACAACTTTGCACTTGCTTACCTCACTGTCATGAGACATTCTCGCAAAAAAAATCACGTTTTTAGTAACGCAGTAACGCAGCGTTCCTACGGGAAAGTAACGGTAATCTAATTACCGTTTTTGCGATAGTAATCCCTTACTTTACTCGTTACTCGAAAAAGTAATCGGATTACAGTAACGCGTTACAAGTAACGCGTTACTGCCCATCTCTGCTCACAAACCATTTATTAAACATGGGTGTCGTCACTGTGATGTCACATAATAGTTTGTTGAATCTCCTTTGGAAACCTTTACATTTACCATTGCAGCAGCTCCTATGATGCTAACTCTAGTGAGAACAGTTATTAATGTGTACCCATAGTCTGTCCGGGTGCATTACATAGACAGAGGGCTTTTCTCAATTCACTAATTTGTGCCTCCTTGTCTCATATGTCCTCCTGCCTGTGACCCTGAAATCAATCTCAGTACGCCTTACTGAAAGATGTCTCAATTATTAAAATGTATTTGGAGGACAGAGGAGCGAGGAGGACTGGCATAATCTTTGCTAAGGTGTTTTTTGGGTTTTTTTTTTACCTTCAGCATATAAAAGAAGCTTGACATGCAACTGTTTTATAGGAACCATGGCCGAAGAACGACTCTTCAAGCAGCTAGTCTTTTATATTTGCAAGTTATAAGCCCGTAAGACCATAAAATATAGCCTGTAGTGAACTGTGAAATATTACAGTTGTGTCAAATCTCATATTTAACTGACATCATTTTAAAAGGGGGTGCCAGGGTGAGAATGTTTCCTACCTCAGCTCCTCTGTCCTTGTGTTTGTTCCTTGCCTCTTTGCCTTTTATTGTTGGTAGGAGGGGCTAAGACACAAGGAGAAAAGTTGAGGAGAGGTACTGATTATGTGCATTTGTGGAAATGAGAAAAGGGAGAGATTACTGCTAAATAGACCAAGAATGTCACTCGCCAAACAGAGCAGACAGTTCTAAACATGACCGTGAGGTCCAGCTCAAACACTCAAATCAAACTGAGGTGATGCCTTTCAGGCAGTTTACTGCTTACCTCTTACTTGAAGCAGCCATGCTAACGGCACATACCTGTGGCCTGCGATAGAATGAAGGCGTGACGTGAGGGGGCAAATTAGCCAAAAGTTAAATCAAAATATTCTTTTATGTGGGTTTTCACTCACTTTTGTAGCAAGCCTCATGTGGTTATTCAAGGAACTGCAGTTTTTTGGCTCCTCTGCATCGGCTTCATTTTTCAGCCCCAGAGACTGCCGGTAAAAATAGCATGTGGCTATTTGACTTCCAAGAATTCCCTTTAGTCCACTGTACCACAGGGGAATGAGGGGGCTTTAGTGGACTGATCTGGATTAGAAACTGACTGATAGGTAGATGCTCTGGGAACCTATTAAGCTTGCCTCCTGGAACCAAACTCCCAGATAAAGGTGAACTCTCACCCCCCCCGCTGAGCTGAACTGCTCTGCACTGTTTCCACATTTATCCTACTGCGTTACAACACCAAGCCAACTCATCCTTTCTTCAAGGCACAAAAGAAATGTAAGGATATTACAGTGCCAGAGCAGTGCAAATCTGACATGACTAAGATTCAGTGCATCTCTCCAGGACTGCAGCAGGCATAAAATACAGCTTAAGCTGCTTTACCGGTTCAAAATACTTATTCCTTGTATCCCATCCCTCTTCTAAGTGAGAGTATAATACATCCATGTGGACTCCAAGGTAAGCTGCTAAAGGTTCATCTGCTTCTGTAGATACTGAAGGGAAAAAAATACAGTCATCAGCATCAGAGGACACCAGGATAACTTTTTATGATCTCCTTGCCCAGCTTGGTAAAATAGTCCATCTCTCAACCATTTTGTGTCATTTAAGGACCACTTATGTGGCAGGTCTAAGCAAATTTAACCGCTCCTCTGTGGCCTTCAGCCACATATTCCTTGCAGTAAAGAGACATGCAAATACTTCACTATACAGATGGAATCGCTGGATGGTGGTTTGGGATAATGTCACCTCACTCTGCACTGCCAACCCTTTTTGTTGGTTGCTAGGAGACAACACTGTAGTGCCTGAAGGTTTCAGACATAGTGTAATGTACGAGAGCCCCACTTTTTCAGCTAAAAGTGTGAGCAGCGTGTTAGCAAAGATGGAGGACCGTTGGATTTATCAGCCAAAGTTAGCTTGGCAACAAATGAAAATGTTATGAGCAGGAACCATTCAGTCAACGTGGCACAAATAGTGTTCAGCTAAAAGATTCAACAGCAGTGAAAACAGAAGTTTTCAGTGGATATTGCATCGTCAAAAGATTAGAAAGGACTCTAGCAAAAATAATGATTATATAAACTATATGAAAAAAGAGGTGTGCATGTTCCTGTCTTCCTGGCAGCATTTCATTGTAAAAGAAGTCCACCAATGGGGGGCAGTAAAGGTCTTTATCAGGCTGATATTCACTGGCAGCTTGTTCTCTCTCTTTTTTTCTATCTTGCTTTTCTCCTCATTATGTTTCAATTTTCTGTCTGTCCACTCAAACTGAGTTCCCACAGCAGTAACATGGAAGCGGACTAACCAGTCTCTTACCAATTTGGAGTAAAAGGTATTTCCCAGGAGGCCTTTTGGGCTTCATGAAATCCCAGACCGCTTCCATTCACCTCCTAAAGATCATATGTGCATAATAAACTGTCGATTCAATCAGCTCATATATTGGGATTGTTTGTCCACAGGGAAAATCTCACTGCAATGCAGGCTTCGTTTCCTTGTTTTTCAAAGAAAATAGCACACTAATCTGAAAAAAGGCATTTAAAGCCTTTTTGGGAGCTAGACTACAGAGGATATTAAGTCTCTGAGCATGTGATCAGTGATAATTCAAGTGTAAGCAAGAAAAAGGTGCTTTTTTGACAAACTGACAGGAGTTTTGGCCATTAGTGTGAGTGTTTTTGTATTCTCATATTAAACATTGCCAGAGTTTTAAATAATGAGGTCAGTACATGTGAAAGCAATCCCTACAAGCAAAAAAGATCAACATTGGTACTGCTTTAAGGGTTCAGTTTTAGACACAGTTTTAACAGGGCCATCTTAGGCTCTGTGAGGGGCAGCCAGTCACAAGAAATTTCAATCCACTTTCGAGATCCTCCATAAATTGCACTTGTGAAATGTTTTTGTCCCTTTAAGCTTCTCTTGTGTTAAATAAGATAAAAATAATTAAACCAACAATAAAATGGAAATTGCAAGCTGCATCTTCAGTAATTTGGAATTTAAATGACTGAACTCATATTCACATGCAACACTTTTGTGTGTAGGCTACAAAGAAATCTCAGTGTGATTCACAATGTTGCCCACCACTGTTGTTTCTTTAAGCTTGGCATACAGATGCTTTGCTTCTGCTATGAAATATTCTTTGAAGTCGGACTATGCCAGCACTCGTAGTTGCATAGTAATGAGAATTATTTACCTTGTGCGGGAAAATACATATGCATATGTTTTCTCCCACAACACAGATATTCCCATGCTGCTCTTGCTCATTGTATCCGTTTTTTTTTCTTTCCAGGGTATGTACTGGCTCAGAATTTAAAGCCTGGGAGAGAGAGAGAGAGATGCAGTGTGAACCACCAGAAGTACAATTTAATATCAGCTTTGTAAACTGACAAACCTGCCTGGAAGGAGTACACAGCATGAACCAGCACTGTAAGCAGTTACCATACGGTCGCATATCTGCTTCTGAGCCTGTCTGACAAGCCAGAATAAAAGGAACAGAGTGTGCATACAAGCTTTACATGGTCAAAAAAAGTCCAGAATCTGGATATATTCTCAGACTTGATATAAGAATTACAGATATGAAGATGTTTCTTTATTATTTGTGAAAACCCTTTACAATTATTTATTGTATCAGTATCTTTTCTAGGAAAACAAAGACTATAACAGGCTTTTGGACAAACAACTAATTCATTTTTACAAGTCTTTTAACCCGTTAGCGTTCTGCTCAACCAATTGGTAGAGCACATTTTCAGGGCCTATATCTAACTGAGGCTTTCACTGAAATTAACCTACCTATTGAGCCTTTTCTACCAATTGGTTTACATCTGTAATGCCAAAAAAATCCACCAGAAGACACTGTGAAGGTAAACGGTTGGCTCTTCTTATCCCTCTCCCAACCAGGAAGTCAGAAATAAAAAACCATCCAACATATTTTGAGTGTTTTTGATGAAACTAAGGCAGGAAGATATAATTTTTTGATATATGATAGTGTTAGAGGACTTACTAAACAGATGTATGTCACTTGACAGCATTAAAAAAAGTGAAATTAAACGTTTAATAAATTTTTTTTAAAAAGTGGTCAACCAAACAGTTGATTTGTCACTTTATGATGCTACTGCTAACATAACCTAAATGTTATTAAAATTGATTATTTGCCATAAAATCAGACCACTAGACCCATTTTGTTTATCCATTGCTGTTGATAAATCACATTAAGTGTTAGCACAGCAAGAATATGCTGAAATAATTTCCTCAGTAAATCATTTTTGTAACTTTCTGAGTTGTCTAAGGAGCTTGCAAAGAAAAGCGTCTGGACTTCTTTAAGTTGCTTGAAGACGTTTCACCTCTCATCCGAGAAGCTTCTTCAGTTCTAAGGTCAAATGGTGGAGAGTCCCAGATTTAAACCCAGTGGGAGTTTCCCCCCAAAGAGGGACAAAGGACCCCCTGATGATCCTCTACCTAATCACATGAGCCAAGGTGTGAAAGCGGGTGTGGGTCACAATCAGCCAGGGTTTCGGGTGAGCTCATTGTGAAACCTAGCCCCACCCTATCATGTGATTTCCTGAGGTCACTACTCTACACAGGATGGCCCAGGATGTGAGTGGGCGTTAAGGCGTCTGGGAACGGATCTCAAAACTGGATTACAGATGGCAGAGAGTTGGTGTCGTAAACCCCCGCCTCTGTTCAAAGACAGTCGCTCACAGTGGACATAGATGGCTTCTTTCACTCCTCTTTCAAACCATCTGTCCTCTCTGTCCAAAATGTGAACATTGGCATCCTCAAAAGAGTGTCCTTTATCCTTAAGATGCAGATGGACAGCTGAGTCTTGTCCTGTGGAGGTGGCTCTTCTGTGTTGTGCCATGCACTTGTGAAGTGGCTGTTTGGTCTCTCCAATGTAGAGGTCTGGGCATTCCTCGCTGCACTGTACAGCATACACCACATTGTTAAGTCTGTGTTTTGGAGTTTTGTCTTTTGGGTGAACCAGTTTCTGTCTGAGCGTGTTGCTGGGTCTGAAGTACTGAAGAACTTTCTGAGTTAATATTAGTAATATTAGTAATATTAATATTATTATTAGTAATATTCAGCAATATTACTAATTAGTAATATAATTCAATAATTAGTAATATTAATAATATTAGAGTTAATATTAGTAAATATTGTAAAATCAAGAATAACATGGAAATCACAAATATCACAACTGATTAGCTTTTAATCAAATTACAGTAGCTGGTAAATTAATAATACTAAGTTGTCAAAATTATAATTTCATGTTTAACAAGTACTATATTGGTGCAAAGCAATTATATGTCCAAAAATCACATGGTCCTGTGGCATGATACTCATGATACCATCCATCTTCAACCACAGTGTGTTTGAGGTCATGGTGGTTTCATATGAAGCCACTAGGGCTGGCACTCTCCACCAGTATATTGCCAACAAACCAGATGAGTGGGGCTTTAAATTGTTCTGCCAAGCAAGTTCATCTGGCATCATCCATGACTTGCTGCTGTATCAAGGGGGATCTACATTCTTCAATGCTCCCCTCAGTGAAAAGGAACAGAAGCTACCGCTAAGGGGCCAAAGTTGTAAAAAACACTATGCAACCCCATAAAAGAACCTCAGCTCTTCACAAGTTTCAGCTTGGTCCAGAACTTGCACACCTCCTTGGGTGTCAGGTGCATTGGTACTGTATGACCAAACTGCACCGGTGGAGCTCCCCTGATGGCAGACAAAGACCTGATGAAGAAGGGCCAGGGAGCCTGTTATTACAGGTCTGATGAAGGTCTGATTGCAATAAAATGGTGTGACACCAAATATGTCAACCTTCTAAACCAGGGGTGGGCAACTCCAGGCCTCGAGTGCCGGTGTCCTGCAGGTTTTAGATGTGTCCTTGATCAAACACAGCTGATTCAAATGGCTAAATTACCTCCTCAACATGTCTTGAAGTTTTCCAGGGGGCTGGTAATGAACTAATCATTTGATTCAGGTGTGTTGACACAGGGTGAGATCTAAAACCTGCAGGACACCGGCCCTCGAGGCCTGGCGTTGCCTACCCCTGTTCTAAACAATGCCTGTGGGTTCATGCCTCTTTCATCGGTCAAACGGTGGAGCAAAGAGTCCAATGCAAAGATCACCATTCCATGCCCATCACTCATCATTGTATATAATTAGCATATGGGAGGAATTAAGCTTTCTGATATGATATTACACCTGTATAAGACAAGTTATAAGTTACATGTTAAGGAGATGGCATATTCCACTGTTTGGATACATCCTTGACATGAATACCTGGTCTACAACTACGACTGTGCTCTACTGGACCAGAAACTGATGGCTCTCAAAAAGTTTCCACCTCCTGGCTGTGTCTGAACCAAGTTAACAAGCCAGCATCTAGAGTTGGACAACCATGAGTCAGCTCTCCAAGACCACAGAATAAATGCTACATCCTAAAACCCCAACGATCAAAACCACAAGCAGATGTGCTTGATTTGCACTGTTTTTATTTTATTTTATTTTTTAAACAAAGGATTTTGCACAGTAGCATTCAATCAGAAGTTGCCTGAATGTGAGTATTTTGTGCTGTTGCACATTTTTCACATTTGCAGATTAAAAAATATGTATTTTGTTGTTTGATATAATACTTTCCTTTGATGGGATGAAAACAGCAATGTTCACTGGCATGCTGCTAGAAATAAACTGTATCCAATGCCCTGGATAGTTTATGTTATTATTTAATTATAATTTGGCCCTTTATTTGATTTTTTCAACTGTTTGTCAAATTATTTTGTGACAACAGATGAAGTGATAAATCTGTGCTTGTGGCAGCAGCACTGAATCAGTTGGTTAGAGAATGTGTTCTGCTGCCTGCTGATTAAGTGCTGCAGAGGGTGGTCAGGGATTTTCCATGATGGATAACAGTTTGCTCAATGACCAGTCACCAGGTCTGATGCTGCTCCCGATGCTTGGATCATCAAGTTACAGACCCCTAGACACCAATGTAAATGTTTGGTGGTTCCCAGTGTTGAGTGTTCTTGGTCTTCCAAGCAGGGAATGTTGTTGATGTGGTTTCCTCAAATACAAATTGCTCCTTCACATTAAGATAATGATACAGGTTATGTAGCCATCCTCTTCTTTCTGAAGCCAATCAGCATCTCTTTGGCCTTACTCACATTACACATCAACACCAACTGGGTTTTGGGGTTAAAAAAACGTACTGTTGCTATTTACAAAGAGCGCAGTGACATGATGTAAGAGGTGGGAAATAGATTTTTGTGTCTGAACCTGTTGCTTATGTATTTCTCAGTTCCTTTCTTAAGGCGCAAAATTTAGGGAAGAATATTTAAATCAAAACTGTTTTATTAACATTAGCAACATGCAATTTACTGCTAATTGTGAGAATATTTAATGCAGAAAATAAGCACTTCTCATTCTTTTGCACACATTTAGAAAACAGCACAACTTAAAAAAAATCAAATCCTCTCTGAAACTAATCACACCTATGAGCGCTATCTGAGGATTTTTCTCACACACTATTTCGCTCTGTTTACTAAATCTGGACCTAAAAAGCAGATCATTCTTCCATGTCTCTCCACAAAATCATCCACTGGTGCTCTGCACTCCTCCTCCTTACCTCACTTCCACACCTCCAACTGCTGCAGAATGTTCAGAGTATTTCAGTAAGTGGCATGACCTTGCAGTGAAAGTTTGAGGTGTATAAGGTGAACAGGAATGGAGACAACACAGAGCCCTGCAAAACCCATGGCAAACCTTGGTAGAACATGATTGCTTATACAGCAGACGCTGCTAAGAAGGAACACATTTGTGCGTAGCTCTATGCAACCATCAGCAATGTTCACTTCATTGTTTTGGATGGTATTGTTCAGTTTTCACAGATCCCACACGTAGCCCCTACCAGCTAACAAGCCCACACAATCTGACAGTACACTGCCTGCCTAGAGCAAGTGAGGAGAAGTAGTGCACACAGTTGAGCTATAATTACAAAGTAAGCAAGGATATCAAAAAAGTGATTTCAATTAGAAAGGTGTTCCATGGGGCTTGCAGGACATTAGGATTGTGTTAGTTTATGTGGCAGCCATAAATATTTGGTGCTTGGCATATTTTTCTGGAGATAGTCACCAAAGTTACTAAAGGAAAAAAAGGGAGGATTTCACTTCTTTTCTGCCCAAGCTTGGTTTCGTAAACCACGCAGTAAATGACAAAGTACCAGCTCCCACAAACAAAACAAATTCTTAATAGGACTTATGAATAAATCAAACAATTGCATAACCCATTCCCCTGCTTGGTGCAAAATTATGGCTCTGTTTGTTGGTATGTGATTTGTGTCTCGACATCTGCCGCGATTTTTTATTAGAGGAGTTTACAGATACTGAATATAAATGGCAATTTAAAAAAAAACCCATTTCCAAGTCTTTTGAGCTGGCATCATGTAACTGAAATGAGAATCCTGTCAGCATATTTCGAGATTAAACATAATAACTTCCTGCGTGATATGTGAGGGCAAATCAACAATCAGAAAAAAGAAAACATGTTTTTCCTCACTGGCATTTCCTCTGTGTTCTACGTATATGGTGTGGTTTTCTCCCAGTTGTGCGACACACAGTGCTCCTTCTGATGTGATCCCCGTCTTTAGGGACTCCGTGTAGAGCACTACCTTCAGCTGAGAAAGGCTTCGAGTTTCTTGGCATGCCTGGAGGCCCAAGTACCTTTGGTGATTTGGGATTTGTTGCAAGAGACTTTTTCCTGTCGTGGCAGCATATGGGAGGTGAAGAAGCTGCACTGAGCTAATGACCCATTCATTTCTGTTGATAGGATGCTGCTGAATCTGGACTTAGGCCATATGCTCGGGTTTTGTGTGGTCTTTTGCAGCCACGCTCTTAGCAAGGGTAGTTTCATCCTCAGTGGATCAAACTGATTTGTTGAAGAAGGGCAATTTGTTTAGCAGTCCGCTCAGTCTCCCGAGAAAGCTCAACAATTGAAAAAACACGAGGTGGAAGTCTGCACTCTGAATAAAATTGGAAAATTATCTGTCAGATACAATATAAGGCGCCAGGATTCAAAAAGGAAATATAAATAAATAAAAGAAACAGTCTCGTAAAAACACTCATCTGAAAGAAAAGAAAAAGTCTGAAAGACAAAACCCACACATATCCTGTGGGAATGGAATATATTCATTGTAGATGGATGGATGGAATAAGTGGACATTTGGCATGTGGATATATCACACCTTTGGGCGAGCTGGTAATAAAACTAATGCTCTTTAATTCACCTTGGACTGTCACCTTGCTGCTTCCCAGTTTTCAAGTTAGAAAATCTTGAAATATTAAAAAAGGAAACACTGAAACATTGCAAATGGGTTTAATACTTGAATAATAATGAAGTTGGTATAGCAGTAAAAATGAAACCATTGAACCACAACTCCATCTGGAGTATGCAACTTAATCAGGTGTTGTTCCTTACTCTATATATTAAAGTTACAGAGTGTACAATTTTCACCGCTGGATCTCAGTAGATTGCAGATTGCAGTCAGCCAATCTCTGTTTTCCTACCCCTTCCAATTCAAGTGCATAATTCTTGCAAAAAATTATTGATATTGCATGCTCAATCATCCAGGTAAGTAAATCCCAAAAAGTTGATTCTGGTCATCTGGAGGTAAGTAATATCAGTACTTAAATAAATAAATTGGGAAATAAAAAATGGACATTTGTGTGCAAATATTTTGTGGTATTCTTTGGTATTCTTTAACCCTAAGTCACATCAAAAATCCTGGCGACCGTTCATCAGTGGTGAGTGTACCCAGACAGCAAAGTAACTCTACATTGGCTGGAGTTGTTTAGCTGTCCTTATAGACTCTCAGTCTGCTGTTTACCTCAGCGGGCAGGAAACATCCGCGTCTATATACTCAGTGAAGCTCACTTCTGTTCGCTAACAGCGATACTGAGGTACGTTGCTAAGGATATGAGCTGCTGTTAGCCGGAATTATGAAACTTTCTTTGAAATGGATCTAAGTTGTTGAACTTGGATCATAAGATGTGAGACTGTAATCAAACCATTTATAAGAGGAAAAGCCTGATTTTGAGGATTGATTTTGTGTAGTGTTAGCTGGCATAACGTTAGCTTATAACCAGCTGTTGTTTAGCTGGCTCATTGTCAGCTCTCTAGAGTCAGGAGGGTCGCATGTCTAATCGGCTTACAACAAGTTGTCGCTTGACTTCATGTTTTCATTGCTATGAACCTTCATATCTTGAGTCTGAAGGTGCAGGCATGAATTAAAAATTGCCCTCAATGCATGCATACAAATGCTTACGAGTTCTCTTTTCTCCTCCACCTTTGGCATATTACGTATTTGGCCCATCTCTAGCCACATATGTAAGACGAGATAAGGCAGAACTGTCTCAAAGGTGGCAGGGCAACATGGTGGTTTCCAAAAAATGACGCCTGCTCCTATGTATTTTTAATGGATTAATTCTAAATTTAAAAGAATGCATCAATTTGTTGTATGACTTAATATACATTTTTTTAGTGTGCAATTATAAGTTATTTTTTTCGGTTAAATAAATGATTTAATGTACCTTAAACACAAGCAATTATTTTGATCATGTTTTCCATTACTTTTTCCCCATTATTTTAGGTTTTAGTGGTGCTTTTTAAAATTTGTCATGTCTAATTGGTTTCCTTCTTTTGGCTGCTCCCTTTAGGGGGTAGCCACGACAGGCCATCTCAGCCTATCCCTTGCATTCTGTTTCTTCAGATAAACCTTGTGATTAATCTTTGGTCTTCCTCTTTTCCTTCATATTCAACATCCTTTGTCCAGTACATCGTATTATCACTACTCTACACAAGTCCACCTTACCTCTCTGACACTGTCTCCAAACAGCTCAAACTGAGGTGTCATGCTGATTTCTAATCCTAAAGTTCATACTGCTAACAATGTAGTAGTATGTAGTAATGTAGTAGCCTGCATTTGACATCAAAATGAAGGTCATGTTTGACTATGGCTACCGTCTGAGCCTATTTATCCAAATCCTGTCCAACTCTACAAAGCGCTACAGAGCACTACATACACTACAAAGTAGTGTATTTTTATCTAATATTTAAATATATATATATTTTTAAAGTATTGTTTGAGAACTCACTGGTGTCCTCACTCGCTTCTAGTTATTCTAACTTTCTGATGGTATATTACCAAAACCAGGTGTTTTTTTGTTTTATGCAAAATGCCCAGTGAGACAGACAGCCTCCCATCCTGAGTCTACTTTAGTTTGAAGTTTCTTCTTGCTGAGAGCGAGTTTTTCCTTCCCGTTCTTGCCAAGCGCTTGTTTGCACAAGGAGACATTGTTGGGTTTCTCCAAATAATTCTGTAAGGTCTTGACCTTACTATGCATGCATCATACGCTGAGATGACTTATGGTTTAGCGCTACATAAATAAAGCAGAATTGAATTATTTATAGCAGCCGAGGGAATTTGAAGCAAGAAAAATGGTCGAAAATAAATACTGAAATAAAATGTAGCCGGCATGGTACTTTTGCTGTGTAAATGTTAATGCTGCGGTGCTCCACATGACTATCAATTTCACTCTTACATTGGAACTAGATGCCTTAGCGATTTGTGTGCAGGAGACGAGGAATCTGTCCACTGGCAAGAGACAGATGTAGAATACGTGGCTGTAACAACTGAACAAAACTGCAGATGAATTATTAATGCACATTTGTAAGCTTGGATAGGCAATGTTTATGTGGTCACATCAAATGCACGTCACCTCTGATGCCTTTCGAACATGGTGTCAGTTCATAGGTTGTGTTTTTGTGAACTGTGTGACCTTTTGTGTATGTTACCCATGGTATAGTTTACACTCTCGTTTTACACGGCAGATGCGTGCACTGATGTGGGTTCAATGTCCACACAGGTTGTGGCCCGTCCTCACGGCAGAGCACTGATGAAGGTGGTCAGGTGGAGGCTGAGCTGTCAAACACAGAAACAGTTTAGAGGCTACATCTGTCACACTTGTGTCAGAGCACTCAATGCGCAGCGGGCGAGAGGGAAATAAGGGCGAGAAGCCATTTTACAGCACAATGCCCCGCTGTTTATACACCACCCAGAAGCCGTTCAGCTGGATTGTGACTGGATTTTGACAAAATTATCAAGGACCAATGACTACAGCTCTGAACATTTATTTTAACCCCACATGCTTTGTTCAGTGCCAGAAGCCACTGAGTTGAAAAGGAGAACCATAAATCAGAGGCTACTGAGGTGAGATGTTAGCTAAGAAAACCCAAGAGTAACAAATGGGGAAGATATTAAATGTCAGCTGGTGTCTCTTGAAAAAACACGAATGCTGGAAAATTCCCTCAGTTTACACATCTGTCTGTATAATAGCTTTTGATGACACTACTGTATATCTGATAGTAAACACTCTAGTGCAGTTGTCAATATATATATATATATATATATATATATATATATATATATATATATATATATATATATATATATATACACTCGTACACATGAGCACATGAATTTCCCAATGCACCTCTTACACTTGTTGCAATGTTTTTTCCCCAAAACTGAACTGATAAAAAAAAAAAAATGAAACTGAATTGAAACAATTATAATTAATTAATTAATTATATAATAAATTTTTTAAACGCACACACACAGTCTTCTGTACCTGAAATTTCCTAAGATACAAGAAAGACATCCCCCTGTCTTACTAGTTGGGAGTTAGTTACTAGCACTTTTAATAATGGTTAGGGTTAGGAAACTGTTTCCAAAACTCCAGCAGATTTAGGAGGTGTGTGAATTTATTTATTTTTGTTATATATTTGAAGTTCTATGTCCAGGAAACAGGAGCTGTGAGAGTTACAAGCTAATAACTGTCCTGAGATCTTGCAAAATACTTTGAAATGCAAAGTTTATTATTGTTTTCAAATATCACGAGAATCATCAACTTATAATAAAAATATGCAATATGAATTTTCATTTAAATCTTTACATGTTTATAAACACTTTGTATAAACTAATCTCTCGGAGTGCGTTCTAACACCCCGTGTGTCAAATAGAGTTCATACCGACTGCACAATGACTGCATTCTCTGTGATTCAGTGTTTTTGTCTGTGTTTTAATAAAACTCATCTTGTGATGTTTTATTCTAAGAACACTGATGTGCTGTTAAAATCTAAAGGCTTGTTATGTTTTTTCCCCCTACACTGGATTGATATGAAACTTTAATGATCTCTGTGTCGGAAACTGGGTCATTGCAGCAACTGTGACTACACTATAGAAACCGGCAATCAGAGTACTGTGAAGAGTAAAACCTGAACATATAGCATATAATGCACATTATAAGCAAGATACGCATTAATTAACATAGACTGTGCAGTATGTGCAAATCATGTGTTAATACCCATTTAGCCTGTTACAGATTGTACAATTAGTAAGTAGAATTTTTGTTCTTGTTCATTGTTTGTATTTATTTATATTTTCTTTCGCTTCTCTGTTCAGACTTTTGCCGTCTCAAACATTCACATCTTTTCCACCTCTGCCTCTCTCAGATCTGCATGAGATGTCAACCCTCCCACAAGCTGTGAGGTGCTCTCTATCTGTCTTTCTTTTTTGGCTTGTTACTTCTTTTGATTTGGCTAATCTCTTTCATATGGCTTAATGGATTCATTGCTGCTGAATATGGATCCAGGACCTTCCCGACATGTGCTGTCAAACTTGTATACCTTTACATGCATATGAACTTGAATGACATCCCATTCTTAATCCGTAGGGTTTAATCTCATGCTGACCTACTCTTCTGCAGCTATAACAGCTTCAACTCTTTAGTGAAGGCTTTCCACAAGGTTTAGGAGTGTTTATGACATTCTTATTATTTTGACCATTCCTCCAGAGGTGCATTCCTGAGGTCAGACACTCAGTCTCTGTTCCAATTCATCCCAGAGGTGTTATGCTGGATTTAGGTCGGAACTTTGTGCAGGCCAGTCAAGTTCTTCTATACCAAACTTGATTATGCATGTCTTGTCTGTCCATGACATGTGTGTCTGGGACACGCTCATGTTGGAACAGGAAGGGGCCATGCCCAAACCTGTTCCCACGAAGTTGGAAGCATGAAATGTTCAAAATGTCTTGGTATTCTGAAGAATTAAGAGTTTATTTCTCTGGAACTAAGAAGCCAAACCCAGCTCTTGAAAAACACCCCCACTCCACCAAACTTTACACTTGGCACAATGCAGTCAAATAAGTGCTGTTCTCCTGGCAACCACCAAATCCAGACTCATCTATCAGATTGCCAGATGGAGCAGTGTGATTCATCACTCCAGAGAGCACATTTCCACTGCTCTGCTCTAGAGGCCAGTGGCAGTGTACTTTACACCACTGCACCCAAAACTTTGCATTGCACTTGATGATGTAATGCTTGGATGCAGCTGCTTGGACATAGAAACCCATTCCATGAAGCCCTCTACGCTTGGAGGTCTTCAGAGATTGACTGCAGAAAGCTGGCAACCTCTGGGGCACTATATGCATCAGCATCTGCTGAAGCCACTCTATGATTCTATGTGGTGGAGTTTCTGTCATTCCCAATTGCTTCCACTTTCTTATAATACCACTAACAATTGAGTGTAGAATACCTGGAAGGAAATGCCACAATTGAACTTGTTGCACAAGTGGTATCCTACCACACTGGAGCTCCTGAGAGCAACACAGAGGAGTCTGCATGCCTAAATGCTTGATTTTATACACCTTTGGTCATGAAAGTGATTAGATTAGTGAATATTTATGTGATGAGTGAATATTTCTGTCAGTATAGTTTATATAAAATCAGGGCTTGACCATCTTGCTAGATGCTTAGAGATGTGTAACTATATTTTAGGTCTTATATCAGAATCATGAAGAGCCTGTGGACAGGTGCTGTGTGTCAGGAGATAGACTGGATCATCTGTGAGTGTATGAAAAGCATGATGAATGATGCATGCAGTGATAAAGCACTTTAGAACTCAAACGGAATAGAACAGCACTGTATAAGTAACAGTTCATTCACCATCTTGTGGACGTATATGAAAGCACGCCTGACTGTGAATTACCCACTATTTTGTGGACCACCGTTATGAAGCTTCAATATTTTTGACCGTAGCATCATGTTTTTCTTTTAAAGACAGGTCACAAGCAAACAGAGAGAACACTCCACTTCATTTCATTCACTCTGGGCCTCAGTCACAGAGGCCTAAACCAATTCAATTCAGTCACAACAACAGTCACCTCAAGGCACTTTATATTGTAAGTTAGACTCTACAATAATACACGGAGAGAAAAATCCAACAATCATATGATCCATTATGAGCAAGCACTTTGGTGACAGGGGGAAGGAAAAACTCCAGCAGAACCAGGCTCAGGGAGAGGCAGCCATCTGCCATGACTGGTTGGGGTGAGGACAAAAGACAAGACATGCTGTGGAAGAGAGCCAGTGATTAATAACAAGTAATGATTCAATGCAGAGAGGTCTATTAACACATAGTGAGTGAGAAAAGTGACTGAGGAAGAAATACTCATGGGAATTCCCCAGCAGCCTAGACCTATTGCAGCATTACTCCTGGAGAATTCAGGGTCACCTGATTCAGCCCTAACTATATGTTTAGCAAAAGGAAAGTTTTAAGCCTAATCTTAAAAGTAGAGAGGCTGTCTGTCTCCTGAATCCAAACTGGAAGCTGGTTCCACAGAAGAGGGGCCTGAAAACTGAAGGCTCTCCCTCCCATTCTACTTTTAAAAACTCCAGGCATAGCCAGTGATCTTCTGGCAAACATCGATCGCTAAGAAAAAATGTATATTCCTAAAAAGTTTGGCGACCGGTTGCTGGAGGCTGTTGTCAGTTGCTTGGTGAAACTGGTCACAAAGAGCTATACATACAAAAGACATCTTTGAGACTGCTTTGACGACCAGTAGATTGCCATAGTCGCCCACAGTTTGCATGGAAGACACCAACTTATCTGAAAACACTTGCCAACTGAATGGTAGTGAAACTCTGAAGAGTACTATGTAAACCGGGAACAGAGAATGTTCACCTTCATTGTAAAAGCTGCACTTTTTGAAACAAGTAAGATGCAGCAGTATGGCTCAGCCTTTACTTTTTCAAGTTTCTGTACTGCTCTTCACACCGTACACATTTTTCCCTGGCAACCAGAGGTTGCTATTGTGGCTCCAAAGAAAAAATTAAAATTTGTCTGACTGAGGCCTTAATCCAAATTAGTCAGATTAAATTAATCATGCTGTATTTATTAAAACTACAGACTAATAGATTAGATCATCGACTCTTTAGGAGTGTTTGCTAAGCTATTAAATCAATTGAGAAATCTTTTGGCCACCAGAAGATTCGTCCCTTGCTGTCCATTAGAAAAACGCTGGTTTAAGGGAATTCTTGATTGGCTACTTCCATCTTTTATGCACAGTCTTCAGTGGCAAAACTGAAATGGAGCAACAAAACCCAGTAGACAGAGACAGTAGTTAGGTTAAATGCTCAGTTTTCTTTAAATAGAACTTTGAATGATCTCTCCATTGTTACAAACCAGACAGAATGGAAATCACAAAGAGGTAAGAGACAGAATATGGCAAGCTGTAAAGAGTTGTTTCTACATGCCTTCCCCTGCTGATTTTTGAATGATTATTGTGGATTCTGTTTTATTTCCTTTTTTGTGAATAAAAAATATAAGCACAGGCAGACTTCCCTATTGACAAAATAAACATTAGGTACTGATTTCAGGCTTGGATTCCATTCAGACCCCAGTCGACTGGTTCAAGATCCCACCGGTATAAGGAAAAACAAAAACAGAAAAACACTCGATAGCCTTCCAGGACAAATGGATTATTTTTGCCAAAAGGAGGAGCAAACTACCAGTTAGGATTTGAAACGTTTTTTTGTTTTTTCTTACTTATCCTTTTCTCGTTATCTAAACTTATTTAAGGGTTACAAGCCCAACAGGAGAAATATGCTGTGATCAGCTGAACTCAGGGTAAAAGAAGTGAAGGGTCTGACCTTCTGTGGGAAAAAGAACATGGAATGATAGACAGGTTTTTTTCCCCTCCTGTACGCTGATTGTAATGACTGCAGAGTTTTCTCAGAATATTAACACAGTCAACAAAGATATGACCTTTTGCAAAACTTCAACAGCAACTGGATTTCCTGTTGGCAGTTCAAAGCAAAGGTATAGCTGCTGATGTTTCCTAGCAACCATTTTTTCAAAGTCTCAACTAACTAAGACATTTCAGGTTATAACGCTGCAACCCAATTAAGCTGATTGGAAATAGCCATCGGTTAAAACTTAAAAGGACCTAGAAGTTCAAAGTTAGCAATGGATTTGTCAGAGGCTGGAACAACTGTTTGGAGAGTTTCTGTCATTAGTGTCGGGCAGCAGCTTAACCTGAAAGGATTTGAAAGTTTGAGGCAGGATTTTTAAAAGCTCCGGAACTGGGTGAGGAGGGGAAAAAGTTATTTGATTGAACTTGAGAAAAGAGAGAATTGCACTGCCTGCTAGATATAAATAATTAAAATGGTCTTTGCAGCAGATATAATATCATAGCACTCTATTATACACACACAGGCTGCTGCTGGTGCTTTGGCACAAGCACCTCAGACATGGTAAATAGTCTGAACTTACACTACACTTCTTATTAGCTTCTAGAAAGCTCTTTACATTGTGCGTCTCAGTCACCCAGGGACAGTTCAGCATGTGGAGGAGATCAAAGGGCTAACAATCCAACCCAACACTGAAGCCATAGTTTCTCCATGTTGGGTTGCTGTATCACTCTCTCACACACCTTTGCTTTTCCCTGCATCATCTCCTCCTTTTATTGTTTTCTGTTCAGTTGTATTTGTATGTAGAGTCCTAAGCAAAAGTCTTGACTCACCCTTCTTTTCTTTATGCTGGGAAATAGCTGCTGCGATTTATTGAAACATATGAAAACATGAAAGCAAAAATGATTTTTGGATCATTATAATGAGTTTTTGACTTTCCTTTCTTAGCAAAAGTTTTCTAACAGCCAGCCAGCAAACAACAGATGGATCAACTGAAGGGCCAGATGCATCTCTCAGGCCTTTTTTGATCTATTTTTTCTTAAGGTCATGACTTTTGGATATACTGTTTATGTGCGGTAAACAGTTTTTAAGCTTTCCACGTCATATTTGTCCGGCACTTACCCAGTTTCCTCAGTTTTTTTAATTTCACGCTGCACACCATGCTGAGATAAGGCAACCTTTCAGCTAATAGTTGTTTGGGAATTACCTCGTTGGTACAAAAATGCTACGTAACTAGTGATTTAATTAAAGAAATGGGAACAAAAGATTTGCAGTTTCTTTTAACTTGATGAAGCCAAGGCCTATTGACTTCTTGTTAGTTATTATGGTAAACATCAGTTGGGTGTTTCTGTTTGCCATCATAAAAATAAATTGTTTGACAACACTCAGACCTAAACATTCAGATGGGATCTCAGTTGGTAGGATGCTCACTAAGGCTACCAACCACTGAGGCTCAAACCTGCACTGGAGGAGTAAAGGTAAGGCTTTAGATCCTAAGAACGCTGTGCTACTTGCTAAGCATGGCGGTGGTAGCATCATGCTCTGGGGATGTTTTGCTGCCAATGGTACTCGTGTGTTACACAAAGCGGATGGAATAATAAGCAGGACTACCTCCACATTCTTTAACTTCACCTCAAATCAGCAGATGACTTAATTGGGTGCTCTGACAGCACAATATTCCAAAAAAAACACCAAAACGTGTTTTGGAGTGGACAAAGCAACTAACATTACGAAAAAACCCCGACCTAAAGCCTATCTAAAATTTGTGGGCTATGCTAAAAGCTGCGTCCTTACCAGGAAACAAGCCAATTTAAATGAAGCCAACCAATTCTGCCAAGATGAGTAGTCACATATCACATATCCAGCCAGAATGATGCCAGAAGCTCGTTGTGTCAGGGTTCTGGGTTTTCTCTTTGTTAGTCTATAGTTTATTTCTACAGGGTCTAGTTTCTTGTGGTCCTGGCTTAATTTCCCTCTCCCCTGTATCTTCCTCTGTGTGTTTAAGTTTATGATGTGAGTTCTTGTGCCTTGTGTCCACTCCTTACGTTCCGTGTTTCCCTCATCCCGTCATGTCTGTGCTTCCTCTCGTGCCCCTCTGTGCTCTCTCACTCACCCTCTCTCTGTCTCACCCTCCAGTCTGTCTCTCTGTCCTCCCCGTTTTGTCACGTGTGTAATTGCCCTCAGCTGTGTCTCCCAGCTGTTCCCTGTTCTCCTTGTGTATTTATTGTCTGTGCTCACCTCCGTTCGTTGTCGCGTCGTCTCCTCACACTGTGTGTTTCCTCCGCGCTCCTAGTTCCCTGTGTTCCCAGCGTAGCGCCCTCGTGTCTCTGGTTTTTGATTCGAGTTTCTTGTTTATGGCTCCTTGTGTTTAGTGTGTTTTCCAGCAATAAAGCTGCCGTTTTGAGTTCATCCCTCCCCACGTATGAGTCCTGCGTTTGGGTTCTCTTTCCTGCCAGCCACACAGTGAAACATAACATGCTGATGGTTACCAGAAGTGTCCAGTCAAGGTGCAACTTGTTAAGGGACTTTTAACCAAATATTAGTGGGAGTGTGTGTATATATTTGAGCCTCTATGTACACTTTGGACCCTGTGTGGTTTAGAAAAAAAAGAGAGCCAACTCAAAAGTGCTAAAGTTACTTTACTCACTATTTGAGGCTAGGTGTAAAATAATCCAGTCTCTATAGACTCTAATGTTAAAATTTCATACCTCAGCCATGAAAGGAATGTTTACAGGGTGTTTTGGGTCACTGAAGCTAATTTCCTCCTTTGTAACAACCCAACTGATCTAGACATAAATATTAAGACTTCAAATTGAGTTCTTGAACCAATGAGTGATGTTGCACTGGCCGTCTCCATCTTTTACAAGAAGTTTATGATGATTACATTAAACACAGTTCACATATAACAGCCAATTGAATCCCAAATTTTCTGTGCCCATGGTATATTTTCCTTAGCCTGGCACTGCAAGACAAAACAACAAATACAGATTCATCTGCAGATTTGTCTATAACCTCTGAGTTACGTTTCAATATTCAACGGGCGTTATCAATGGGTGCAGCTGCTCCGGATGCAATAAGAAAAACCTTCAGTCATGACATATGACGTAGTAAGACTGCTGTCAGATTTGTTTGGTTATCAGGCTGCCTGTTCCTTTGAGTTTGAGTAAAATATTGCCTTTTTTTGTATGTGTTTAAGCTCTATTGTTAAGCTGTAAATCTGAACACAAACACACACACAAAAAACAATCTAAATTGCTCATCTTTAAAATGTTACTACAGTCACTTAAAGCGGCTCCAGGACAGCAGTAGGACTTTTTTCCAGTTAAATTTAGCTCTAATACAACTAGTAATTTAATTTTCCAGGGAAGCATTATGTGTTGTCGGCTCCTCGCAGAAAGTGAGCTGATAACAACTTCTCATCAGCCTTTCTTTCTTTCTTGCAAGCTTTATTTGGTTTCTACATCCCACAGCTAAGTGCTTCTGCTGTTAAGATCTCAGACTTGGCCTCGTGTTTCCTGCCATTTCTATAGGATCTCCACTTGCAGCTGTTGCACTGTAGTAATGGAAACGTACTAGTATAGCTGCTCCACTCAGTCCCTGCTGGCTGCAGGCCTCATTAGAGCTACGGAAGGCTCAATGGTCTGTCACACCACATCTCTCTGCCAATTTATCGAGGAGGTAGGGGTGGCCTTTGCTGCATTGTTGTGGGTGAGAGAATGTGTGCTAGGGTATCAGTGGGTCACTGTGTTAGAGATGTTCATTGTCTGTCTCTCTTTACTGTCTTCATTTCATCTTGTATCAGATCCTTTGGCCTTCATTCACACACAGAAGCTCAACAGCATCATCACACTAAATATTTCTGCGTGTTCACCAATGTTATGTGAAAGCTTTAATGGGGAAAAAATGGGCTGAAATTGCCAGTGAAGTTTTACTTATGGCGAGCATAGTTTATTCAGTCTCCCCATCCATGATCACAATAGATGGTAATTTATGCTGTGGGTAAATAAACTGTTGACTTTTTACTTTCGTCTCTTTTGCAGCCTGTCAGAAAGTCCTTGCATTTTTTGGGGGGCATTTTTTATCTTATTAGAATTCCCTGCAGGCATTATCCAAGGACGCTCTTGTTCTCCAGGTGGATCATTTCAGCTGTCTACATATATACATGTATACATATACTATGCTTAGAATTCATATCATCCTACTAACTAAACAAATCTCTGAAACTTGTGAAATTTTAAGACTACAATGATTGAGATGGCTCCTGGCTTCTAGCAAGAGCGTAGATATTTTTAAAGACACAAATGCAAGATGGTGACGCTTGAAACACAACGCATTATTGCACGTTATTAGGGCTCATTTTCACTCGATGACTGCTTTTATATGTCTAGACTACCTTGTTTTGATTACCAAGGATAAAACAGGTCATCATCATCAGCCAGCATGCATTATCTTGCCAACCTATTTAGATCTTACCTTACAAAAAAGAGAGAGACCGGGCTAAGGCATTATAATGACAGTCATCACAGCCTATGGAACAGGTATCTAACGTGAGAAATCCTTTCATCCTTTGCCTGAGTGTATAACCTCCGAAGAAAGCTGGGGCACTAACATATAAAAAAACAACAGCAAAAAAAAAAAAAAAAACTGTAAACAAAGGACCCGATACTTTACAAATATTAAAACAGAGAGCTCAACTAGTTTAAGCTCTTCGCAAGTGTTAAAATGAGGTAAATATAACCTCAGATGAACTACAAAACATGACGTTTTTACACAGTCTCATTATTTATTTGACTAAAACTAAGCCTAAATAGAGAAGCAGTGTGTAAAATCTGTCCAGCAAAGCTTGGCCCAAATTGGATCATAAAACAGGACAATGAGGAAACGTACAACATGATGGCTTATGAAAAAAAAGAACCAAAGTGACCTATTTTGTAGGGGTGCAACGATACTCGTATCGATATTGAACCGTTCGATACAGTGCTTTCGGTTCGGTACGCATATGTATCGAACAATACAAAATTTGTAATTTATTTTATCAACTTTCCTTCTGACGATGCTGTCTGTGTTGAGCACTCAGTGGATCTGCGCTCGACAGTGCAGCCTAGGCGGAGTAGTCGAACGCAGATTCATTGAGCGCAGGGCAAGCTAGCGAGACAGAAGTTAAGCTCTCCTTGCAACATGGCAAATTGAACCTCCCCCACCTTCATTCAGATCTGGCGTTTGGAACTATTTTGGTTTTCATGTGACATACGACCCTGAAGGTAAGCGCATCATGGACAAAAATAAAACAGTATGCCGGATGTGTCACATAATGCTCAATTACATTGGTGGGAACTAGTGTGTTAGTTTGCTCGTTAACGTGTTGACACCGTCCAGCCGCACGCATGAGGCGATCGGCGGTAGCTCGTTAACGGAGATTTGCCGTGTTGTGGCGTTAACGTCATTTCAACGAGATTAACGCTGACAGCACTAGTGGGAACACAACGAATATGACTGCACATTTACGCCGACTTCATCGTGCAAAGACAAGTGGAAGCTGACAAAAACAACAAGCACGCATGCTACAAACTTTACCCGAGTAATTTAGACAGCCGTTAGCACATGATTCTCCTTATGGGGACCTGATATGTTTAATATGCTGCTGAGAATATAGCCCAGAAGAAGCGTATAGTATAGCTTTTATTTTGGAAAGAGCCATTTCTCTGTAATAAAATCTCTTTTCCAAAGATGAGTGATTTCTCGATCAGATAGATTTTTTTTATTACTTTGTTGTTTCAGCAACGTTAAATTTAAAAACTGTACTTTTGAGTTAAAATATATATTTAGAATTTTAATAAATGACAAATTAAAAAGGCATGAACATTTTTTTGTATCGAAAAAATATCGAACCGTGACACCAAAGTATCGAACCGAACCGTGAATTTTGTGTATCGTTGCACCCCTACTGTTTTGAGATGTGGCTGCTTTCTTTTTCTTGAAAAAATGTATAAGTTTGGCCATTATCAGCAAAGATCTGTAGAATACTGTTGAATACTATACAAATGGCCAGTGTTTCTCACTTTTCATAGAATGTATTAAGATACAACAAAACAAAAAACAAAAAAAACCCAGCCAGGTACAACAAATAGTTTATAGTAGGCCTATTCTACAGCTAAGTCTTTGCTGTATTATTCAGCACAACTAATACATTGTCAGCCATGTGTAATGTAGTTAGATTCACCCTTTAATCATTGCATTTTTCTTTTGGAACACTATTCTGTGAACATATTTCTACTTTAGCTAAAGAGATTTGATGACCCGACGAGCAGTCACGAGATTATAGTGTCATGGTGGTAATGATTTACTTTAATGTGGGGAGAGACAAATCAGAAAAAGCATATTTAAATATTTTTTTCTCCCCTTCTCCCGGGTTATTCCTGTAACACAGCAAAACACCCACAGCTGCCTTATAATATCATTTGAAGTGTTCCGTTTATTTCTGAGGAGGAATTTTGTTTTCGTTTTTCATGGTGTTGCCCCTGGTTAAATGTGAAGGAAATGACTGTCACATCCAGCGTTTTTTGATCTTACGGGAATATTTTTATGTTGGTATCCCGTGTTTCAAGTGCAGAAAGCAGAAAATAAATAGAGTGACTCTGGGTAGGAAGTTGTGCATACACTGATGGAGAAAAAAAAGGTCAAATACAACCAGGAAATCAGGATTTAATAAAGTGTGTTTAATTGTTTACGGCTATCGGTGAGTTTGCTGGGCGGTAAAAAATTACGTCACTTATATATATATATATATATATATATGTGTGTGTGTATTAGTGACGTAATAATACATATAACGTAATAATGCGTTGTGTTTCAAGCGTCACCATCTTGCATTTGTGTCTTTAAAAATATCTACGCTCTTGCTAGAAGCCAGGAGCCATCTCAGTCATTGTAGTCTTAAAATTGCAAACTAAACTACATAATAATTCACAATCTTTAATTAGGGATATAACATGGCATAAAATAACACTACAATCCAACAATTCCCCCTGATGAGGTCATTAAAATAATGACCTCACAAACACCCTTCAATGCAGTGTGGCCGGGTTCATCTCTTCTCACTCCTGAGGTCCTTTTGTCCCCCTGAGGGGCGAACCATATGTGGGATGACCTCTGTGTTTGCGCAATTCAGATGCAAGAAAAACTATGATTCCAACAGTAGCAGGTCCAGATGACACTCCCCAGGTCTCCCACAGCTTTATTTGGTGCTACCTTATACCCTTCAGACGTACTCAGACTAGAACCTCTGTCCAAAGAGCTTTTAGCCTTTATTTCATTGCTGCAGCTACCAGTGTCGTCCAGTTGGGTGATCCTCTGCTCTTCATTCTTCAACCTCAGGGGTTAGACAACCCTTCAGTCGTGGCACAGATCAGGGGATTATTCTGCCCCGATTTCAAACAACGATCTGTGTATCCTCCAGAAAAGGAACAGGAAGGTGTCCCCCTTTTTTGCCCAAGAGCCTCTCGAACTTCGTTGGTCTGGTGTTCCCGGATTTCCGCCAACCCCTTCATGGTTATTGCTGTGTTTATGGGATCCATCCTTTCGTGGTGACTAGCTGGAGCCCAAACGCCATGACCCTTGGACCCAGTTGATGTCTCGGCAGTCACTGTGTCTGTCTCTGCTACGGAGGATCCTTGCATCTCTGTGACCTCGTCTGGTGTCTGTTCCTTTCTCTGTAAGAGACAGAAAACCAAAACACCTCTCTCCCTACCCCTAATAATCTAATGTTGTTATCTATTGACCTTCTAGTGATTCAGAATTGGTCTAAAACATTCAGAATGTCCCAGGGACTTATTCTAATCATATCTTATGTGTGTGTAAGCGTGTTTGCATTTAGCCCTCAGCACTCAAAGTCAATACCTACAATATATCAGTCCGGACAGTCACGCCGAACGAAGCTTATGACCTTCAAAAGACCAAGTGCCAACTCGTTATAAGCACATTTGCAAGGTGTGTCTGAAAATTATTGAAACCCCTCTTTTTAACAAAAGACAAAGAAATTAACAAATCTTCTAAGCGCTATTCAGTTCATTTCAATGAGTAATGATTAAACATGAAAGTGATAGTTTATGCTTTTTTCACTGATTCTCTAAAAGGTCCGTCTTCTCGGACTGCTATTAGCTTAAGCTTTACCATTCCTAGGGTATTAAAGACACAAATGAAGTTATAAAATGTTCAAATAATCCTTGTTTGATGCCAAAGCTCAACTTTCCCCCCCTTTTTCTCCCCTTTTTGACCACAGCAGGGGGATCTTAGTTTTGAATCAGCCATGAATCCAGCTCACCTGATTCATCAGTGAGCTCCACCGTCACTGGCGTCTGACAGGGTGGCGCTGCATACTCTTCCTTTAATGTCACTATTTTCAACCTGTTAATTAGAGTGTTTAAACCTGAAGTCGACTACGTCCACAACAAGTCAATACAGCTGTAAATGTGGCCAATTATCAATCTACTACCAATCAATAACAACAGATAACTTCTATTTTATGCATGCTTTTAATCAACCACTCACCCAGAGGATCTCCAATCCCAGGAAGTTCCTTCTCCTCCTTTAATGAGTCTGTCCTCCTTCCATGCCCTGGTAACTGGTCCATCCAGAGCCATATGATCTCAAATATACATACAACAAGCCAAACCACACCCTGGTCACACCAACCCTCTCCCACCCCGAAGATGTCCAATGCCACCCTAGTATGGACTGTCAAAAGTGGCTTTAACGCTGACTATCCTGACAATCCATTTTATAACGTTTCCTGGTCAGATTTGCCAATCTCTGCACCAGGGTTTTAAACTTTTCGCCATTTCCATTAGTTGTTATTTTTATTTAGTTTCGACTCCAGAGTTTCAATTTTTACCAGTTGTAATTAGTTTTTACCAATTCTTTGCTAGTTTAGTCTAGTTTTTTATTTTCTGAAAATCCTTAGTTTCAATTTAGTTTTATTTGTGTTTTGCAAAAATTAAGTGTAACAAAATCCCAGTTCCATCATATCAGTCATGCTCTTCTGGTTATCCTTGGGTGTTGAGACTAATAACTATTAACTCTTGCCGCACCGAGTGGTCCTAATTTTGGTTGAAGTGAATTGATAACCTTTTGAAGGCGATTGTTTCACACCTTTATTTAGATGTCCCAGTCCTGTTGTCTCGGGATACATCACGCTGCCTTATCTGGGGTTAACTGTTTTCTGGGGATGCGGGTTGAGTGGGTGAGCTCTTCAAGGAGGGGGAGTGTGCTCCCCCTGATGAGGTCTTCTAGGTAAGCTAGGTTAACCTTCTTGTGTGAGCTTTTCAAGTGCACTTTAAGGAGCATGAAAATTGATTTACTTATATACAGACTGTTAATATATTGGGTACTCTATTATTGTCTATAAATGTCAACTGTACTTTATTGTTTTAAATGTTTGAAATAGAAAGATGCCTATCCATCTATGTAACTGCAACTATGTATCACACTTGAATCTCCAGCTGAATGTCTGTGGACGAGCTGATTGTGGGAAATGTAGGTATCACATTTTGACACGAAGGAAGAATGTGGAGTTGAAAAAACAAAGAAATACAAAAAAATCAATATTTCTGGTTCTGCTGCATTTATTTTTTTATTTTCTTTTTTCCACCTGTCGGCTACGAGTCCACTAAGCGCAATGCTAAATTGGTCGAGTGCACCCACACTCACAACAACACCCACAGTTTACAGTACGATACTACCTTGTCTCATTAAAAAAATATATCTTTGCAATAAAGCTGTTAGTGGTCGTTCTTTACATAGTGATGAAAATCAGTGGCTTGAGAATATGCGCAAACAAATCACAAAAATAAATGAGAGTATTTTCAAAGACGTTCTGTTTACATCAGGCAGGATATCAGAATCACGCGGGTGCCAGTGAGAGCACAAACAGTGTTGTAGCTGAGGTGCAAGTCTCTCTGTATGTAGGTCAGAAGGAGAGCACAGTCTGGAGAACAACTACAGCGCAGACTTTTTCTCACCTGTAGGGAGTTCCTTCTTTCCAAGATAAATAGGAAAGTGGAGGACAGAAGAGATGCCATGATCAATTATATATTAAATGCTGATTTACAAGGCTGGCTTCAGCAAAAATCTTATTTGAAAACATGCTTTTGTGTTGCTGCAAGGTAAGTTCAATAAGGAAGATCTGTAATCAGTCATCTGCTTGCTTTCCTGGATGTTTGGCTGATTTTCTGTTCTGTACATCACTGCTGCTTTCCCACACTGTCAATCTCATTACTGACATCATTATTTTAGTCCAGTCATCTTTCTGCACGCCTTCTTTGGGCCAATCAGCCATCACTTTGCATGATTTACATCTGTGCCATCTGTCATGCAACCCACCTCCTCACCATCTCCACCTCACAGACACCTTAGTCAGTGCTCCATCCAAGCCTTGGTCTTCATCTTCACCACCACTAGCCTCTAGACTCTGCGGCGTCCTATCCTAAAATCCTATTACCGCTGGGATTCCATTCTGCCACCCTGGGTCATTGCAGTCTAATCGCCAGACATTAATTTCTCTTTCTAAATAAATCATGTTCAGTTCTTCCAAGTGATCTCTCCTTACTGAAATGCCTGGATCATTGTTAGTGTTCAGGGTAGTACAAAAGGCTTCAACAGAAGTTTTCTGCTGTCTGAAACAGACATCATGATATATAGGACAATAGGATTGTAGACGTGTCTCTTGAAAAGAAAGGAAAAGCTTGTTTTATATGTTCTAACATGTGGTTAATATACTTAAGGGGTTAACTTAAACAAAGGCATTTTTTCCTTAACCTAACCTGCTAAAATCAAAATGTCTGAAATTAAAGTGTAATAGCTGTTTTACGCAGGACACGAGTGCCTGGTCCTCGTGAGAAAGCTGTAATTTCAAAGTTGAGCCATTGTTGGTAGATAAAGAATGGCTCTGGGTATTGGTTAGATCTCACCCATTTCACAAAAGGCGACTATTTTTGCTCACTCTTTGTCTTTCTTGCTTATCAGCATCCCCTACGAGGCCATAAATTGGTAATAGCAGCAGGTAACCAAGTTGCAGAGAGAAAATTGCTAGCTAAAAAGGAGACATGCTAGTTTCCTTTTAGTCACTGTAATTTATTTTTAAAAGCAGACACAACAGCACGTAAACTATGTTTTTTGTGTGTTTTTTTTAGCAAAGAAAAAATGATAAAGTCCACTTGACTATACAGGTAGTCAGGAAAACACTGGCAACTTTTCCCCTCACTTCAGGTCAAGAGTCTGGTTTCATCTCCAAAAGTTGATTCTGTTCATCTGGACGTAGCGTTTTGTGGGAGAAATGTTTCGTCAGTCATCAGGTTTCCCCAAATCTTATAAACAATAAATTTGCATAATGACTGAATGACTGAATGACTAAAAAGAAGTCACTTGGATGAGTGACGAAACGTTTCTCCCACAAAACTCTACGTCCAGATGAACAGAATCAACTTTTGGAGATTTACTTTCCTGGATGATTGAGAATGCATCAAGAAGTCTGGTTTCTTTTTTGAAAGTATGCTTTCTTTTCAAGCTCACATCAGTAACATCACTAAGTCCTCATACTTCAATCTTTGTAACAATGATTGCCTCAGTCCATCTCTCTCACAGTACTGACATCCTTATTCACACCTTGTTTATGTCCTGCATTCCTCTCAAGTCCATACATAAACTTCAGCTGGACCAGAACTCTGCTGCTGGCATCATCACCAAATGATCAAACCTGTCCTTCAGATGCTTCAGAAATATTGTACTCATTTAAAGATTCTGTTTATCACCTTTAAGGCAATCCATAACTTTGCAGTGCATTAAATCTCTGATATGCTGCATGTCAGCGCACTCGCTCGTACTCTCAAGTCTATCCCTTCCCCCTGTTTGGCTACCATGGACCATACACCCTCTCAGCTGCCCTCCCACCAGATACTGGCAGCAATCACTCTCTCCATTTTCAAATCCCGTCTCAAAATGTCCCTCTTTAAATTTATTGTTATAATTATTGTTAATAGTAAAGGACAATGCATTATAATCAGTGTTGGGACTAACGCGTTATTAAGTATCGCGTTACAGTAACTACGTTATTATTGTGGTAACGAGCACGGTAACTAGTTATTATGCCAAAATCAGGAACGCGTTAGTCGTTACTGGGATTTAGATAGGCTCGTTACTCGTTACTTCGTGTGGTGGCTATCGCGGAGCTTCCACAGATTCAGTAACATTAGCAAGTGGTGGAGGCCAGCAGGTGGATGAAGGAAAAGGGACGCAGAAGGAAAAGAGACCCGAGGCGGCCGCCGGTCCAAGTGTGAACTGAACTTCAGGTAAGAAGTTCTGACCTGCAGTCTCTCTGGGTCAGAAATGAACCAAGTTTAGGTGGAGTTTATTTTCGTTACTCTGACTTTTTACGTACTGCGTGCTAGCTAGCATGACGGAGTTTCTATACAGCTGGGTGGTGCTATGAAGTTAATGATGTTGAACTTTATTTTGTTCATGAGTTATTAGAGTTGCCAACCATCCCATCTGGTATTCAGAGAAAATATTACGCGTTTCTTATTGAGGTGATAAGGAACAGTTTGTCCCGTAATTCAGCTACAATGAAAAAGACACAAAGCTGGAGTTATTCTGTCTTTGCTGCACAGCTGCCTCTTCTCCTTTCATCCTCTCCCCTCCCTCTCCCGTTTCTACTTCAATCATGAAACTGATCAATGATCAGCTGATCGGCTCTCGTTTGTTTATCGCTCACTTTGCGCCGAAAGAGGAAACCAGCGGATGTCGCGCTAAACAACAGTAGCACGTTTAAGCTTGATCAGCTGTTGTTAGAATTTATTTAATATTACTCTCTAGTATCAGCTGATGTTTGCTGGAGCCACAGCTGCAAACCTGCTGGTCATGATATGGTTTGGTTATCTGGTGAGAGGGAAACATGAAGATGAAACCAGGAGACGTCCTTACTGGATCATCAGAGCTGTGATGGAGAAACAGGTTTACCTTTTAGGTGACATGAATGAGTTGAAGGGAAGTTATGAACTGTTTCTGAGCGACAAATAACACCAGGATCCTTTTTTATGTAGCTGACAGCTGGTAACTGTGCAGGTGCGGATCTAGCAAAGTGTGGCCAGGGGGGCATGTAGGGCATTAACAGGGAAAGGGGGGCACAAAGAAATACTTTTCTTTCTTATTCCCATTTAAAATGTCTCGTTTTTAAAAAATAATTATCTGAATCTTACAACAAACGATTGATAGATTGATGCATATATACCATGAAAACAGTGTACATCACAGTCACAACAGTGTTTATTTTCATTCAAAGGCTTTATGATTTTTCCTATAATGGTGGGCCGGTCTCTAGTCAAAATGCCCGGGACGATTTTCTGTCCCAGTCCAGCCCTGTATGCAGCTCATCTGCAGTCTGGTGTTACCTACATCTTCCTATTCAGAAGGCAGAATTTCTGAGTTCTGAGTACAATCGAAAGCACCACGACTGCAGTTTTTGTGTTGGATGTAAAAGGCGCACATGACGCTGTGACGTAGGCTAGAATCATGGCAGCAGTCAATGACGGTCCAGGTGTGGGATTTCTCTCGTGGAAATATGCACATTATCTTTTCCTTTCTATTGGTAGGTGGCACAGTGCACTTGTGGCAAGTAAGCAAGCTAGAAGACTGGCAAAGTTATGGAAGAAACACATTAACAAGAGAATTCTGAGTAAAACCAAAGTTACTTTCCCTAGTAACTAGTTACTTTGAAAGTAACGAGTAACTTGAAGTAACTGAGTTACTTTTGAGAGAAGTAACTAGTAATCTAACTAAGTTACTATTTTAAAGTAACTTACCCAACACTGATTATAATATTAATATTGTTAATATTATAAGTATTATTATTGCTATTATTGGTACATTTATAAGTATAATCTTTTAAGAATGGCAAAACCACCATGATATTGCCCATTCCCATATGGAAAAGATATATACAAATCTTATAAAGTTTGTATCTGTCTTGTGTGGAACTTGTATGAAAAGCATACAAGAGTGAAAACAGATGTAAGATCCCTTGAAAAATTATATAAATGAAACTTGTATGTTTTGGATACTTACTAAAACAATGTATGAAAGTAATGAGAAAGTGGCCACTTTCACGAGTAAATCATATAAGCCTTATATGATTCACTATATGAAGTAGGCCACACCTTATGCAAGTCTTTACTGTTTCTTTTCCATATGGGTTAGCTTGTGTACTACCATTCTGAGACCCTGAATTTTTGCATTTTGATAGTCGCCTATGTTTACAGCACGATCACAATGTTGTGTGCTGTCATCAAACCTTGAACTATATCAAAGCTATATGGGAATGTGTTTTGCATGCATGGACACATTATAAGTATTGGTACGTACGCTGATGGTATTATTAAAGTCTGGCTCTCTTCCACAGTGTGTCTTTTGTCCCGTTTACCTCTCTTCTTTTCCCCTCCCTCCAACCCGTAGTGGCAGTTGGCTGCCCATCCCTGAGTGTGGTTATGCTGGGGATTTCTTCCTGTTAAAAGGGAGTTTTTCTTCCCCACTGTCACTGAGTGCAACATGACACCCCTGAACAAACACAAGGGTTCATCTGATTGTTGGAGTTTTCCCTCACAGGATCTTTACTTAACCATGTAAAGTGTCTTGACGTGACCACTGCTGTGATTTATAAATTGAACTGAACTGAAGTAGAATGTGTGCAGTTACTTCCAGTTACCTCATGCGTTATATAGTCACCATTTGAACCAGTTTAAAAGACACAGATAGATTGCTTTTGTGAAATTTATAACCGGCATGTTTCAGTGAAAGCAGGACATTCTATTTATTTAGCAATAATTCAGCATGCGACTGCCGATCCTAACATTTGCCTGCACTGAGGAATGGTAGCCAAGTCAGATCACATGCTGGCATAAAAACAGTTTGCCTTTTTGCTAGCTGACATCACCTGAAGGAGTCTTCTTCAGTTCAGATGAATGTTTTCCTGCTGTGAATAGAGTTTGCTGTGCCCAGTCTGGATTCTGCTCATTATGCCTTTGTCTCTTCTAATAATCCCCATGTTTCTTGATTTTAAGCCAGTTTTATTTTGTACTCAGTATAAAGGCCTTCATGTTGTACTTTTGTCCAAGTTAAGTTGCCACTGTTTGTTTATCTGTTTCCATTTAATACTTTTTCCGATACCGATTTTTCTGATACCTGAAGGTGTTCTGCATTTCCCACCTTAAAGCCAAGGCTCAGTAAAAAAAGGAGCGCCACCTGAGGAATATACTAGGAAGAAAATTCAATATAGCATTGCTTTCAAAGACAATGGCTATCAAGGCAATGGTCAGCTTTCTCTGTCGATGTCCTCGCAATGTTCAACCAGGCTCTCTGCTTCAGACTCTGGTTGCACTCACACAAAAAGGTGTTTGACGCATCATTTCACTCTTCTTTCAGACAAAATGGACAAAATGAATGCCGCCTACTCCAATCAGCGACATTGTCAGATGAACAGGTCATAAAGATATATAACAAAAAAAAAAAAAAATTACATCAATATGAAAGGCTGCTGCTGCAAATAGGACAAGTTAATATATTTATTTCACCAGTCAATACGCTCTCAGCACTGCAGTTTATTTCTGATGTGAGAGCTGCACTTGCGAGCTCTGAAGACATTAAAGGATACTGAATGTGTTCAGGTCTGACGCTCTCCCATAGTTTCATGAAGATGTGGAAATCACATGTTTGTTGGAGAGATCAAAGTGAAAATAAACTATAAAATATTGTGAGCAGAGTTGAATATCTTTGGTGACAAACAGTGTTGGGAAGGTTACTTTTAAAAAGTATTCCACTACAGATTACAGAATGCCCCAAAATGTATTTTGTAACGTATTCCGTTACGTTACTCCAGGGGTCGGCAACCCTGGGCACACGTGCCACAGCTGGCATGCGTGCCGAGTGACAGGTGAACTGAGCTTCAGGTAAGAAATTATGACCTGCAGTCTATCTGGGTCAGATATAAACCAAGTTTAGGTGGAGTTTATTTTTGTTGTGCTGACTTTTTACAGTCAGTTACAATAACTCGTACTGCATACTAGCTAGCATGACGGAGTTTCTATACAGCTGGGTGGGTGCTATGATGTTACTGATACTGAACTTTATTTTATTCACAAGGTTAAATATTAGAGTTTCCAACCGTCCCGTAAAAAACAGAATCATCCTGCATTCAGAGGGGGTCGCGAGATTGACACACAGGCATTAAAGCCTCTTAATGCAAATTTTGTTTAGGTTTCCTCCGGAGTGGAATTACCAAAAATAGAGAGGGCATAGCCTAATACATGAAACAGGAAAAAACAGCTGTGTAATCCCTTTATTTCAACAAAGTAACTGTATTCTGAATACCACCCTTTTAAACGGTAACTGTAACAGAATACAGTTACTCATATTTTGTATTTTAAATACGTAACGGCGGCACATGTATTCTATTACTCCCCAACACTGGTGATAAATAGCCCACAAATGTAAATGATCAATTTGCTAATCTTGTGTTCCAGCAGCTGCAATTCCCCGAGTGTAAGAAAGACTTAGAAGCAGATTAGGACCAAGCAGAAAAATATTTATGCATTTTCTACATCACCGATTATGGAAATCCTTGTGACAAACTATTTACAGCAGGGAGTCATTCAGTGCTTTTCGTAAGATGCAGCTCAACAGGTTGCATATATAAAACATATTCCTTTTGCAGAGAATCTATACAGCAGTTAGAGCAGGCTGTAAATAAAGGAGTCAGTAAAAATGTGCCGTTTCCAGTCGGTTTTGAGTCTGAACCTGCTACAAACCAGGTGAACCAGGTCAACATATGTTAAAACTCTGACATTAAACTCCACAAACCTCGGTAACCCATCATTCTCACTTTGTAGCACACCCCGGGTCCAGAAAGGAGGTTAAAAAAACAAAAACTCCTCTGAGACTAACTATAAGGCTTAGATGGAAAACTGTGTGCTTAGTTTCACAATAACTGATCAGAGTTAATTCAATCAACTCTGAGTATTTTTACTGTGAGGAAAACAAAGAGACTTTATTTCAATCCAGTGGGCAGAAGAACCCGAATGCCAGAAGAACAGATTACCAATATCAGCATCTGGAATCCTGCTAAATATACTTTAGATTTTTAAATCTAATTATTCAGCTCTAATCTGACAGGGACGAAATGTTGGCGAAGACAGTTTGCTTCTGATCTGCGATATTAATCAGATGCGGTAAGACTGATTTTGGTCATTTGCATTGCCAGAGATGGTGAGGTTTAACTTTAAACTTTATGTTTCAACATGTGAACAGACATAAGAAAAAAAAAGCTCCTTCCAAAAGAGGTTCAGACTCTCTGCAGCTTGGATTCAAAAACTCCCTTTAGTCTATAGTGCTCTTTTAAAGCCATAAAAACGTTTTTTGGAGATGATGTGAAATATCCACATCATCTCCAACAAGAGGCATTTATCCGATTCCTATGAACTGATCACTGATCAGTGTGTTACGTATGTATATAAGCTTCACACAGATGCGTTTTATTTCAACAGTGATTGATGCAGTAACATACACTAAGTGTTTCAGAGGATGGCCGCTGTAGATCTCATCCTGAGCTCATTATATATCCACAATGATCACTGTTGGCCTCATACTGATGACTGCAGAGAGTCCTGTGTAAAATCAAGTCCACCTCATGATCGAGTAGCCAGTAAAACCACCTTTAGCAGCAAAATCTTGGAGGAATCAGTAGTTACTGTTTTCTTACCTTATTGTGGAGGAATTTTGGCCTGCTCTTTTTCCTGTTTCAGGTCACTGAGGTTTGCAGGCATTCATTATGCCTATAAGATCGTGGATATGCATTATCCACAGCTCTCTTAAGTGTGGATTTCGTCTGAGCCATTACAATACGTTGATTCTTTTCTTTTTCAGCAAATGTGTTGTAGATGTGATGCTGTGCTAAGGATCAATATCGTGTTGTATGATACAATTTGACCCAACGGTGACCAACAGATGGCCTAACATTTGAGTTTAGAATACTTTGGCTTACAGAAGAGTTTATGATAGACTCAATGACTTTAATGTGCCCAGGTGTGTGGCTGCAAAACGAGCATAAATCATCACCCCTCCACCACTGTGCTTGCCCGTTTCTATGGGGTGTTTGAGCTAAAACATCTAGTGCTTTTTTCTTTCTTTTGGTCAAACATCTCTATTATCCCATCTGTCCAAAAGACATTGTTCCAAAGGCCTTGTGGTTTGTTTAGATGTAAATTTGCACACCTAAGCCATTCTGCCAACAAGCCACACTTGTTCATTCTTTTTCTCATTTATTTAACATTTAACATGTTAAAGTTAGTCTGAGGTGTAACATCTGGAATTTTTGCAGTCTCCCTGAGCATCACATAGTCTGAGCACGTGGTGAATTTGCTGGGATGTTCTCTCCTTGGAAGACTGTGACATTATGTTAACACACACTGGAATGCTCAAGCTCATTATGGGTGTACTGTTTTGACAGGACAGCCTTAAATCTTGTGAAAATCTTTCTTTTTCACGTGACTCAAAACACTGAAATCATAGTTACAAAGATATGTGTAAATTGGAGATTTGATGTTAACTGTGTGACAAAGAGGAAACAAAAAGAGCTGCTTCAGGTGTGGCAGGAGTGGAGGAGTAGGAGAGAAAGCCTGCCACCTAGCAGGTTAGGTTCGAAGACACCGCTACCATGGTAACTGATGCAGAGGTTAAGTTCACTCTGTGGGAAATAGAAAATCCCCAGATGAGTTTCTCTCATCTGAGAGTTAACAGACTCTTTCTGATAACCTAAACCTGCTTTCTGGAACTGTGTAAAGACCAAAAATAAATAAGACTCAGGTCAAATTGAAAGTCAGAAACACAGCTGAAGGAAAAAAAAACTGTATTGAGCTAATAACAAAAGAAACATTGGAGACTATTATGAATAGAACAATAAAACAGATGACATTATGTGGACATCACTCTCCCTAGACCTCATACAATACTGCCTCTGGATATCAAAGCTGCCTGTTAGTTTTTAATAAGCACATTCCTGTCCACGGTGGGTCATTAGGAGCCTGAAAACAAAAACAGCGGAGTCCAAGGAGTCCTTCCACATCCGGAGCCAAAGAGAGCTCCACACATGGAACGAATGTGTGAATATTTCAGTCAGTGCTGACACATGCAGTAGGACTGAAAAGCTGTATGCATAACTAAAAGAAAACCCTGAAGCAAGAAAAAAAAAAGAAAAACTTTGGAAAGAAGCCGTTTAGCCTGGATAAAAAGTAAAAGATAATGGTTTGGCAACAATGCAATAAAGAGAAGATTATTACGCCGTGCTAGGAATGGAGAAAGGCAGGGCAGGTAGCTGTGATCTGACAAAGATGAATATTTCCCAAGTTCCCTAGCTCAGAGTGAATGCGGAGCGCTGACAGGCCCTGAAGCAGCTATGGCTCTGAATTTAGTTAACCTCAACAGAGACCTCCTGTCAGAGTGCGACTGTGGTTGAGATAGCCATGGAGCTGCTGCTGCTGGGCCGAGTACGCCTGTACCAACAATCATCCTGACATCCCCTGGCTGTGTGATCCCTAAGCTGTGAAGGGTCCTTACTGCACACCGATCAGGCCTTCCATATATAGCTCACTGGAGCCTTGACTTATTGTGTCTCCACTGCACATGCATGCTCCATGAGAATCTTCACACAGGTGTAACCTGAAGTCCCTTCATCTGTGAAGCTTATGAAAATCCCCAAAGCTCAACTGTTTTTTTTTCTTTTTAATGTAAGTAAACAATGACAGCAATATTGGGACTAATGTGTTATTACACAGAGTAATCTGTTCAGTGTTTGCTCAGCTCACTGTCCATTATTCTTTCTTTCATTACTTCCTTATTAAAACTATGAATAAAAAAAACCCGATCGACCTTTTTGTCATGTGGGTTCATTTTGATGACAGATCACAGCAGGCTCTACCTGGGCGAGATCTTCCCGTGGCAGCGTCACAATAAAAGCCACTGCATGCTCATCAGCATTTCATAAGGCAGTGTGACGTTCAGCGTACTGACGGTCACATTATTAAGCCATGATATGGCGAAAAGAACGCGAACAATAGACAGTGAAGCTGTTATCGGTAAACAGCCTCGTCGTCCCTCTACTCTGGACGATCTGAATCAATTTGGAAAGACTGTCATGTAGTGATAAAAATCAAATGTCAATGTTTTTTTATTTACCAGCTAATGCAGTGAACAAACAAATAAATAAGTCTGCCATGTGCGGGGAAATACTCATATTTGCTTTCATACTTGAAAGGCCAGACAGCAGCTTAGCTTATCGTGGAAATTGAATGGGAGGCTTGCTTGGCTCCGAAGGTAATAAACGCTCCCTAATTAACGTGCCGTATCTTGTTTGTTTAATCTGTACAAAAACCAACGTGTAAAATCAACAAGTTTGCACTTTTTTCTTTGCATCACGCTTTGTAGTTTGGGTGATATTTAGAAGCTCTACTATCCTTGGGACACGGTCACACTTGCTGTTTCCCCTGATTTCCACGCACAGATAAGGGAGTGATATTTGTCTTCTCACCAATCTCTCACCAAGGAAGTGAGAGAAAAAACATATTTCTCAAAATGTCGATTCCCGTGCTCCGCCTTCTGTGTTGCAGTGGGCTTTAATACATGCTCTCTCATCTTCTTCCCCTTTACGACTTACCAAAACCTCTCTATGTGTTCCTTTTCCCTCTGCCCATGACTTCTTATAATCTCCCCCATTTTCTTTGCTCTTTGTTTCTCTTCAATCATCCATCCCTACTTTTTTTTTTTCTATTCTGGATGGGAGGCTAAATTAGGGTGTAATTATAGTTGTCGGCTGTTGGCTGTGTTGCTCTAATGGATCCGAGCCTCTTCATATACTCAGTGATATTCTGGCTGAATCCGAATGAGAGCACTAACTCGATTTCTCTGCAAACACCATAAACAAATCCAAGGCTGGGATTGGTACAAATGAGACACACTAAATATTCCACGGTTGCGACATTTCCAGCGATTGTCAGTGTTGCAGCAGCAGCTGCTGTTGTTACAATCACTTCTGCTGTGATGTTTGCATGCACAGTGCTGTATTTGGTCCCACGGCGCAGCTTTAAATAATGAAGTAGTAAGAAAAGTTCATGATGAATTATTGTCGTCTGCGGAGCGGATTTCGTGTCAGGTCATTAGAAGTACAGTATATTTTCATAAATAATGCCAGTCATGCATTTGCACAGGCTCACACACACACACACACACACACACACTGATGCTCATTATCTCCTTAGAGCTGTCCTCGTTTTCATTCCTCTAGCAACAGAGGTTTGTGAAATCTCTCCTGGAAAAGCACAGCGCCACAGAGGGCCCACCGTGACCCAGATTCATTTTCTCAATTGTTCAGAGGCTCGGGCTGATGCTCGGAGCTGCAGGTGTAGGTAAACAATTCCTCTTCTTTAAACACACGCTGGCATCTATCTTCTTCGCACACCTCCTCATCCAGAACGGATGGAACGGGGCCTTTTTGATAAGTGGCATCATTGCGGACAGGGGTGACTTAACATTGCTTTGTCAGGAAATTACAGTGATTGAGCCTAACGAGCTGAAGGCAGGCAGGCAGGTGTGAAGGCATCAGCGGGGGCTGGTTTTGGGTTAAGCGACAGGAAAAGACAGTCACGACTGATGTAAGGTAGAGATGGAGTGAATTCACAAGGGGTTAGCACACAGCCATGAAAACTTTAAGGAGCACGAAAAAAACCTCCACAGCTCTTACAAATACCTCACTGTCCCCCCCCAAGCAGCCAAATCCCAGGAGTCCCTTTAGTAGCACTGCTAGGGAATTGACTTTCTTCTATAGAAAAAAATAGGAGGGAACAAAAGAGAAAGACAGTAATGCTGGGAAAAACTGAAAAAAAGGATACAGAAACAGGGTAACAAGGGACTCACACGGAAAGCAGAACCATAATGCACGCTAATTCTACCATCAAGTGAAACAAATACTGGAAGGATCCAAGCGTGCACTCTGATAATGCCCCTGCTCTGCACTGAGATGGAAAATTATAGTTTTCATTTCCCATATGGCTCTTTGTATCTCCTAAGTGCTGTCCACACCATGTTACAGATGAACTGTTAGTCTGGCTGTTCTTGGCAGCAGTGTGGCAACTAGAGCAGCTTCTGATGGAATATTTAATGCAGGGAGCTCTAAGAACCGATTCCTTACATGTCCTGCTACACCACAGCATGCGTGCTATCTTCTTCTTCTTCTTCTTTTTGGTCACTCTCCCCACACTGACTAACATGAGGATAGATCCACATATTTCAAAAGAAAACAGGCCTGGCTGTGTTTTACCAGCAGCAGCATTTCGTATGTGTTGCGTGATGCATAACGGCATGCTGACGTCCCCGAAAATATGCAGCTGTTCGCTGAGATAGAAAGGAAGAGACGGCTTTAAATGAAAGGCTGGAGCCGGAGAACCAGAGGGGAGGTGTTATACAGGAGCATGAGCCAGGTCCTGATGAATTATGTACTGCTGAAATGATTTCAATTCCCATTGTTCCCTGAAAAGAGCCACAGCACTGCACAGAAGAGAGACCCTCACTCTCCACTGACAGATAAAAAGATGCAAAAGCAACGAGACAGACAAGGAAAAGGACAGAGGAACTGAGAGGAAGATGGAAGGCAGTTAGAGAGGACGGCATGTTAGGCATGTTTATAAACTTAAGGTGTAGACTATGCGTTTAATTGGCAACTGTGCTGGGGATAAGTAGCAAGAAGGGAGAGAAAGGTCAAATGAAGGGAGCAGGAGAGCCGAGGACGGGGGTGAATGATACGTGAAGGCTAAAAGGTTTCACTGAAAGCATGTTAGAGACGGAGCGTTGAGGAAAAAAAAGATGGATGGTGAGAGGAGAGAGAAGTCCATTACATTAGAGCAACCTGTTTCCCGAGGGAATGGAATTTTGTTTCACCAGCTTGAATCCCCGGTCTCCACCGAGAGGGAAAATGCACCTTCCACAAGAATTTTGCTCAAATATTTTTTAATTTGTTTTTGCTCATTGCAAACATTACAATAAAACACAGCGAAATGAAATCCAAATACCGGACGCGAAGCCTTATTACCAGGAGGCTGTAATCCTAACACTCTCTCCTACAAAACACCTTTATGTGTTGCTCATTTCCAGCACCAGTTTGCTTCGACGACTCATTTGACACAGAATGTAATTTTTGCCTGATTATGGCTACCGGGAATGTTTCAGCAATTCGGGGTGCGTCCTCAAGTACTGCGCAGAAATGAGAAAATGTACAGATGTATAATAGATATCTGATGGCAGCTTAAACTACATTAACTTACATTTTCTTAAATGTTCACTGACAGTGTATTTGATGTTCACCCATGTGAAACAACTAGAACATGTGCATTTAGAGCACTTGTTTAAAGACCAAAAAAGATCAATGCCCTGACTACCTGTTTAACAAAAGTTAAAAGTGACCCCTAAAACCTTAAACTTTCACCAACCAACTACTGATAATGATGACTCAGTGTCATGGAAAGAATAATGTGGGTGTTTGGATCGACCCAAAGATGCACTCCCACTTACTTGAGAGAAAATAGTTTGGCCCCGCCTGCATGTTCATACTCTTTACTTCGGGGTGATGATACACAAACAAAACTAACTTTTCTAGCTGATGCCAAGGTTATCCGAGCATAAAATATTCTAATGCTTCATCATAATGCTCCTCTGTGGATATATGTAATGAATCTTAGAATGAGCACAACTGCTCTCATTCTAGAGACAGAGACGGCAAGCAAGACTTTTTCTTGCTCACAGCAATTGTGGGTTATTTGTTAATTAGCAGGGCTATAAAAACTGTTCAGAGAGGTAAAGATGTGTGACAAAGTTCTAACTGTTGTCTACAGTCGTTGTTAGAAGTTTACATACACTCATCGTGGGCATGAATGTCATGGTAATTTTGGGATTTTAATGATTGTGAACTTTTTCCAAACAAAATGACTGTACAGCATACATCTTTAATGACTTTAAAAGTTGGAATTTAAAAAAACAATTTTTATACATACAAGTAAATACATACATTCAGCTTAAGCTTTTAATAAGTGGTGCTGAAAATTTTACAAGGCCAAGGCCTTTAAACTTCTCACTGGTCCTCATGATTGACTCCAGCTGCCAGTTTCTCAAATCCTAATAAAGGATTCGTTTGACAGCAACCATTGGATGACCAATACAACACTGGGGAAATTCCAAGAAATTCAGTGAAGCGATTCTAAGAAATAGAATTTAAAATCTGCAAAAGTTGGGAAGGTTTCTAAACAAACAACAGAGTCCTAAATCTTCAGTTAAAATAAGTACTAATTCTTCTAATCTGTCACCACTTTGCCGAGGTCTGGAAGAGGGCCCGAAGTGTCAGGAAGAATCCAGGAACTATTCCGTCTCAAGCTTGCCATGAATTGGAAACTGCAGCAACACTATTGCAGTAAAGCGAGTTTTACATCACCATGGACTGAGATGATGTTGATCAAGAAAGAAGCCCACGCTCCAAAACTAACACCCTCAAGCTTGACTAAAATGCCTTCTGGAGAAAGGTTATATGGTCAGATGAGACAAAGATTGAGCTATTTGGCCAGAATGACAAGAGGCATGTTTGAAGGATTAAAGCTGAGGCTTTACTAAAAAAGTTGCACCAGCTGTCAAGCACGGTGGTAACATCATGCATTGGGGCTTTTTTGATTCCAGTGGTACTGGTACACTGCACAAAGTGGATGGACTAATGAAGAAGAGGGACTGCAGTACCTCCTAATACTTTAACTTCACCCCAAATCAACAGCTAGATAGTTGAAACTTGGAAACAAGGAGGCGTTCCAACAGGACAATGATCCAAAACATATATCATAACTGCTCAAGCAACCGATAAACTTCTGGAATTGTCTTTCCAAATCCCTGACCTCAATCATGTTGCAAAATTGTGTGGTATGCTTAAAAGCCAGGTCCATGCCAGGAAACCAACCAATATGAATGAAGCTTAGTAATTCTGCCAAGAAGAGTGGTCAAATATCCAGCTAGAATTATGCCAGAAGCTTGTTGATGGCTACCAAAAGTGCTTGGTCGAGGTGCAAATAGTGGGGGGGTGTATGTACATATTTGAGTCTGTGTGGATTAAATGAAAAGCAAAAGTTCAAGTTTACAACGTTGGTGAAGTCTGGAGAGGCCTCAGAACCATCTCAGGCCACAAACAGCAGAACTCTCTGCCTGGGAGGGATGTGAGGTGGGCAAATGAACTGAATCATTTCTTCAACAGATTTGATTCAACCATGAGACAGTCTACAACATCGGCTGCAGACTCACCCACCCCCACTGCTGCTGTTCCACCTCAGACACTTCACACCTCCTCTATTCACCCTGCTCACTCATCCCCACCCCCAACAACAGCATCCAATACACACTCAACACAAGGCTCCAGCCTGTCTCTCTCAACCACCCAGGTTAGGAGGGAACTGAGGAGGATTAATGGCAAGAAGGCAGCGGGCCCAGATGGCATCAGCTCGAGGGTCGTCAGGTCCTGCGCGGACCAACTGTGTGGGGTGATGGAGCACCTCTTCAACCTGAGCCTGAGGTTGGGAAGAGTCCCACAGCTCTGGAAAACCTCCTGTGTTGTACCAGTGCCAAAGACTTCACGCCCCAAGGACCTCAACAGCTACAGGCCGGTGGCTCTGACATCCCACCTGATGAAGACCCTGGAGCGGTTGGTCCTGGCTCAGCTTCGGCGCCTAACAAGCTCATCACTGGACCCACTTCAGTTTGCCTACCAGCCTGGCATTGGAGCGGATGATGCCGTCATTCACCTCCTACATCGTTCCCTCGCTCACCTGGAGACCGCTGGAAGCACTGTGAGAATCATGTTCTTTGATTTCTCCAGTGCCTTCAACACTATTCTTCCCTCGGTTCTAAAGGACAAGCTGGTGAACTCTGGAGTGGACCATCACCTCACTACCTGGATCCTGGACTACCTCACCGACCGACCACAGTATGTGAGGACTCAGGGCTGTGTGTCGGACAGGGTCGTCTGCAGTACGGGGGCCCCACAGGGAACGGTTCTGGCTCCGTTCCTCTTCACCATCTACACTGCAGACTTCTCCCACAATTCCACCCAGTGCTTCCTGCAGAAGTTCTCTGATGACTCTGCAATAGTCGGCCTCATCACTGATGGGGACGACAAGGAGTACAGAGGACTGACTCAAGACTTTGTGGACTGGTGCCAGCTGAACTACCTCCAGATCAATGCCAGTAAAACCAAGGAGCTGGTGGTAGACTTCCGCAGGCACAAGCATTCTCCACTGCAACCACTGAACATCCAGGGTATGGACATTGAGGCTGTGGACAGCTACAGGTACCTTGGTGTTCATCTGAACAACAGACTGGACTGGACTCATAACTCAGACGCCCTCTACAGGAAAGGGCAGAGCAGGCTGTACCTGCTGCGGAGACTCAGGTCGTTTGGGGTGGAGGGCCCACTCCTGAAGACCTTCTATGACTCTGTGGTGGCTTCTGCTATCTTTTATGGTGTGGTCTGCTGGGGCGGCAGCATCTCTGCTGGGGACAGGAAGAGACTGAACAGGGTGATCCGAAGGGCCAGCTCTGTTCTAGGATGCCCTCTGGACCCAGTGGAGGTGGTGAGTGACAGGAGAATGGCGGCTAAGCTGTCATCCCTGTTGGACAACGTCTCCCACCCCATGCAGCAGACTGTGACAGCACTGAGCAGCTCCTTCAGTGGGAGACTGCGGCACCCACGGTGTGGGACGGAGAGATTTCGCAGGTCTTTCCTCCCCACTGCTGTCAGACTCCACAACAAAGACTTTAACTGAACAAACACACACATCCACACATGTGCAATAACACTAAGTGCAATAATCTTTCCTGGCATCGTTGTATTTGTACTCAGTTGTATATAGCATTCGTATTCTATTTTTATCTTATTGTATATTTTTATTCTATTTTATTCTACTGTATATAGTATATTATTTTATTCTATTCTGTACAGCTGTGTACTGTATTTATTCTTATTGTATTCTAATTTTTGCGTCATAACTTTTGCACTGTCCACTTCCTGCTGTGACAAAACAAATTTCCCACGTGTGGGACTAATAAAGGTTATCTTATCTTATCTTATCTTATCTTATCTTATCTTTAAAAAATAATAGTAATATCGAGCAGGCTAGACAGCATTAAGCTGACTAAATACGACAGGCACAGTAGCAATATGATAGGAGAAAATGCCTATAGTAAGTTCTATTATCTCATCTTATCTTATCTTTGTTTAGTTATGGCCCTATCTAGACCTACTTTGGCTTGAGAGATGAAGGGCTAATTTTATAAAGTACTCTTGGATAGAATAGATAAAATACTAAAATTTTCCTGTAAATCTTTGGCTCCCTTGAGTTGGAAGGCACTTTATGGTGATGGGGAGACTGAGGAAGAACACAGAGGGAGAGGACGATTCATGGAGAGAGCTGTAAGCATGCTTTCAATATCTCTGATGAGTGCTTTCAGAGCTGCCAAACTGGCAATGCACTCTGGTGCCGTTTTTGGAAAAAAGGTTGCGTGATCTGTCTTCTCACTCTCCCCCTCTTTCAATCACTTCGCCCTGTCTATTCTATTGCTCTCACAACAGCAAAGAAGCTAAATTTTCAGGACTTCGCGTGCAATTGGAAGAATCAGTGTGATCACACATCAAGTTAATGCACTGCAGTCGGTAGAAAATAAAATATTAATGCAAAGTTATTTTTCAAATTTCTGTTCCTCCCTTCTAACATCAGTAAGATTCACGATTAGTTAGGGTGATCTGTAACAGACGTACATAAATGCATTGTAAAAAAAGGACTTTATGACTGATGAGCCAGTAAAGACAAAAAAAGTCCTGTCCATAACTCCACTGACACTACTAATTTTTTTTTTTTTTTTATTACTTTACCAGAAACTGAAAAAAAGCTGGGGCCTCTGTGATTAAACTGAATTCATTACGACAAGTGTTTTTGAAAGCATTTTTAAAGGTTAATTACTAAAACCAGCCTGTCCGCTCAGCTGTCTCCTGGGCTGATGCAGAGCTATGAAGTAATGTGCAGCTTTTAAATTCCTTGGGAAAACCATTTGAAAGTAGGGAGGCTGTTGCTGAGTCAAACGTAAAAAACAAAATGCAGCTTTCTTGTTTTATTAAATGGCAAAGCAGATACAGCAATATATCATGTATTTCATGTGATGTGTTTGTCTGCACAGACTTTTTTCACAGATTTGTTTCTTGGAGGCTCAGTCATAAATCACCTGTCTATAAAGAGATGCAGTGATTTTAAAACAGCCCGGCTAAAAGAATATTTTGTGAGCTGAGAACATCTCTTTAGGGCAATTCACAGCACATCTGAAAATACCACCTCCCAGAATTCTGAACTGCATGAACACAGGAAATGCACTAGCTTAAGGCATTGTTATGTGGAGTGCTGTGCATCTGGGACATAATCACTCTATAACACCGCCACATTGTGTCATCCACTGCATAAACCTTTGGATAAATTCACAATACATTCATACTGACATGGATGGCCTGTGCAACCAACATGTTTTTACCAACTATTTTAATAAAGATTCTATTTCAGGTGAAAATTTAGCTTTTCGTCTTAGTTGCTTTAGTGTTAATTTATTACCATTTATACTGAATAGATGATATGCTACACACATCCCACACAACAACGGGAGCCATAATGAAGATGCAAGAAGGTCAACCAAAGCCACAGACTGTACCTTTGGTGCTGAGAAGTCATGGTAGGAATGAGATCCGAGATATCAATACATATGTCCAACCATCATCAGATGCCCAGCTGGAATAATAGCTGGCCACGGGAGAAAATAGGTGCTGCTAATGTCAAGACATGAAAACTCCTCACAGTGCATGGAGGCTTCCATCCAAAGTCCAGCAGCCTAAAGCTGTATGAGCAACAGAAAGAAGGACCACAATGAAAAGTGCGATATCCTTAATGGTCCTCGTAGGCTGTGAAAACACAAGTTCCATCCAACTGCTGTCCAAGCACAAATGGCATCCTCTGGAAATGGATGAAGAAGCTGGAATGGTGTGATATGGGGCTAAGGATGATTAATGTTTGTGTGATATTTAACGGTTCAATACGTGACAGTGCCAGGTGGCAGAAAGGTTGCCATCTATACTGTTTGATGTGTAATATATGCATGCATCACATGGATCTAAAAATGATTTGCCATTCTTAGATGTATTTAATTGTTCTGGCATTTTAACCATTACTGTATTCAGAAGTTGCCATATTTAGAGGTGTAAGTGGAACACTATCTGTTATCTCCTACAGTCATAGTAGCTATCTTGGTTAGCGAGATGCATCCAAATAGGCCTGCTGTATAGCTGCACTGCACAGTCACAATTAGTGCTAACCTATAGGCAAATCTGTTGTACATTTTTTGGGATAATTAGGGACAGATGCAAGTAAAGAGATGAGATGAAGCCTAGCATACAGCTAGCTGCTGTAGCTACCTGTGTTAGCACACAAGTGGCAGGCTAATGCTGATTTTTAAGCCCAATTTTAATGGATGAGCTATAAAAAATATCATCCACTATACAGTTAACGTAAAGGAAGCAATTAGCCCGAGATCTTTAAACCATTTTCAATATTGAACTTCTAGTCTGAAACTGTGCATGTGCTTGACTTGGACTTCCATGTTAGCTTATTTTTCAGCCCTGGATGTTTGTGCTTGGGGATAGCAGTGGCTTACAAACTAGCAAAACATGGCTAGTTTGTAATACATGCTTGTATTTTCCATGAAGTAAACTAAACCTTACAAAATGTAGCACAAACTCTCTACTAACGCCTTATAAATGAAGTCGTAAAGGGTCAACTAAACCAACTGCAAAACCGATACAGGAGTTAGAGGTTCAGCCTTAATAATATACAGCTAGAGCTCCAAATCAATATGGCTGTCAGCTGGCAAGGATAAATTTAGATACATCGCCTGATTGATACACATCAGGTCTGCCATTATTTCATTTTACAGCTTTCTAAATTACAAACTGTGCCACTCTTATGCACTAATGTGAAATAGTAGAAGCTGCGTGCCTTTCTCGTTTTGTTCTGTTAGACCAGCTGTGTGAGAAATATTATTTATACATTCCACTGCTGAAAAACACACCCAACTCAAAATCGCAGTTGTACATCTCAGTTTTAATGAAGGCACACAGCCGCAATAGCTGTTGCAGCTGCAACCCCTTTTTTTCCCTGCCACCTTAAACTTTTCCTTCCAAACCTGTATGACAAATGAATATCTGCGTGGATTTAGATGTTCTTACAAAAGCAGATACTAAATAGTAGCAGTGCTGATTCATTTGTGTGTTTGTGAGTATGTTTGGTTAATGTGCTTCGTGCAGAGATACCACAAACCATCACCAATCATATCAGTCTGTTTGTTAATTTGTTTTCCTGGTTTTTATGGAGGGTTTTTATTATTGTGGTTATTATTAAATGATAATTGGAATGTACAGCTTATAATTAAGTGATGTTGGAGGCAGCGTTACACCTTCTGTTTGTAAGAACATTTTACAAATTTATTCATTTAAAAAAAGTTGCATGTATTTGTCCTGCTTACTTTTTCCATGTCTTTGTTTCTGTTCCTTGTTAACAGTGTCTCTATGAAATGTGCCAGCATTGCCTGTTACAGGAATGAAATCATTATTGGACAATATGACATATGCACTTTATTTAGCTAAATACACAATGTAAATGTGGTTTGTTTGTGCAAGAAATGCAGCATTTTTGCGAGTCCTCAATAGATCATTCCATACTGACAGTCACATTTTTTCTTGCTGCACAAAAGGAGCAGATGCTTTGGGACTTCAGGACATTACACTGACTTTAGGCCACATAGAAAATATCTAAAAATCTATTAAAAAGAGAAAAATCTGTCAGTACAATAATCTGATCTCTTAAGCCGTCAGTAATATGCTGCACCCCCAAGCTGTGTCAGAAAAATTGACCACTGCTTGTTCTGCTTCATGCTAGCTCTCCCCTGGAGAAACAGGCTGTTTGCAGACATCCACAATCTGATGTGCCACATTGTGAGTTACATGCTGTGCAGTGAAGACCAAGCTAACAGGACACAACCAGACAGGATAGTGTATTTGCTAGTCAGTACAGATAAATCAGGACCTGTTGCTGCTGCAGATCCTCTGTGTGTGCTTTAGATCGATTGTAATATGAGGCTATCCAATACATACTGGGATTTATATGGTTACCCAAAGAGTACCTAAAGTGGTTTTTACACTACAAGTGGCATTCATGTATTCATGCAGTGCTTTATTCTATGCACTTTAGGCATCTTTTATCTAAAATAATCACTTATGAGAATGGATACATCAGCATCTGTATCTTGCCCAGAAGACACGTGGACTGGAGGAGCAGTGCTGACCCATGAGGCAACAATATGAGCAACAATATGCAAGATATGGTAGCCTATTTATCCTTGTTGCCACGAGAAAACACAGACAAATAGGCTACATGCACGTGGGAAAATACAGGCTACTGGCCTAATTTATCATATTACACCGATCAGGCATAAAACTCTGACAGGTGAAGTGAAACATACTGATGATCTCCCAACTCTTTGTGGGCTGGATATATTAGGCAGTATGTGAACATTTTGTCTTTAGAGTTGATGTGTTTGTGCAGGTTCGGATAGAAAAGTGTCAGAATACACAGTCAAGATTTTGTTCATAGTTCAGGAATTATTTGAGAAGCACAACAACGAGTTTGAGGTGTTAATTTGTCGTTGAAATTCTGAAGATCTCAATTCAATTGAGCTTCTCTGGGATGTGCAAAGGGACGCTTCACCTCACATCTTACAAGGCTTATCAGACCTGTTGCTAACTTCTTGTTGCCAGATACCACAGCACACCTTCAGGGCTCCAGTGGAGTCCATGCTGTTATGTGTTAAAGAGGACCAACACAATATTAATGCGGTGGTCATAATCTTGTGCAGATTGGTATGTGGTTAATTGAGACATCTGATACGTTGACATGTTGCAAAATAAATGCTAACCTAATTTCCCCAAATTATGCTACATTTATTTTATTTGTTTGATGACTTCATAGAAAAAAAATTGCTAATGCTAATGCTACCCAAGCTGAGATATTATTTACTTACTTATTTACTTAAGTCAGCCTAACACTAAAGTAACAGGAAGAGGAATAAAACAAATTCATAAATTGTCATTTCAGGCTAAGTGGCTGGGATAATGGATGGATAGTAGATATGTACTGAAACTATCTTTCAAAAAGGCAAAAAAAAAAAAAAGAAGGCTGTGACAATATGAGTATTGTGAAACCTCTGTTGGTGGGGAAAAAAACTCTTTTTGGAGTCTTTGTCTCCTTTTCTTCTGCAATTGCTTGCTGGAACAGCTCGAATGCTAAAATATGAAATATGTCACTGATTCATCATTTGGATGCAGCACAAATTAAATTATCCTACCGCAAGCCAGAGATGTGAAACGTACCTCCAAGGACCTGGCTTCATCAGCACGTCTAATATAACTTTATAATAAGGTCATATGATGAAATTAGTGTGTGGTTGCCGGGATACAATTGGCATATGGAATTATTCACTGGCTCATTTTTGCCTCTCTATCCTCTACTTAAGTACACTACTACTATTAATGGTTTATATTTGTATCTTGCAGGCTGATTACCTTTCTGCAGCCCTCTACGTTACACTTTAATTATACCTAAGCTCTACCAAACTGTGCAGACAAAGGTCAGACGCACACACACAAACACCATTCTGACATTACTGAAGTATAAAACGAATTACATCCTACATGTGCTCACTGACACAGGTGGAGGGAGTATTTTCTTTTCCTTCCTTCCCTCTTTTCATCTCTCATTTGCTTTTATTCTCTCTCCTAGAGTAACACACGTTCCCCTCTCTCCCCCTCCATCTTCTTCCGTCTCATTCGCAATCGTTTTTACTCTCTCGCTCCCTCCCTCATGTTTATTTCATACAACCCTCCAGCATCTCAGAATAAATAAATTATACATTTCATTATGCACTCATTTCAAAGCTCCTTTCAGGAAAGCGACTAAGCTCATTTGTCCCTGAGCTTCTGTTTATCCTAAATGACTGCATCAGACATGATCATGAGCATCTGGGAGCCCTGACTGTCCGTGTTCATTTGTCTTGTACTAGACCTAATTCCCATAAAGTTCACATTCCTCTGTGTAATATCGCAGCCTGGCGCTGATCCTGGGATTAGATTCGGCAAGTAGACAGGAGATACGGCATGTGGAAGCTCACACGAGAGGAGTGATCAAATAAATCACATCGAGCTCGGTGCTAGTCAAGTTAATGCTTCTACCTGAAGCAGGTAGTTTTTGTGTTTTTTGTGTTTGTTTTTTGAAGTAGTCGGTTGAGACTGATTGATAAATATTTCACGACGCTCTCTACCTTCCATTTATTTACATCAGCTCGTTGGAGAACATCCACTTTTTTGTTTTGCTCTTCAGCAGCCTTCGCCGACCCCGCTGGGTCACGCTCCTCTCCAAGTCGTGCTCTTGTGTGTTTTTGTACACTGCTGTGCCACGTTGGTGGACCATGTGTGTCGGTTCACTGCAGCTCACCGACTGACGTTAGCGATGTCGTGTACTTGGCCCTTCTTCTGCTGCTCACGCTGAGGGTCAGTTTGACCTGTGGTGGAGTTAAATCTTAGAGCATTGTCACCCACTCCCCCAAAAAGACTTTCTCTTTTCACGCATATTAAGAGCTTCATCTCTACACACTTGCGTGCAGCTGCACGAGATACACAGGTGCACATATTGTGTTCTAAATCATGTAGATTTACACACGTGCACGCCTGCATGCATTCACTTAGACACACACAGACACACACATAAGGTTTGGATACAATCTCCACCCCATATGGACCCTCACGGCCATCTGTCCCAGTGTGCGCGTGCCAGGCGCCATTCACTGAATCTCCTCTCCCTCTTTCTCTATTGGACACAGTTCTGCCCCACTGCAGTAGGCCTCAACATGTTAGTCCTTTTTACATGAACTGTGGTAACCCAACATGTGAACTAGCTACACTTCAGCAAACAACCTCCCCGAAGAGCAAGTCCCAAGAGCTGTGGATTTTTAAGCTGCTTCCACTGCAGAGAAATGGCAAAACGCAAACATGGAATTTATTCTTGGAAGATTTCCCGGTTAGGATTGAGCAATATGGCTGAAATCTGTACTGAAATATTAATAGGAATATTACTGATATGATACGATATATATGTATAGTTTTTGCCAATGGTTTCAAAATATGAGATAATGAGAACCAAGGTTTTCTGCATCACCACATCAAAGAAAAAATATCAACCGCACATCACTTACTAACAGAATTTTAGTGAACAGTCCCAGCAGGCTCAAACCAAACACACTTTGAAAAAGTGCAACTGCATTGCAAAAATGCTTGAATTTTTAATCTATTTTATTTATTTTTTTATTTGTAATTTCAACCTTCCTGGATTGACACAGGTATGACAGTAATACATTTCTGGTATTTGTTAAAGCTCTGCCATATAAACCAGGGTTATGGGTGTATATGACAGCCACCCGTCCAGATCATTGAATCCAGGTGTTCCAATCCCTTCTGTGGTCAAAGGGGTATAAAATCAAGCACCTAGGCATCAGAGTGCTTCTACAAACATTTGTGAATTAATGCGTCGCTCTCAAGAGCTCAGTGATTTCCAGTGTGGGACCGTGATAGGGTGCCACCTATACAACAAGTCCAGTTGGGAAATTTCCTCACACAGTCAGCTGTGGCCCTAACATCAAGAACAGTGTGTAGACAGCTTAATAGAATGGGTTTCCATGGCTGAGCAGCTGCCTTAAATCATCAAGTACAATGCAAAGTGTTGGATGCAGTGGTGTAAAGCACACTGCCACTTGACTCTAGTGCAGTGGAGATGTGTTCTCTGGAATGACAACACATCTCCACTGCACTAGAGTTTCTCCATCCATCGGATTCTCCATCTGGCAATCTGATGGATGATTCTTGCTTTGGTGGAGATCAGTGCTTGTCTGACTGCGTTGTGTCAAGGGTGCAGGGTTAGGTGCAGGGTTGTTTTCAGGAGTTAAGCTCCACCTCTTAGTTTCAATGAAAGGAACTCTTGCTTCAGCATACCAAGACATTTTGGACAATTCCATGCTCCCAACTTTGTGGAAGCAGGTCCAGCAACCTGTTCCAACATGACTGCACCAGTGTACAAAGCAAGGTCCATAAAGACATGCAGAATTGAGAACTTGACTGGCCTGCACAGTCCACACTGTAGTTAACACCTATAGTTAAAACATCAACATTTTTCCTAATATTTGAACTATTATTTTCTTCACCAATAAGTAGGCAACAGTATTATATATAATTATAGTTATAATTATGAATAACCTGCAAATGCTACTTCATCTGTCAGAGTCAGTGCCATAATGAATTGTTCCTGCTCTGTAGCCACATTTCTTTATCCACCGTATTCAGTCAAGACCTTTGTTTGTGATGCCATTTCTGGGTATTTTTGTCTTTTAAGCTTTTCTTTTTTTTTAAATATGTACAGTACCTGATCCCATTCTGACAAAGCCCCAGTCTTCTGGGTGCTGCCCCAGTGATTTCTCAGGAAGAGTATGACTCATAGACTCCTGAAGCAGGAACCCCCAGGGGAGCCAGTCTGTTAGGAAGGCTGTTTCAAGGAGCTGATAGGCTCACCTTAAAAGTGTCATGCTATCTTCAGACATGTCACCTCTTCCAGAAAAAGCAACCTTTTCACAGCCTAGTGGTGTCTTTTCAGAGAGACAACAAGTGAGAAAACCCAGGGTTATTTTCGAGTTATTTGTTCTGTGCCTCTCCTTTGATCACGTCTCTTTCTTGTGTAAATTACAAACAGACTGGAGTCCTCCTGGGACAGAACAACAATGGAAATAGTGATGGGGGATAATATGTGTAAGAGAAAGTTATACGGTTGCCATGACCTCACGGGCTAAATTTTTCATTTGATTTTGATAGTGAATAAGCAGGAAGATGTCGAATAGGCTCTGGATCTTGCATGAATAGCATTCCAAGACAGCATGAGATGCCTCATAAAGAAGAGAACAGGAGGCATGCAGTGCATGAGGCTACTCTTTATTACACGTCTCTGCATCTGCTCTCTACTTCCTTGTCCTTTACAGGGCCTCTGGGAGCTAATGCCAGCTGGTAGTAGGCAATATATATTCAATATGATTACTATGTTCAAATGTGCATGAAAAAATACAAAATAACAACAACAAAAAATAACTAAAAAAAAGGTCCCTCTGTCACTTTTGTTACTGTGGACAGGTTCAATCTCAGCTGAGACATTTTAGAACAACTTGAAGAGTATAGTGTAAAAGCAAAAGAGACAGCGAGTGCATGTGTATTAGGATTTGAAAATGTGTGAGCACAAAAAAAAAAGCATTTCATGGAGCACAAGGTTCAAGGTTGACTGACCCATATATAGACCCCACATTTACCTGTAACAAACCTATTCAACTCTGTGGCTGTGTCCCAATTCAGGGTCTGCACGCTTGAAGTACGCATTTTAAGTGCGATTACGTCACCGCCACGCGACGACGGCTGTCCCAATTCGAAGTGTACTTCAAATGCATACTCCAAATGCGCCGTCGATTTCCCCAAATATCAAGCGTGGTCCGGTGCACGCTTCGTGGTCCCATATATCCCACAATTCATAGCGCGGCGGTGGGTGTGAATAATTGTGCCGCAAAATACGGCAGAAGGGAGCGGCCGAAGAGTGAACTGTCAAAAGTAAGTACAGAATATGACGTCACTTATTTATGTGCGAATGTTTAATAACGAAGAACATTAAAACATTGCTGTTGGCCACATGTCGGCAGAGTTGTGTGACATTAGTGATGTTTGTACTTTTCAGCATTAACTTGGTTTTAGAGCCTCCACACACACACACACACACACACACACACACACACACACACACACACACACATATATATATATATGTATATATATATATATATACACATCTCATAATTATCTGACAATACTATAATATTGGCCATATTGTATTTACATTACCACAGTTAGATGGTTTTAGTCTCATGAACAACATCAGCTAATTGTTATTTACTAGCTAATCTTAAAATGACTGTTCAGTACAGAAATGAAGCCCAACAATCATGTTTTACAGTCCCGTGGTCTCAGCCTCAGATACTCAACTAATCAAAGTGATGTCATGACAAAAATGAATGACCAACAAAACATTTTTTGTCCTTCATTTCTGTCAAACAAAGCTGTATTTAACGTTTCTCACGGTTAGTATCATGGTTGCTAGGCAACCTGAACAGCGCCACGAAGGCTAGACCGTCCCATTTCACAGGCCTCTCACTTCCGCACTTCTCGTACTTATAGTACACACCGTACTTAGTACGCGTAGTGCGCGTACTTCAAGCGTGCAGACCCTGAATTGGGACACAGCCTTTGTCTCTTTAAGGCCTCACTTTGTAAAAATGTATGGTGGCCTTGAGAGGTCAAATGCACTGCAACATAAGAAAACACCAGCAAATAGACAAACCCTACAAAAGCTCACAAAACACAACGGAAGTTGAATTAAAAAAGAAAAAACACGTGTGTTTTAATCACATGATTCTTAAATTATATTCTCTATATGTAGATACGTGTTTGCCATTAGCCGTTTACCGTTAGCTTGTTACTTCTGCATGTGCAGGATCTTTTCTATTCCCATTGTGTTTTGTGTGCGTTTGCAGCCATTTCTTTTTAATTTGCTGATGTGGTAGTTTTCTTAAAATGCTGTGTGTTTGACATCTCAGCACTACTTTACCCGCCTCCCTCTTCCACTTGTCCATACATGGAAGTCTGTGCAGGATGATGTGAACTGATCATTTAGACCAGTTTGAAACCTGAGTTTTAGTCTCTCAGAGATTACTTCAGCGAATACTGATTTCTGATTTCACATGACTCAATGTAAGCATCCAACAATGTTACAGTATATAACAAAAATAAGTCCTACGATTCACGTGGCGATTGTGGCTCAAGATTTGGGAGGTCGTCTTGTAATCGGAAGGTTGCCGGTTCAATCCCCGGCTTGGACAGCCTTGGTTCTTGTGTCCTTGGGCAAGACACTTCACCCATTCCCTACAGAGGGCCCGGTGGTGCCAGTGTCCGGCAGCCTCGCCTCTGTCAGTGCGCCCCAGGGTGGCTGTGGCTACAATGTAGCTTGCCATCACCTGTGTGTGGATGACAGGTTGTGTGAAGTGCTTTGGGGTCCTTAGGGACTAGTAAAGCGCTATACAAATACAGGCCATTTACTTGTTTTGCACATGTAGCCTAAAGGCTTTGCATTTCTTAAAAAAAAACAAAGCTTTCTATGGGTAATTTTAGTGGTGTGCCATTGTTCCTCAAATGAATCTTCCAGTTAGTGAACTTATTTGGGAACGCAGTATAATGATTGAAAGCAGCACAAAAGCCAGGATATACACGTGTGATAAATCACGTGTGATAAAGCTTTCATGCCAGCACTAGATCAACTGCATATTTCACAAAGATAAGTTTCCCGAAATGCTCGTGTGCCTTAAAATTGAAGACTATTCCTTCCCCAGCGCACCACTGACCTCAAACATGCTTCAAATGTAAATCTGAACTGTTTGAAGTCCAAGAAACAACAACCAGTATTGCCTCAAAGGCTTTCCCTCCACAGTCACCAGGCACCCTCTCTTTCTCCTTCATCATAGTGTCTCGTTCAGGACAAAATTCAAAGATTATTCAATGAAAATTTGAGAAACATTCCTACAACCATCCCGCAGAAAAGCGCACAAAGAGAACTTTGCTTCCTGTACTCTGAAAACACCCTTCCAAGTTCCACACTAATGATCTCAGTCATCAGTGAGACACTTGATTTTTTGAACTCCTTCACTTTCGAGGGAAATTCTTCTGATGGGAGTCAACACACTGTTTTCTGACACAGCAGTGTGGCAATAAAGGGGATAACCCTCTAACAAACTATTTTACACTTGCAGCAGGTTACAGCTCAGTGAATCCAGCAGAATCCCGTTTCCTTTATCAGATACCACAGCCTTGATAACAGGATTTTTAACTCGCTACTTTTAGAAGCCCTTTAAATGCACCAGCTCAATTTATGGGCAGCTATGCATCTCTTTAGTGAAATAAAATCAATATGCGGCAGATGAACTCCTCCACATTCTGTTTCCTGCATCTGACTCGGGTTCACCTGTGGTGAATTGATTTTAAATCACTGGACATGATTTACAAAGGTGCTCAGCTTCCCATTAAAATCTTTTTGCGGCTCATACTGTCTTGTGCAAATCCAAAGAACTCAAAGATATTTTTGATATTCTTGTGAACGAACCTTATACGCTTCAAAACTTTCAAAAGTAGGCTGCATACACAGAGCCAGCTATCTAGCCAAATACAAAATGGAAAAAAAAGAGCTCCCTAAATGTCTTTTAAATAAAACTTCTCTGTGTTGTCCAGGTGCAGATGCAAAAAGGGCAAATTTGACTTGCTGTATGCCATCAATCATGTCTTTTTTGTTATCAGTGTAAAAGAAAGTTAAGCATACACAGTAAAAAGACACAGAAGCCCGTGATTGCCAAATGCCACTCAAAGCCAGGGACTCCATGCTTCCTTTACCCTTTACGCTTCATTGTTGATACCCTCGCACACTTCCTATCAAATACAGCCAAAAATACAGACAAAATCTTAAAAAGAAATTGCTGTGTAGCTTTTTCTTCTTCTGGTGTGGAGCATATATTGCCACATCACTACACAGAGAATTGGTTAGGGAGGCAAAGTCCCTTCTGAGCAGCAGGGACTAGAAGGCTGGTGGGGGATAAAGGAAACAGTGACGGGGGGTGGTGTGACAAATTCACAGCAACGTTCGAAGAAATGTTCCACTACACAAAAGCGCAGACAATGCTGGAGTAACAACAAAAAAAAAAATCTCTCAGCATTCGTGAGTGGTCTAGCCAAAGCTTGGATTTAAATCTGTGATCTCAGTGAAGATCACAGTTCAGTGAGGTGCTTCATCCATCTGTGAGAGAAAATAGGACAAATGCACAAACTCAGATGGGCAAAGCTGAGAAAGACAAAGGAGGAAGTGCTTATTTTTTGCTACTGATATGACTGTAAAGTACTGGCTAAAAACAGGACCAAATGCTAAGCTAGTAAGTTTATAACGGTTAATAACTCCTACATTCAGCGTTACTGTCACAAGGCATTTTTGTCTCTTTGTTCACATTCAGTATCTGTTTATTTATGCCTTGTTAGACACGTGATAGCTTGTCTCTAAGCTTGTAGCCTGTTGTTTCTGTCACTCCTTTATGCTAGCTATAGAAGAATTGTGGCAGGAAAAAGGTGCAAGACAGAAATATTCTTCATTCAGAGAGGAGTGACAGATCAGCAAATCCCAAACCCACTTACTGACTTGAATCAGACACATTTCCTATATAGTCATGTTCAGACAAGGTAGTCTGCTTTGGTACCTGTCATAGCTCTGCATATCACACAAAACAGGGAAGTGTGTAGGAAGTAGAGCAGATAAAAAAAGAGCGGGGATGATCTTATATACGACTCTTTAAATGTTTGGGCACTAGATCATCATCCTCAAACCCTTTGCAATGTGGCCCCTGACTAACGGTGTAATTAAAATGGAATGAAATAAATGGAATTTCATTTTTATTTGACATTACAATGTAATTTTATTTACCTATAAATACTAAGTAAAGGTAGACACACTAGAATAAGGGGGTAACAAGTCTGGCTTTTACAGGAAACAAAGAAATATTGATAGCATAAATAAGTACTATGTAATTAATTTTAAGTAGTGCTCAATTTCATGGTAATTTTGCAGAAAAACAAATAATATTTGCAGATCTTACATCGCAAATACGCTTTACTTTTTGAGGCTGTATTATGTAGTGAGTTATTCTCTCTCTTTTTTTTTTTACATCTGGCATCAACTGCTGCTCTCTGGGTATTTTCTCACCCTTTTCTGTAAACCCTAGAGTTGGTTGTGTTTGAAAATCCCAGTAGATAAGCAGTTTCTGGTGCCTGTATGGCACCAACAACCATGCCACATTCAAGGTCACTGAAATCACCTTTCATCCTGATGCTCAGTTTGAATTTCAGCAGGTCATCTTAACCATGTCTACATGCCTAAATGCACAGAATTGCTACCATGCGATTGGCTGATTAGATATTTACTTAGAAAGGTCTTTAAAAAAAATTATACTGTAAATTACATTAAATTATATTATACTATTCAATTAAAAAGTTAGTTGAGCCAGATTTTCAAATTGAGGAATTTATCTGGGCCAGGTATTTTTTTGCAGCCAGTAAGGAGCAGATCATGATACATTTCAAACCCACACAAGTGTATTAAAGAACAAGTTATTTTTATTCCTTTTTCCCCTGAAAATCTGGTGACCTCTCACAAATGCACACCAAAAGGTCCATTTAAAAAAAGGCAGCGATAACTAAACTTTTTTGCACATTTAAAATAATAAAATGTAGATTTTGATAATTCCTTTTCAAAATGAAATGAATATTTTTGCCGACCCAGACACATTTTAAAGGACAATGGTCACATCTGCTGTTTCTGGGTTGTTGTTTTTTTTTTGCCTGCTGTTGCACAGGAAAATTGGGATCTCCCCTTTGAGATCATAGAAATGCTCCAGTGCCCTGCCTTTGGACAGCCACCTGACACTGTGCAATAGCAGGTCATGGTGCTCAGCAGACTTTTCTGAGAGCAGCATGCGGAATAAGCAGTCCTGGAGGCTTGAGCGAATAAAATTAATTGTAGCCATGATGCCGTTTGCTCTGTACTTAGTTTTGCTCACAACACCGTCTGATGCACAATGCAGTGTAAGGTTCTCAACTAAGGTGCAACAGCCAACCACCGCGCTGCCAATCCACTCACTTTACCTGCCATGGATGGAGCCCCATCCATCACAGGTATACAGACACGCTTCATATCCAGACCACTTTCCTCAAAAAAGCTGAAATCTTCTCAAACATTATTTCGCCAGCTGTGTGTCGCTCTAACGGTAGTAAGCCAAACAATTTGTCTTCAAAAAACTGACATATATGCACAATTTCCTTTTCTTCTTTTTTAAAATTAATTTATCTATTTATGTATTGCGTTTTCTCTGCATTTCTGCCAGGACCACAGGCAGGGCCACTCGCAGGTTGCTTCTGGGCCACATGTGGCCCTTGGGCCGCCATTTGAATAGGCTTGCTGTACAGTATATATTGACATAAATGAAGAAATTTATATCACATTCAGTGACTCACTCTTTGTGTTCATGCTATGATACTCCAGTGGATAGCAGGTGCACTAGACAGATGTACCTTTTTTTAAGAGCTTTTTTCTTGTTTTTGAGATGGAAATAAAATATGAAAGACATTTTGTGGTTATAACATGCACGCAAGCACAAGATTCTGATGGCGTCTATGCTACTGTGTGACTGGTGCTGCAGTGGGAGACACTGCCTGCAGCACCAGTCACACAGGATGAATTTTTCATAAGCTCTGACTAAAGACTGAGACAGATAAAGCGGTATATAACTAAGAAAATGTGTATAAATCGCTTTTTACTCTAGGCCATTAAACTTAATTTGCTCAGGCAACACTAACTTTAATATCAAAATAACAATTAAAAAACTAAAAAACTTAATTAGGCAGACGTGCTGTTGGCCCGGGCTGGCGTTAGTAGTTGAACTGCTGATAGGATGATGAATATTAATGTTCAGTTTGGCAGGTTGAGTCTCAGACTGATGTGGAGGATTAAAGTTTGTCAGGTCCTGACCTCACATCCATGCATGACTTCCTTATCTTTGTATACTGACTGTTAAGAAACGTTGGATTCTTGTGCTTGAATTATGTCCCTGCTCGGACCTTGGGTAATCCACAGGGAACTGTTTAATTGCGTAGTATTGATTGCTTTATACACCGAAATTAAATTACTAATCTGCCTGTTTCGATTAGCTTTTCTTTACTGCTGCTGGTTGGACAGGGGGGGGGGGAAACTAAATGTTAAAGCTCTTCCTGTGAAAGACTAATTCATGCACATAAAACATAGGTGAAACAACGTAACTAACGTTTTGACATTTGGTTGATCCGAATCTGTAAAAATGAAATTCCACATTGCCCGAGAGCCTCATTAACACCAAGAAAGAGTTAATGAATTATTACAGTAGCACAGTCCCATAAAGGCCTTGATTAACAGAACAGGTTTAATAGTGGTGTATACTCTGATGACTTCTAGTCTTCCAATGTACCCATTCTAAAAACCTCTCCAGTTTTTATATGAGAAAAGATATTAAGCAAGTATTGCTATCAAAGCTGTACTGCTGAGGTAAGTCTGAACTTGACAAGATATTGGCTTTTTAATCTGTTGCTGCTGTTTGTGAGATTTTTTTATGTGAGATACTGGCCTGTGTTCAAAGCCTGACTAGAAGCGCTTCTCTCCTTACAAACAAAAACCAAGGCTATTTCATTGAATTTGGGCTCAGTATGAAAAAGTATCATGAAAAGGGAGGTGACTATAACCAGATATTGTAGGGAAAGACAAATAAAGTAAAGTGTTTACTGAACAATGACTCCTGCCACTCGACTGGCATCTAGAGCCCTTAATCCAGCTATGCTTCTGTGGTTTGGTGAGCTGTTTGAAATTTGAAAATTGTTCAAAGTGTGCTTCTCTTGCTGGCAGAAGGGGCACTGTGTGTTTGTAGTAAGCTTTATAACTGCTTCTGAGCACAGGGACTCTGGCCCTGTCCCAAGAGACATCCTTTCAGTACTGAACAGCACTGACTTATAGACTTATTGGCTTTTCTGCCCTCTGCCTTCCCTCATGGTGCATGTTTGTCTGTGCTTGTTGCAAGTGCACAGCTTTCACATTTGGACCTTCTATTTCAACCAGTCTGATAGATGAGTTAGGAATAGAAACTCACTTCATGTCATAACCATTTTTTTTAGTTGTAAATGAAAGTCATAGTTAGATCTAAAAGTATTTAGATTGGATTAAATTAATTACATTTTTTGGAATTTTGCACACAACCGCAGTGGATTTTAAATCAAATATACAGATATGACTGAAGTGTGAACATTTCAGAGGCTGAAAAGTATCTGGACAATACATCCATCAATTTTCCTTTGTTCAATTCAATTCAATTTTATTTATATAGCGCCAAATCACAACAACAGTCACCTCAAGGTGCTTTATATTGTACAGTAGATCATAAGATAATAGATTCAGAGAAAACCCAACAATCATATGACCCCCTATGAGCAAGCACTTTGGCGACAGTGGGAAGGAAAAACTCCCTTTTAACAGGAAGAAACCTCCGGCAGAACCAGGCTCAGGGAGGGGCGGGGCCATCTGCTGCAACCGGGTGAGAGAAGGAAAACAGGATAAAGACATGCTGTGGAAGAGAGACAGAGGTTAATAACGAGTATGATTAAATGCAGAGAGGTCTGTTAACACATAGTGAGATAGAAAGTCCCTGTCAGTACTCTTGCTGCAGCATTTTGGATTAACTGAAGGCTTTTTATAGTTTAGTTTGTAGGACATCCTGATAACAATGAATTACAGTAGTCCAGCCTGGAAGTAATAAATGCATGAACTAGTTTTTCAGCGTCACTCTGAGACAGGATTTTTCTAATTTTAGAGATGTTGTGCAAATGGAAGAAAGCAGTCTTACATATTTGTTTAATATGTGCATTGAAGGACATGTCTTGGTCAAAAATGACTCCAAGGTTCCTCACAGTGTTACTGGAAGCCAAGGTAATGCCATCCAGAGTAAGAATCTGGTTAGATACCATATTTCTTGTTCCTGTTTATCCACAATTCAGTCACATGGGCAGCAGAGAATCCCACCTCTTCCAGACTCAGTCACCGAGTCATTCCCAGGCCAACGTGAGAGATATAATATCTCCAGCGAGTCCTAGTTCTGTCCTCTGTTCCTCCACGTGGTAAGGCAGGCCTGAAACACCGTGCCTCAGAAGCGCACAAGTGACATCGGGCTCCTTATCCTGGGTGGGACCGGGATGCGCTGTCGGGCACTGGTAGAGACTTTCCTGCATGTTTCTGGCTCAGCACACTGGTGTCCACTCCAGCTCAGTCTTTGCTTTTGGTTGTGGTCACTCTTGCTTTCTGGGCTCATGTAGGTTCTCATCACCACTCTGTACTCTGATGTTTGGTCTCAGGTGATTCGGGTGACCCTGATTGGAGTGGGGATGTCCTCACACATAAACCACCAGACTACTACTACACAAACCACCAGAGGTGGTTCTGTGTGAAAGTTTCCTTTAACAATGGCGTTCCAGTCAAAATGAATATAATATTTTTTGGACAGTATGATGAAAGAGTGCAAGTCACAACTATAACTGTGCAGTTAGGCACAAGTCCATGAGAAGATACAATTATTCTATGCCTTGAAAGATGGTCTGATTAGTAACTGCAGGAAAGTACACGTGTTTACAGTGTGCAGACAGGGTTATTATTTGTGTAAATTAACAATATAATTACAATAATCTGTTTATACTGACAGATGATTTCAGAAAACTCCATCACCCACTAATTAAACATGAATTATGTAAAGGCTACCTGATTAAGTATGATGAACAATGTGACTGGCGTTGAAAATACTTTTTAATAATACATGTGCACTGTTGCAGCTTCTTGAAAAATTTACCTTGGGTTCCACACTTGCGACTAATTGCTGCTCTCTGGCTTCTGCATGTTTCTCATGAATTCTCGCCTACGGAAGGGCCACACTTACAACAACAAGCATGCTATTCAGTTTGATGGTAAATGATAAATGGCCTGTATTTGTATAGTGCTTTACTAGTCCCTAAGGACCCCAAAGCGCTTTACACATCCAGTCACCCACCCACACATTCACACACTGACACAATATGCATGCTTGCAAAGTGCTGATGCCTCAGTGACATTTGTCTTTGTCCTTGTTACTTGAGTTGATGCATGCTGGACTGCTGGTGTGATTTCCAGTAACATGAAATTCTGTGGTATGGGATTGCTTTCATATTAAACAGCCTGCCCTGCTGTCCCACAGGATAATTAACCAGTTTTCTCTATAGTCTTGGTTTTTATTCAGTAATATAAAATGCTAGTTCAGCTGTGAAATCAAAAATCTTTACAGCTTAAAAAGCAGAAACAAAATGCATACATGGTTGACAGTTTAATACATTAATACTGCTGCAGTAAAAGTAGTAAGGGACAACCATTTGTCATCAAGTAATACTGTCAGAGGTACTAACTCTTAATGTCATTTTATTTTGTGTGCATTAAAATAACAGACTGTAGGAATCATGGGATTGGTGCAAGGGCATGAAGTATGAGAACATTGTTAAGCTTAATGAATACTGGAGAATGAGTATCAGTGTTAGGAGGGGAATCCATCATCATCTTCATCTGGGCTTTCTGTGTGGAGTTTGCATGTTCTCCCTGTATCTGTGTGGGTTCTTTCCAGGTACTCTGGCTTCGTCTCACAGCCCAAAGACATGCAGTTAGGTGGGTTAGGTTAATTGGTAATTCTAAATTGTCCATATGGGATGTGAGTGTGAATGGTTGTCTGTCTCTCTGTGTTTGCCTGGTGACTTGCCCTGTGGTAGCTGGAGTTGACTCCAGCCCACAACTGACCTTGAGAATGGATGGATGGACTATCAGTGTTCATACAGATTTAGAAAACTAATAGAAGAAAAGAAATGTTTTCAAAAAATGTAAATAGAGAAATGCTTTCTGTCTACCCAAAAAAATTATTACGATTTTTAAGTCCTTAAATTTTCAGCTTTGCGGGCCCTGGTTCAGATGGTTCAGATGACTATGTGCTTTCATCAGGAGGCAGTGTCAGATATATGTGGAGGAATTGGTAATGTAGGCTAATCGTGGTTATGTTTGTGCTGTTTTTTTTTACCCTTTCCCTTAGCCCTGGGATGTCAAACTAGTGTAAAGACATTTAACAGAACATTTAATCCCTGACTTTTCTTAAATATAAGAAAAAGAAGTTTTCTACATGATAAACATGTTTAAAATAACAGAAAAACTTCTGGTAGGCCATTGCCCAGACTGCCCTGTATTCATAATAATGTTCTTTTGTTCTAGAAAATTTCAATAGCAGATATATTAGATACTGGAAAAATATGTATGTCTTATATAACTATTTTTTGTTGGTTTTTATCAATAGAAAAGCTGTAAAACTTATAAAAATACAAAGTTTACAATCTTTCCACTTCACATTTTTAAAGGTCTTCCAATTAGGGATGGGTATCGTTTAGGTTTTATCCGATACCGGTGCCAAACCAGTACTTTTGAAACTGTGCTGGTGCTTAAATGGTGCTCCAACCAGTGCTTAAAGAATGGAGAACACAAACTTTGTCCAAAAACCTCTCATGTTCAGCTGTTTTTTTGTAAAAAGATAACAATGTTAGCCTTTTCTGCAGCTATAGGGCATATATGGTTTCACTCTTGGCTGGAAGCAGTGCTTAAACAATGGAAAAAATACAAACTTTGTCCAAAAACCTCTCATATTTAGCTGTTTTCCACTTTTTCTTTGGTCATTTTAGCTTTTTTGGCCAGGGTGAAGGGAGTATCTGCCATCAAACAAGAAGACAGCCATGTAACTACGACGGCGTTTGCTAGTTCACCTTACGTGCATTAATGTAATAACGTGGTTAGCCTACTCAACGTAAATTATACACGGACAACATTAAGCTACTCACGCAGAGAAGAACGGCTACTGCTGCATCATCATCCGTCATCATTTCTGCTACACTGCTACACTGGCAGGGCTAGGGGCCAGGACTCTCTTCTTCAGGTTGTTGGGGGATGTTGCTAACTCCGGGTCCGATAACGGGCACCACACCCGCAGTAGATGTGCTCTGTGTGAGGTCTTGCAGCAAGCTATCAAATACGGTGCATTTCTCGGCTTTTCAAAGAACGCTATGCGTCGCCAGGTGTTTTATCAGATTCGAGGTGTTACCTCCTTTGACAGTATCACAGTATCACCTTAAAGCACTTGTTGCAGGCTGCTGAGTTTGCATCTTTTGCTGTGAAGTACAGCCAGACTTTTGACCGCTTCGCCTTGGGCATTTTTAATCCGTAGCTCTGCTCTAAAAGAATGTACGTACCTGTGTCATGGTGCCCGTGTCTGCCCGGCTGACCCAAGTTGGCTACATATGTTTCTTGTTTTCCTTTCCCTCTCTCTCACGCTTGCCGTGTCTCGCCGGGCCGGAGCTCATTGCGGGCTCCCTAGTTGTCTTTTCGCGTTGTTGCTTTGTGAGATTAATCGCTTGTTTCCTGTGAACACGAATTCCTTTTCCCTTGGACTGTGTTTCTGGATTCCCTCGTGTGTGAAGAGCTCCTTTTCCAGATTCCCCTGTGCCCTGGATCCCCCTCGCCCTCTCACTTGTATATAGTCGCACCTGGTGTTGTGTATCAATAAAAAGGAGCTGTATTTTAGCTGCCTCGTCTGCGCTTGAGTCCATCCCACTTCGTGACAACCTGGGCCCGCCTACTATCCTTGGAAAGGTAAAATGATTGGCTAGAATCCAAAGTGTATGACATCTCAGGAAAAAAAAGCACCTAAATAAAGCACCGGATACCGGTACCCATCCCTACTTCCAATAGGCTGTCATTGTCGAGTTGATTCTAGCCAGGCTAGCAAGGCTTGTGTTTGACACCCATGAATTAGTGCCGACCGGTCACAGTCGACCACTTCTTTGTAAGAAAGTAATCTGGTTCCTGAAAACAAAGCCATTATCTCTGCTTCTCAAGCAACTTTCTTAAACATTTTGGGGGGTTTTTGTTTTGTTTTTTCTTTCACTTTTTGTTATTCAAGATAACAAAGGACCATAAATCCTCCACAACACTACAAGTAATAACTGGGTAGCAAACTTGTGAAAAGTTACACTGACTGGGCTGCATGAAGTTCACTGTTTGCTGTGTTGATAGTCTAGAAGCAGTGACTGGGCCAAAGTTTCGGATTAAACAAAACACAACATTTTGCTTAAAGCAATGAGCTTACCATGTTAAAAAAATCTTAGAGTTCTTCCTTATCTACTACAGCAGAGGTGGGTAATTAATTTTCCCAAGGCAGTACCTGACAAATGTTGTGGAGAGCTGCACCAGTAAGCTGAACTAAACTGTGCTCAATATTATATTTATCTCTTTATAGGCTTATTGGTGCAGCCCTCTACAACAGCCCCAATTTTTCTTGTGGTGCCTTGGGAAATTGCTTAGAGCATTGATCATGAAGTTTTCATCTTTACATATGAAGTTTGTTAGATTAAACCTACAAAGATAAAGTGCTGTGTATGAAAAAAAAAAAGTTCGGTTCTTGTGTAATTTGGCATACCTCGGACTTTTCTCCACCTTTTCTATCCATAGGAATGGCTTCTTGGGCATGCACCCATTTTTTTAAAGACACAATTTTTACATACTGCTGTAGAGAATTTTTATTATTATTATTATTATTATTATTATTATTATTATTATTATTATTGTCATTTTATTTTTTTAGGCCTGATATATGATCCTCTATCTTGGATTTTAGCTAATAGCAGTTTGAAAATCACATTCTTGGTGTAAAAATATTCCCCAAGGAAATTCCAAAACCATCAAACTGTGCTACCTGTAGTATTTTTATAGATGCAACTAAATAAATGGCATTGTGTTTTTGCAACAGAGTGCTGCAAAGTGCTGAAAGATACAAGTTAAATTTGTTTCTTTGCTTAGTTATATGTTATATGTAGACACAACACTGTTTCATTCCTCTTTTTTTTTTGGTTGAATAATAATAGGCATAACATAAAAAAACATTTCTATGAAAATGTGCAGGTATCAGAACTGCAGTGAAAATGACTGAAAAAGCAGCCAGTATTGGAGAACTATTGTCCATGACTCACTTGCTACTCGTTATCCTGGACAAACCCCCAGACTGTTACACCCCAAACAAAGGGGAGGAGCAAAAATAATAAAATCCGGGAAAAGAAAGAAGTCAAATAGGGTAGTGTGCATGAAATATATGCTTTTATTACAAAGGTTCCAACAAAAAAGATGGATATATAAAAATACAAAGATCTAAAGTAATCTGTACTATATTGGTTTTGTAACAAATTAGATTGAATAATTGTGTGAAATGCCGGTATCTGATTGATCACTGATGGTACCGCTACTTCTTGAGGTTCCTTTAAATAACTGCTGCTATCACATTTGGATGCATTTCCACCACTTGAGCGAGTGTCACGTCTTATAACAATGTTAAAGTCCCAAAGGTATTGGTTCACCAACTAATTCAACCTCCCTTAAAGACAACACACAAAGTCTTTTACCCTTTATTTGCTCTTTTCCCCCCTCTTTTCTTCTCTCACTGTCTCCTTCACAGTGACTCATCCTTCTACAGACACATTTTTGCACACCTCTAGCAGTCACAGTTAACAGTGGAGGTGTCAGATTCTTCACTGAAGTTGTTTTTTTTGTGTGTGAGAGTTGGCCTTGGTGTAAGTTCCCACTACTGTGAAGGCAGAAGAAAGGAAAACACACTCTGTGCATCTTTCCTATAGAATAAACACACATTGGCAGGTAATGATGATAATGAGAACAATTGACACTTGACTAAAAAGGCAGTCTGATTTACATCTGGTTTTCAAATTCAAATTCAAATTTTATTTGTCACGTACACAGTCATACACAGTACGATATGCAGTGAAATGCTTGTTTTGTATCTCATCTCTTATTTATTTATTTCAGGATGTGACTGGAGGTTTAAAGACCCCCTCATTTGAAGCAGTTCTTTAGAAGTGTGTCGCCCAGCTTCTGAACAGTCTTATCTCTAGCAGTCACTAATGAGCAAACTGCCTGCATTGCTGTCTACAATGCAGGCAGTTTGCTCATTAGTGCCTTTATCAGAGGGGAGGGAAAAAGCAAGAGTGATGATGACATTATAGCAATAAGACTGTTTGAGAGAATACTGCGTCATTGACCAGAAAAAGTTTAGTTTGACCATAAAGCCAATTCTTCTGGAGCTCTTAGGGATGTCTTTTTTTTATTTAACCTCCTAGGACCATGCGTCCACATATGTGGACATCACATTTTTGGATGTCTAGACCAAAATACAAAATTTTACTCTACAAGGGCCTGATATCCACTTACGAGGACATTATACTGCCACTGTTCTATTGAAATGTAAAACAAATGTCCTCATATGTAGCTCACATTTTTCTCAGAAACAAAAATCCGGTTAAAAAAAAAATCTGGTAATTCTTTGTTTTTACATTCATCAGGTCCCTATCAGCCCAAATAGCAAACAGAATTTTAAAATCCATACCATGAAAGAGTTCGGGACTTAGGAGGTTAAATGGTGGAGTTGGTCAAATGTGATGGGTCGATTTATATCTTAAACATCCACTGACCACTCCCACATAGCAGACAGGTCTGGCCCATATCTGGTGTCAAGCTGGCACTGATGGCTGACTTCTGGCGTAGTAAGTGGTATGTCATCCAGATATGGGCCAGGCCTGGCGTAGATGGCACTGTTTATGTGATAGCATGCCACATCTGGCCTGATTGTGGTTTGGTTTATGTGGCCCAGGCTCATAGAAAACAGGTCTGGCCCGGATCCGGCATCAAGCTGGCACATCTGACTGACTGGTGTCATGGCAGGGTGTATGTCAACCAGATGTGGGCCAGGTAGGCCATCTGACAGGGTGTAGCCAACTGTGATGTTGCCAGTTGATAGTAAAGTCATGTTTTGAACCCTTGAATATTTTAACAAACACCATCTTGATGATGTCAAATACAAATTGAGTGAGGGGTGGATTTGGAGTCAAACATGAACTAAAGTCTAATGTTCTTAGTAAAAAAGTAACCATAATTTTAAGTTTGGGTAGCAGCTGGTTTAAAAGCTTTAGGTTGTTGTAAACATGGCCTTTTCCATCATGTCTCATGCAAAAATTAAGAAAATGTCCCTATTTTCTTAATTTAGTTAGAAGACCCAAATGCCACGTTGCAATACTATACTGCTATGGTGGCCAACGTTTCAAATGCAGGTTTGACAGGTTTGTGAGTGTGCACTTTATTCAAAACCTAGCGAGGGTTTACTCATGTTTACCACCGGGTGGCTGTAGCTCAGGAGGTTGAGCAGGTCACCTACGGATCGGAAGGCTAGTGGTTCGATCCCTGGATCCCCCAGTCTGCATGTCAAGAGTGTGAATGTGTATGAAATGAAGTGTGTGACAGTTATATAGGGCACTTTCAGTAATCCGAGAGAGTAGAAAAGCGCTATATAAGAATGAGTCCATTCACTGTCTGAATAGAGTTTCGTCATGTTACTTTTGCACTATCATGTTCCGGCACATGTTGTTATTACATGGCTTGATTAAGGTACACATTAGGCTGAAATCTGGGGCCAGAGCTGAAACTGTTCTGGGGCAGCACAGGGCCAGCAGTGTGTCTACAACTGGCCTTGTGCTGGCCCATGTGTGGGCCACCTCTGGCAAACCAGATCTGGGCCACCAAAGGGCCGTCATTCTTTGCGGCATGTGGGTCATGTGTAAGCACATTGTGTGAACCAAGCACATTGTGTGAACTAAACCCATTGGCCATACCAATTTTGCTATTTTTGGCTGGTGCTTTTGGATCTTTGATTTTTCACACAATGACTTTTCATTTGCATAACCAACTGCAGTCAAATGAGAGACTGGACAAAACTGTGTATTCTCCCCCCTATTTGCCTGATTCACTGTGCCTTTGGTAACAGGTATGCACATGGGATTTCATTCAGCCTAATTTGTTTCAAGCAGTGCTGAAGTCTTAAAACTGTCAGACGTTTGTAAGAGGATGAACCAGGCATCCTATTGCTTCTCATTTGCCTTTCTTCCTTATCGTCTGTCTGTCTCTGTGTCTGCGCACATTTCCAGATTTGATTTTGTAAAGCGCTTTTATGTGTTTGATTTTTTTTGTTTGTTCAAAAATTCTGATTGTCTCTTTTCTAATCAAACAAACACTTCTAAAGATACTTTTGAAGCAGGTGAGCCGAATATGGAAAAAAAGACATTAAAAAAATGTAGAGCTGAAAGTCATTCACAACTGTTTCTTTACAAATGTATTCCTATCAAAGCAGTATTTAAGTGGTTATTGCTGCAGAAGACACTGCCTGGTTTGTCCCTGAATGCCAGCACAGAGCAGAACAAACAATAAAAAAAATGAAATCATCCCCTGTGTAAAGATAATGTACTGATAATTTCCAGTCTTGTGTTCTTAGCAGCAATTACTAACAAGAGTAAGCATTTTAACTATGAGTGTAACGTTATGCTCCGTATGTTATGGGTGCTTGTGATGACAATAATTAAATTAAAAGGGGAATCTTGCTGACCACCTGGCCTTTCCCAGCAAGATCGAAAACTTGGCAGCAAACCCTGTAGCATAGATGTAAGAAGATGAGAAGTGCCAAGCTTTTATTTATTTATTTATTTTATTTAAGCAGATCAATTAAAATGTAATAAAATGGAACCCAACTTGGAAGAGTCTCTGCAGACCTCTCCAGACAGGTGGTTTCCTTGAGTAAATTCAGCTGCTCATAAGATCAATGATATGTGTGTGTGTGTGTGTGATGTTTCTGCATCAGTTATGAAGAACGTCTACCTGCCTGTCTCTTCCTCAGTTTTTAATCCGGTGCTATTAAATGTGCTGCTGCGCACAAAGAGATAACGGATGTGTGACAGGGTACAATAAATGTTTACTACACCGCAGGTCATGGAGAACAGTCAGCAGTCTGACGCTGTAATCGTGCCATGCCTTTCCTCACATAACATTGATGCTATACATGACTGTAGTACCATGTGTTACATATTCGTATATATCAAGTTTATTTCCTTCACCATTCTGTAACAAAGGCTGAGATTAGGTGGTGTGATGAGGGCTGTGAGAAATTTGAGAATGTCTCTTGTTTGGTAATATTGGAGCAGCTAATTTAGTATTATAGATAGAGTAGTGTTCACCTAGTTTCTCATTATTGAAAGTGTTTATTTTTATGTATATACTGATACTGAAATTTCACAGCAACAGTAGTCTTGGGGCACTTTTTGCACAATTTCACATTCAGAACCCCAAAAATCTCCTTTCCTTGTGAGCAATTACTTGGTGAGGAGGAAGAACTTCCTTTTAACAGGAAGAAACCTCCACTAGGACCAGGCTCAGGGAAAGGCAGCCATCTGCCATTACCAGTTGGGTGGTGAGGCGAAAGGGAAGGCATAACAAATGAGCACAGAGAGACAGCAGACAGCACAAAACACAAACTACAGGAAAGAGAGACACAAATTTAATATTTTTAGAACATTTCCTGCTCGACCATCTCCAATTTGCATAAAAATTTGATTGTACAAAGTTTGAACATAATTAATGAGTCCTGTGAAATTTGAGTTTTGTATACTAAATAGTCTGTGGGAGCACTAGTATTTGGGACATTGGCCTGAAAGCGGGGCACCTTTGTTTTGATTTTGTTTTGAAGTTATACTATATAGGAATTTAGAAAAGCGTTTCATATATAAAGCTAAAATTTCATGGCAAACATTATAAAAGTCCAGACTTTTAGTCAATAAAACTTTAACAGAAAACATTCTAATAATTTTACGATTTGAGATTTGAGGGAGTCAGATCTTGAAAATGAAAAAATATGAGTACATTTAATTAAATATTTCTAATGTACAATTACAGTACCATCTGAAGAATCCAGTATTTTGCTCTATTTGGACTGGACCATGTACTAATATTTCTGTTTTTGTGGTACAACTGAATATGTCATATTTACTGAATTCCACATTAAAGTTGAATGAAAATGTCATTTGCTTCATTTCTGTGACTGAGAATTTCATGTTAAAAAAGTATTCTTGTGTAATTCGACTATATAACTAGTTGTCTTTTGCTATGGTAAGTATTTTATTAGTGTGTGCTCAAATATGGGACTTTACAGCAGTGCTAATATAAGTTCGAAGTCTACTCTTGATAGTAGCGCGTGCCTGTCTCTTGAAACTGGGAGCTGGTTCCACTCTAGATCTCGCTGACAGCTGAAGGCTCTACCTCACGTTATACTTTTGCAAACTCTAGAAACCACAAGAGAACACGAGGAGAAGAAATCTAAATTCAATTCTAAATTTAACAATGAAGAGAAGCTAACATGGGGGAAATGTGACCAGCTTTTTGGATTAACTGGAGGCTTTTCTGTCTTTAAAGACTATATGATAATAATAAAGAAAGTAGTAAATGCATGAACTAGTTCTTATCTTTACTTTGAGAAATTTTTTACAATATTGTGTAGAAAAAAAGTCACTCCCAGAAGTCTATTTCATGTGTGATTGAAAATCTTTCACTATTGGAAAAAAAAAAAGACGTGAGGGTTTATTACAGCAGTAAAAAAAAAGTACCAGTCCTAGCACAGAACCCAGCAGCACTCCATGACTAACTTTGATGTAAGGAAAAGTCCTCGTTTACTTAGGCTACGTCCACACTAATGCATTTTCGTTTGAAAACGCATCATTTTCTCTCTGTTTTGGCCTCCCGTCCACACTGAGACGGCGTGGAAAACGCTCTTGAAGTCGCAGCTGTCCCGTCGCAGTGTGGACACTGGGAAACGCAGACTTTCTAAAAACGATGACGCATTTTAGTCATGTGATGCAGTCATGTGACGAATTAAACAAAGATAGCGGAGTGCATTATACAGCAGTTGTTTTGATTGCTCTCAATTTTGACTGCCCTAAAAAAGATTGATATCAGTTTGTACATGCTCCAGATAGCTTTTCTTCAAATTCTTTAATTCTCACTCGCTTTCGTGCATGCGCAGGACTGGAACGTAAGCGTTTTCGGCCGTTTCAATGTGGACGCACAACTCTGTGAAAACGACTGAAAACGCTAGTGTGGACGCAGAGCGTTTTCAGATGAAAACACAGTTTTCAAATCTATCTGGGGTAGCGTGGACGTAGCCTTATTCTAACCAGTGCAGTGCGTTTCCTCCCAGTGATGTATTCTAGTCTCTGCACTAAAACGTTGTGATTAGTTTTATCAAAGGCTGCACAGAGTTAGCAGGACGAACACAAAGATGAGTTTATTTATCATTAGTAACCTTCACGTGTGCCATTTATCAATTCTGTAAATAAGCCATTCCTCTGATAATGATAAGTCTTCTGTAACCTCCTTTTTATTTCAAGAAGTTTTGACATTTAAAGTAAGAAATCAGTCTGCAATTACATAAACCAGATTAATAATGTACAGGCTTTACAAGACAAGGTTGAATTAGAGCCAGCTTGAAAGCCTGCAGGGTTTAGCTTATTAATAATGATAAACTGATAATTAATGGCAAGACTTCTTTGAGCAGTCTTATACGGCTGATGTCCAATAGACATGCTGATGGTTTGATGAAGTAATTATTGAGTTTAGCTCAGAGGGATCAATAGGAGAGAAGCATTATACATATACATTAGGAATTTCTAACAGCTGTTGAGTCTTGTTAAAACATCTGACAGCTGTGAGAAGGTTAAGATGATGACATTTTTTTTATTATCTAACAATTTAACATTTTATTCATAGAAGAGTTTATAAAGCCATTACTGCCGAAAGCTGAAGGAATACAAGTTTCAGTTGGGTCTCTGTCAGCCTGGGATTGTTTGTGTTTTCTTTATCAGTGATGACTTCTAGTTTTCATTTTACAGCTTTTTGTATGGGCTCTTTAAAATAAGTTGCCTTTCCAGGAACTTCACTTGGGCCTGCTCTTTAGTGTGCATTTGTACCAGGAATGATACAAGATAACTCACCTGTGTGGGAATAAAGTTTGGGTATTTGCTCTCCATTGTGTTGGTACATGGAATAGTTACTGAAACGTGGTCCTAATACACTGCTCAAAAATCAGTCAATCAATCAAATAAAGGAACACTTTGAAAACACATCAGATCTCAATGGAGAAAACGTTATGCTGGATAAATGAAAATGATGAAACTATGGAGGGTTAAATTTGAAGAAAGTCCATTTTCCTAAAATTCCATTGCAGCAACTCACAGTGATACTCAGCAGTTTGTGTGACCCCCACATGCTTGCATGCATGACTGATAATGTCTGGATATGCTCGTAATGAGATGACGGATGATGTCCTAGGGGACATTCACACCAGTGTCCTGCTGGAGGTCGTTTTGTAGGGCTGTAGCAGCGATCGTCCTGTTCCTCCTTAAACAAAGGAGCAGATACTGGTCCTGCTGATGGGTTAAGGACCGGCTGTACTAGACTAACTGCCAGTGTCCTGGAATCTCCTGCATGATGTTAAAACTGTGCTGGGATTCACAGCAAACTTTCGGGCAATGGCACATATTGATGTGCCATCCTGGAGGAGTTGGACTACCTGTACAACCTCTGTTCGGTCCAGGTATCACCTCATGCTACCAGTAGTGACACTGAAAAAACTGTTAGAAAAGATGAGAAGGTAAAACTTTTGTAACCTGTATAGCCATTCCTGTTTTTTCAGCAATATTACAATATACTTGAGATATTCAATATATACTTGAAGTGCATTGCTTTTATCGTGTCTGAAGACAAACTCTAAAGCACCTGTAACCCTTGTGGTGTCCTCGGATCACAAATGGTCCCTAGGTGAATGGCAAACAAGCATATGGGAATCCCGAGGACACCACATTAACAGTGGTTTATGTCTTAATGCTAAGCTAGTTTAACATGTTATAATCGTAAATAATATAGAGTTATGACAGTGGTATCAAACTTGTTATCTTACCATTAAAATGTTTTAAGCAAAAACAGGCAAAGTATTTAGTCATCACGAAATTTTAGTTGAAATTCAAAGTCAAGTATTTTTGTTTGAGAGTGACCATTTGAAAGGTTTCCAAATTTTGAAATAATTTGGAAACCTGACAGCGGGCCTGATTTGCTTTTCAACTCCTCGCCAAAGATGTTTATTGTAAGCTATCATGTAAGTCAAGATCAAGAATAGTTGGCATCAATGTTCCCTCTAAGCTGTGCACGTGCGCAATTGCGCACTGCTGGCACGGTCTCTGCACACAGAAATTCTGACCAATCAAAAAATGATATGGCAACGTGGCATCTAGTTGTTAAGAAACGGGGGAAGTTTTAGGAGTGACGGCGGTGCTTTGAGATGTGAGAGATTTGAGACGTTTAGCGCAAATCTTGTGTAGTTAGTGTGTAGTGTAGTTAATAATCTTGTTGTGTGTGTCAGAACAATGAGGCGACTGCTGAATGTTACAGGTGCTACAGGAGAGATACATCTCCTGTTGTCAGGCCTGCAGGTATCAGGCTGTTGTTCTCCTTTATCTCATAGTGGACAGAGATTATTTTTGTGGCATCAGATTTGATGCAGAACAGCTGATTGTTCTGTAAATAGTTTGAAATGTTTATTTAAAAACGCCTTGGCTGCATTTAAAAAAAAATAGCTGCAAAAAACTTTGTTTGCCAAACTGAGTTACTTTTTTGAAGAAGTAACTATATAATTAATTGCCTAACACTGGTATTTTGGAGACAGAGAGTTACAGGACTCTCTCCCAGACCACAGACTCATACTCATAATACAAGTCAGAGCTCTAAAAAAAAAAAAAGAAAGTTGTGTTTTCGAAATTGGAGTTCAAGTTATTTTTACTTCCAATAGTGTTAACATACTACACAGGTCAGGAACAAGATTCTTTTTTTACATTTTCATTGTAAGTGGGCTAAAGCAGTTAATTAAAAGTAGTCTAACATAAATGTAAATGCTGTAATTTGATTATTTTAATAAACCATAAAACTTGGATGGATTCGAATGCCGGCGTGACCACAGTGCACACGTCTGATGTCGCTCACAGTGGTCCAAGGAACCGCTCAGGGAGTTTGTGTGTTCGCTCAGACACGTGAAAAATTAGAGGGAACATTGGTTGGCATCTGGAAATAGCTGGCAATGTCAAACCCATTTTCATTTGCAGATCTCCTGCACTATGAAGTCACTCTACAGGAGAGTCAGAGTGAGTGAGCTGATAAACGATTGAGTCATAACTATTCAGCTCACAGGCTCAAGCTGGCTTTTCAGCATATCTCCATTTGAACCACCATCTACCAGTCATTCACTCGGCAGCTCTTCATTGATTCTCTGCTGTAGGGCCATGTGGTCTGGGGACTAGCTATCATGTCGCTCAGCTTCTAATGAAATGAGATCAGATAATTGATGACAGTCACATCAAGGAAATAAGAGTGTCGCAGACTTTTAAACCGCAATCATTCTTCTGTGAGACACGAATGTCTGTCTGTGTGAGTGTGTGCATAAAGAAAAAAGCAGGACTGGTCTTTAGCCATTTGATATGCCTCTGGAGAAATAAAGTTGTCCAGTTGAAGTATGCAGATAATTCCAGGTTTAAGTCAAATTCCTTCCCACTTGGTTGTTTTGGCCAGCAGTGCTATTAGCAAAAGCAGCATTACATCAAACTCACTAATACACTGTAAAACCCAACAGTGCATCTTACTAAAAGAAGTAAGTTGTTCTTACTCAGTTCTGAAAAATAGTTAAAGTAACTTTCATGAAGTGTGTTAGGTAGACCCAAAAGTATACATATGTTATAATAACTTTATTGTAATAAGTACACATGATGTTTTTGTAATGTTTTAAGTACTGTTGCTTTAAACTGTTTAAGTAGTGTTAATTCATTTGTATTAGTCATCATCCACAGCCCCGCCCCCAGCGTTTTGCCTGGACTTGTCGGCCATGAGACACAAGTCTCGTCAAGAGAAATTTTGCAAGAGTGGAAAGTACAAGATAAACGTTATTTTTATGTTTTTTTGTTAATGCTTACTTCTAGCATACAAAACGTACATTTATCAGACTGCTTTGTTTTAGTTGTACTTTGTTGTAATTTATCATACTTTGTTGTAGTAGCTCGTAACTTAGCTTGCCAGCACACAATTCCCGCCTAGCGCTGTATGGAGTCTGCTTTCACAATTTAAAAAATTAACGGTTGGTGGCTTGTTTCAATCAAATAGTTGGTAAGTAGTCTAATTTTTGCAAACTGCATGGCACAAAACTTTTGGTAAAATCAGTGTTTAGGCTTTTCTGACTCTGAACTTTATCAAGTTCAAATGTAGCCTACTTTTGACACAGTGAAAATAGTAGAAAATTTATTTAGTGTTCATTTTAAGAGTTTACTGGACAAGTTCACCTTCACAAATTTAAAGTATGATGGTTAGTGGCATTTTAGTCGTGAAATAATTTACCTTTTCAAAGCTGCACTGCACCAAACCTAAACGTTTCTGACTCTGTACTTTCCAAGGGTTAGCCTATTGTGTACTTCACTTATGTAAAATTGCTTTATTATTTTATAACATTTAGTGTAGTTGACCAACCAGAATTGAAAATGAACTGTAGTTACTGTTTTCAAAGCTTGTGTTATCCAGGTTGACTGTTTTTAAGTGAAGTAAAAGTCTAAAAGTAAAAACTGTTCTGCTAGCTTTCTGTCCTCATGGCTTTGTGTTATTACAGTCTCACGATTGAAGGAGCAGTAGCATGCGAGAGATCATCCAGCACTGCACTAAAGACAGCCAGTAAAGGTGATTTTAAAACGATTTGGCATCAAAATGTGGAATTGCAAGTTGTGTAGTTTTTCTACTGCCATAAAAGTCATGTTGTTGAAGCATTATCGGCTCAACCATGGTCAGTACTCCACAATTTCACCCTTACCCTGTCTCTACAACACATGCATGTGTACATTTAGTACATTTAATTCATTAAAGATACACATGTCAAGAATGCACACTCCCACACAAAGAAAAGACGGTTCTTATCTAGATTTGAATAAATATGGATTTTGTTGCCCTGTGTGTAATTTTAAGCAGCCATTTATTGAAAGCCAAATGTTTATCCATCTGAGGGGGCATTTAAAACGAAAAGAAACTGTTCCATGTCCTTTCAAGAACTGCAATTTTAAAACCAATGTATACACAACCTTCAATGCCCACAAATGCAGAGACCACCAAAATTCAACAAGTTACAATGAAGGCATTGTGCAAAGTGTTATAAATGTAGAACAAAAAGATGACATGCAACTTGATTCAATAGAGTCATCAGATGACAATCAAGTGGCATCCACCAGTGAAATCAGTGGAATTGAGGGTTTAGAAGAGCAGTTGCAATACAATCTGGCTGGATTTTTCTTGAAAATGCAGACTGTTAAGTCTAATTGTTGAATGTTGCCATTGTGTTTCTTAAATTTGTACAGTCTTAGTTTAAGCAGTAGGATCAAAGCCATTCCTTTGATCCTGACCACCTCTCCAGCCACTCTGTGCTGGGGGAGGTTTTATTGTAGATACATCCTATCTGAAAGATCTGTTTCTTTTGATGTAAGCTTCCTGGGTTTATGACCCTTTGGTCAGCAGGAGGTCACACACACACACACACACACACACACACACACACACACACACACACACACACACACACACACACACACACACACACACACACACAGTGTATACATTTACATACAGTGCCTTGTCTTTGTAACCAAAGGGGGGTTGCAAGGGGAGGTGCTTTGTAAACTATTGTTTGAAGTTTGTCAATAAAAGGCAGCGAGAGGAGGCCACCATTTTTGGGGTTCTTTGTCGTGCTGGACACAGACGAGGCCTCCCTTGTGCAAGTAATGGATCGATCGACTGTCTTGTTTTCTTCATGATGAATAAGTCTCTAGAATTAGCGGGGTTTGTGGAAACACAGACCCAACATTTATTTGGTCCTTCGGAGCCGGAGCCTAACACATTGCATCCACCGAGGAGAGGGAGAGGACGCCACCGCAACGTCTGGGATGATTGACGTAAAGCCCTGGTGTTTTTGGCTTGCCACCAGGCCGGGAAGTTTGCGCCTGACCTCCCCTCGGGATGGATGACGATTGACGGGATCCAGAGACTCTTCCCATGAACGTAAACAAACAGTGAGTACAGAAGGCCTTAGAGAGCGTCTCTATAACCGTGTGAATGAATGTGGGATCCTAGATACGCGTCACCGTGATTCTGCGTGAAACGTTTGAGTCCCGGGGAGCGCTGGTCACGAGAGCGCACGTGGACCCAAAACAATAGAGAGCGGCTACGGGCTGTGCGTTAAACGTGAGTCCGGGAGCGCGCTAGCCGCGTGAGAGAGACGCAGGCTTCTCCGCCATTTGGGGCGTAGAGAGTTCTCCGCCATTGGGGGCGTGGAGAGAACCTAGGTTCAGAGTCCGGAATCTCCGCCATTTGGGGCGTTGGAGAGTGTCCGAAGGTTGAATTCTCCGCCATATGGGGCGTTTGAGAGTTTTCAACAGAGAGCGCTAGCTGTGCGTGCAGACGCAAGCGATAGGCCTATGTTGTGTGTGTGTGCGGGCCAGACGTGGTCTGCGTGAGTGTGGCTGATTGTTGTCTTGTAATGGAGAATAAAATGTGTAAGTCTGCCTTAGAAGGAGATGTAAAATTTATGCAGAAAGTTTTACCAGGCAGCACGCAGTATGTAGGTTGTTGGTATAAGAAATGTGGATTTGAAGGGACATTAGTGGAAGTTAAGTGTAAAATGCTGGTAGAAAGAATATCTGTAAGTGTAGCAGGTAAAACAGGTAAAGCGAAGCAGAGGAAGGAATTGCAGTTAGCAGTTGCTAAGTTGTGGCTGGAGCAGGCTCAGAAGAGGAGAGAAGCACAGAATGTTAAAAGAGCAATATTGCAAGAAGTAGTTGTGAAACCTGAGGATGAAACAGCTCAATCCACTGCAACTACTCTAGAACAACACCGTAGAAAAGCATTAGGAAGAGCAAGAATGTTAGCAGAAAGTAGAGTCAGAGAAGAGCGTGAGAGAGCAGAGGCAGAAGTGGAGGAGAGATTAAAGGCATATTAGGAGCAGCATTGAGTCCAAGACAGACTTGGCAGGGTAGGAAACAGAAAGTAAAGTTAATGAACACAAACGTTACAACTACATATCCATCCCTGACACAACACAAAAAAACAAAAAACAAAACATATGGTGTTTCTGTAACAGAGTGTGAAGATGAAGAAAGTTTTTCTCCTGATCAATTCCGCGAGTGTGAGAGTGTCTGACGTCATGGTGTGTGTGAAAGGTATCCAGCTGGGGCAGACGTGATTCTGCAGGTCACCTGCCCAGTGGACAAAAAGAAATAAAATAGTTGTGTGGATGAATGATAGCATGATGAGTGTTTGGTGTTTCTCAGTCTGAAACAGCTGTAATGCTATTTTCTGTTTTGGAGAAAAGTACAGTTAAAGAAAAAAAAAACAGAGAGAGATGTGTGTTGTTTTAAGCAGTGATGAGAATAATGGAAGTGTGATGAGAGATGAACACAAAAACATACTGAAAATGCATTAACCATACTAACCCCACATGCATATACACATACAATGATACTCATGAGACCAGACAGCATCTTAAGCATGAGATTCTGTTTGTCATCTTGTCCAAGTCACTAGTAAGATGAAAGTGATACATAGACTAGTGGACTGAATATTATAGGAGGACAGATGGTTGCATTATAGAGGAGAAAGCAGAATGCTGATGAGAGGTCTTAAATGAGTGAGTTGAGTGAGCTGATTGTGAGTTTCTGGTGTGTGAAGAAGTTTTACCATGACACACATTTAGTTACATGAGAACTAAAACTGATTATGTGCTAAGACAACAGGGTTATGCTGTATGTTGTGTGTATGGCTGATTGGATGAATGTTTGAGATTAAACTGGCTGTTTGATTTGTCTTTTGTTACGATTTATCCCCCTGGCATGAAGAACACGTGTCATGATTTAAACAAGGCCTATCTTTCCTTTATTTTCTTTGATTTCTTTTATTTTCTTTCTTTTATTTTGTTACTTTCATGGTGCACTGAAAGTTTTGTTAGATGATCTCTGAGCAGATCTGCACGATTAGAATCGAAGCGTCGTCAAGAAAACTGTTGCAAAGTGAGCTTCTCCAAAATTAAAATGGGCTCTTATTTGGGACAATCAGGAAACAAGTTCCTGTCCAAAAGGATTCAACGAGGAAATCCAGTCTAAATTATTTTTCTTTTTGAAATGACGTTGTTTTGCTGAGCGTGGAAACGAATGCGACGATAATTTCCACAATTAGCAAAAGAAGGAATCACTGAGTGAATGAGTAAGAATTTTAAAATAAATGGGGAACTGACTGACTGACTTAACACCATTGTGTGAAGTCAACCCCCACTTGACAAAGGTGTGGATGTATCTCTGTGTGTGTCTCTGTTACAGGAGCAGAAAGATGATAGTAACATCTGAGGTTGCGTGATGGTTTAACCTTTTAAATGCCATTTTTATGTTTGTGAATCTATCAGAGGTGTGTTATTCATGGGCTTGTGGTACTCACAGAAGTTACTGTGAGAAAGTGTGTACACACCTGCGCAGCGCTAACATTTGCATTTTTTCTTACAGCATTGCAGTTTTTCATGTGAATTGATGATGCGATTTATACCAGGACAACTGGTTGATGTTCTTTCCCACTACAGGATTTCTGGGTTTATATGTGAATGACATTCTTTCCACGGCTAGGGTTAGCTAACTTTATGGTGTTTTTATGGCACCTCTGGAACCTGTTGACCTGTGTCTGACCTCCGTCTGACCACAGTCAATGGGTATTGCTAATGTTTGTTTCTCTGAGAATGCTGTGGAGGATTCGGCAGAAGCGGACAAGTGACATGAGTAAAACAAATAAGAGATTACGATATTTATGGAATAGTTTATTATGGGCTCATTTGCTGGCCACTTTTGGACCCATAATAAATATATGAGTGGAGTGACTTTGCTTAAGAGAAGTCACCGATTACATTAATGTTAACTGAGCACATGGGATGATCCATGTTTGAGGCGAATTATGGTAATGATAGTGATTTAATGATTTGAGAAAACCTGCACATGACACTTGTCTCGCCCGTGCTGAATGCGTATTACTTTTTTGATATAATTGTTTATACGTGTGAAGTTTGATTTTATTCCAGATTTTGTGTATGCAGGCTCCTGGTGGAGCCAGTTTTTAAGACAGGGATCCAGGTTTGGTGAGTTGACGCATGAGAAGTGTCCATGCGTCAAGAGGTGGGGTCCAGAATTAATATTAAACAATGTTTACTATTATTGTTGCAGTGATTTGTGTGATTAGCTGTTTATTTACAAGTATTAAACCTATGCAAGTGGTGCATCCATGTTCAGATGAGGCTTTGATGGCCTATAAGTGAAGTTCACTGATTATAATGTGGAATGACGTTGAGATGTTAAATAATTTGGAACAAATTATGGGAAAAAGTAGAAGTTTAATGAGTTTAGAATAAACCTGCAATGATACTTGTCTCTGTGATGCTGAATACTTTATTACTCTTATGATCTACAGTTGGTTGCAAATGTGAAGTTGTTTTAAATTTAAGACTTTGTCTTCTGTGATACAGGAGCTGGGAGCTAAACAAGCTGAACATTTAAGTGCTGATTAATGTTCTTACACAGGGTTACAGCTTGGAGTGAAGCTGCTCCAAGGGACAAACCCTGGAGATTGTTTTAGGGAGATTGTGCAACACTCTTGTACATGTCTCATTGGGGAGTTGACACATGGCGAAAGCCGTGTGGCGAGAGGAGTGTCATTTTTTCAATTTGTAGATGTCGTGAGATGCCATGATGAGAAGGAGTGACTGAGAGGATCGCCCACAAAATGGAACCTGAGGGAGCGTGCCAAGCTCCAAAAAGTGACAGCGCAGAGGAGGTCCAGCGATGGACTTGTGGTTCTGTGAACAGCACAAATGCCAGGTGACTGTAAAATAACTAACAGCACTTTTTCCACAAGTGAAGCCAGTAACTTACTATCCTAAAAGATTAGCTCTAGTTGCTCGTGCTTTACCTCCATGCGTGAGATCAGTATGTGCAGCAGCTTAAGCTGTACAATGTTTCAATAGTTTATTTCACCTTTTGCAATTGTTAGTTCCACACGAGGTAGATGTTTACTATTGCGGACTAAACTTACATTTCTGTCACCTACAAGACACTTGTCTTTAATGTTACTGTTACTCTCACAACCACACATATTACCATAAAGTGGTGCAGAATTCTGAATCTGCCAAACCCTTTTTGCCAACGGAGGAGGGCACTTCTCATGAGTGTAGAGAGCGCGAGGAGAAGAAGTGTAAGCTGAGGGATGACTTAATAGATGTGCCACTCGTTGAGGGAAAGGTTTGGTTTGTTGATGATTTGAGTTTTACAACAGCAGAGGGACAGACTAGAACACGTTTTACTGTAGCTGACAGTGAGAGAGAGTTATCTATGTAGGACAACTAGCATGTTTCATGTTTGCTTGAGCAGCAGAGACGCTAGCTTTAACGGAAGCGTGTAAAGCTGTAGAGAGACAATATACACTGATAGGCAGTATACATTTGCTACTGTACATTTCTTTGTAGTGCAGTGAGTGAGACGAGGGGTGACAACCTCTACAGGGAAACCTGCAGAACACACCAAACTCTTGCAAAATCTGCTGGAGGCAGCGTTATTAACCAGTGGAATTGCCGTTTGTAAATGTGCAGCACACATGTGAGGGAAAGATCCGGTTGCATTAGGGAAAGTTTTTGCAGATAAGATCGCAAAAGAGGCAGCTTTAGTTAAACATGGTGTTAACCTTTTATCAGTACAGCATTAGCAGACATGCAGGCCCACTCACCTACTGCAGGAAAACAGTTGTGACTTACAGAGGGAGCAAGCTTGCAGGATGATTTTTTTATCTGTGTGATAAACCAGTACTGCCTAATAATTTGTATAAGACTGCTGCTATTTTGAGCCATTGGCTATGCCATGTCTCAAACAGGAGGGAGATGAGCAGTCGTTATACTCACTCTAGGATTATTAAATACTTTAAAAAAAAAACAAAAAAAAAAAAAACTTTTGCAGACAGTAAAGTTAAGATTTAGGAAGACAGGCAGGACATGGTTAGACTGTATAGAATAAGTACATGAGGATTACTCCAACAGAGAATGGTCTGACTCTTTGAGATTACACATGTTAGAGCATTTAGAGTTAGAGTTAGAGTTCCAGTCTTCTGTAGTGATGATAGAAAAGCAGAAGAGAGAGCATATTAGCAGATTAGATGCTTGAAAATGTTTAAAAGTAAAGTAGTCATGAGAACAAATGATCTGCCAGATGATTCTGTTTCTTCGCAGGAGCAAAGCCTGAAGTCTGGAGATTGGATGATGATAAGGCCATGGAGAGGAAGTGCTGGTCCAGTCCATGGTGGGAAGGTCCATATCGGATGCTGCTGACGACGACCACAGCAGTGAAGATTGCTGGAAGGAACACTTGGATATATCAAGCGCACTGCAAGAAGGTGACACACATCCAGGCCAGCTCGGAGTAAGTGGCAGGAAGACCGGGAACAAAGGGGGGGGAAAGCCTCCAGGGCCCCTCGTCTCAATCCGGTGAAGAAACCAACTGAGCCACAGGTACTCATCAGAATGGCTGGGAATGTGCTGTGCATCTTCTTGTGCCTGTGGACCCTGAGTGGGATGACAGGGAGCGCACTGGAACAGAGCAAACCACACCCAGTACCAGCATGGGTTTTCAACAACTACTGGTGGCAGTTTAAGAACACAACCGCTCACATAAACAACGAGACCAATGGTTATGCTTGTGATGCCACTGGCTACACATTCTTCTGGACTGTGGCCCTGTAGCATCACTGAGAGCGAGACAGTTTGTTTGGTTGCTTTAGCAACACATCCAGGAACACTGCCAACTTTTCAACTGCTCTGAACCTGAATGGAAGGTTGATTCACCAGTAGCTGGGAAGGTGAACTGCTCTGGTGAGACAGACCTGCTCGTCTGACTCAAAGAATATGACTTGTTGCAGGACATTATACAGTTAAACGAACTGGAAACAGGCCAATTGCCTATGTGTACGAAGGACAATGGATTAGCCCAAGTTGGAGATTAACCATGGAACATGGCAACATCACCTATTCTTTTGTCTTTTGCAAGAAGGATGTAAACAGAGAAGCCTTTTGTCTACATTTACATCATGAACACTTGAGGTTTTGAGCCAAGAAGATCAAAACACCTTGATCCAATTTCCTTTACAAAGCTTTTTCTGCGGTGACAACAGGACAGGAGAAGAGTTGTAAATGCAGATAATTCACAAGTTGACTCTAACCCCCACAGGATGCCTACAGTGAGAAGATTTGGGGGGTTGATAGGAGTCATAAAGAAGGGTGTTGACTTGCTGCAGCTTTGAAGTTAGCTGAGAGCCATATGGACAAACAATAAAGTCAACTGATGCATTTAAATACCTATGTCTGTATACAGTTGGATTGTAGTGACATATGATTTTTGAGAATGATGATTCTTCTTGTTTGACCTTTGACATTCAGTTGTTTACTTGAAGAAATACATAATGAATTGCACGACAGGAGTAGATCCGCCACAAGGCTGGATAGCTTGGTTACCGTCTGGTCCTTGGTGGCATCTTCTTTTGAAGATATTAATTCCTGTTTTTGAACTGTTGATACTGATTTGCTTATGTATAGGATGTAGTTTACTGTGCATGAATGAAATCTACACTGACACTGTCTAAACAAAGGGTGCATAAGTTGAAATTTAAGAACAATGACAAAAAGGAGGGAAATGTTAAGTCTAATTGTTGAATGTTGCCATTGTGTTTCTTAAATTTGTACAGTCTTAGTTTAAGCAGTAGGATCAAAGCCATTCCTTTGATCCTGACCACCTCTCCAGCCACTCTGTGCTGGGGGAGGTTTTATTGTAGATACATCCTATCTGAAAGATCTGTTTCTTTTGATGTAAGCTTCCTGGGTTTATGACCCTTTGGTCAGCAGGAGGTCACACACACACACACACACACACACACACACACACACACACACACACACACACACACACACACACACACACACACACACACACACACACACACACACACAGTGTATACATTTACATACAGTGCCTTGTCTTTGTAACCAAAGGGGGGTTGCAAGGGGAGGTGCTTTGTAAACTATTGTTTGAAGTTTGTCAATAAAAGGCAGCGAGAGGAGGCCACCATTTTTGGGGTTCTTTGTCGTGCTGGACACAGACGAGGCCTCCCTTGTGCAAGTAATGGATCGATCGACTGTCTTGTTTTCTTCATGATGAATAAGTCTCTAGAATTAGCGGGGTTTGTGGAAACACAGACCCAACACAGACCATTCTCCATGTGTCCCAGAGAGCAACACAGGAGATTATTGAGCATATTGATCAGTTGTTTTTGTTATCAGTACCTCTGGTTAGAAAATCAGTTGTAGATATACTGAAAAAGCACAACTGTACATATACGGACAAACTGGTGGATGAGATTTGTCAGGCAGTTTCTGATAGTAATGTTTTACATAAATGTGTCACATCTGAAGGACCACTATCTACAGCAAAGAGGAGGAAATCATATTACGAAGCAAATTTTCCATATGTCAAACCTGTGGAGTATTTAATTGAATCGTCAAAGCACACTTATATGTATGTGCCTATTCTCACATCTTTGCAATTGTTGTTGAAAAAAAATGATGTGCTTGAAGAAATTAAACAAGCACCCACACAGATTCCTGGACATTTCATGTCATTTTGTGATGGATCCTACTACCAGGAAAATGTTCTACTGTCACAAGAGGGACAGAAATTGTCAATAATACTTTATGTGGATGATTTTGAAATCGCAAACCCACTTGGTACCTCAAAGAAAATACATAAAGTCTTTGCAGTTTATTGGACACTGGCAAACTTTCCAGTTAAATCTCGTTCTGCTCTACACTGCACTCAGCTTGCTCTGCTGTGCAATTCCAATGATGTACGCCAGTTTGGGTTTAAGGAAATGTTGTCACCACTCTTAAATGATCTGAAAACTCTTGAAGAAGTAGGTGTCTACATTGAGACTCTTGGTGAATGTCTTAAAGGCACTGTCTACTCTGTTGTGGCAGACAACCTTGCTGCCCATGGACTTGCTGGTTTCAATGAGAGTTTCAGGTCTACATATTTCTGTAGGTTTTGTCATGCCACCCAAACAGAAATGCAAACAGAAAATGCTGTTACAGGGAATTATGTAATGAGAACAAAAGATGCTCATGATAATCTTGTGCAAGAGCTTCAGAATGATGACATTGAGGAAAACTATGGTGTTAAAAACCCCTGTGTTCTTTCTGACCATCTCTCTTTCTTCCATCCTGTCACAGGCTTCCCACCTGACCTCCTACACGACCTGTTTGAAGGTGTCGTTCCTGTGGAGTTGGCACATTGTTTAAAAGGTTTGATTTCTAAGAGATATTTTACCTTAGAAGACTTAAACAGAGCAATTCTGCGCTTTCCCTACCAACATTCTGACAAAGTTGATCGCCCTCATCCAATACCCTCAAATTTTGCCAGGCGAGGGACCATTGGTGGGAACGGGCATGAAAATCATGCCCTTCTTAGACTGTTGCCTCTTCTCATTGGCTCCAAAGTTCCAGAAAGAGACACTTTTTGGGAAGTGCTAATGGATTTAAAGGACGTAGTTCAGCTTGCCATGTCTCATACTTTTAGTGACGAGACCATTCAGTACATGGCCTGTAAAATATTAGATCACAGACAACTCTTTCAGGAAGTGTTTCCTAATGTTCGATTCAGGCCAAAGCATCATTACATCGAGCATTACCCACACTTAATAAAGTGCTTTGGTCCCTTAGTTCATCTTTGGACAATGAGATTTGAGGGAAAGCATAAGGTTTTCAAAAAAATAGTTCATGACACTCACAACTACAAAAATATACTAAAAACTTTGGCAGAGAGACATCAAAGCATGATGGCATTTTATTTGTCCTCATCAACGTTTTTCAAACCACCTGTGCAAACATCCAAAATGGAGTCTTTGTACATTTCATCATTACCTGCAGATACACAATTATTTATTTCAGGTATTGCTGACAGTGACACAATATATGCAACAAAAAAGGTTACAATTAATGGCACAAACTTTGCAATTGGCATGTTTGTATGCACAGGTGCTTATGCTGCATTGCCAGAGTTCAAAGAGATTCTTAATGTACTGCTCATCAGAAACAACATTTATTTTCTCTTGAAAGACTATGACACTTATTACGTTGAGCACTTGCGTTCATATGAAGTAGCAGAGAATCAACAGAGGGGTCTCCGTCACAGTGTAAAATCTCTGTGCCAACTGTCTGACCACATGCCGCATGTTGCTTACAAGATAGCAAATGAACTCATTCTAACAACAAACCATTTCATTCCAGTGTCTGACTAAAGAAACAGAACTGAGACATCAGCTGATTCCACCAATTTCTGAACCAATGCAAAGGTAATTCATCTATTCAGTTTTTTTGTATTCACATAAATGTTTTTATATTTTTGCACAATTAATATTTTGTAAATAACTGTAAACACAAACATGCATTAAAATGCCACTATAATATGTGAAACCTGTCTGTTACAGAAATAACAAATTCAGATGGAGGCAACAGGAATATTGAAGCTAAGGGTCATCCTTGATAAGGATAATGCTGAAAAACTTATTTTGCCATCTCGTCCAAACAGTGTGCAAGCCCTCATAGATGAGATCAAATGTAGGCTAAATTTTACTTTTGACTTTCGGCTTCAGTTTCATGACCCAGATTTTGATAATGCCTTGTGTAATTTGGTTAAAATAGAAGACCTGTCAGCTATAGCATCTGTTAAAGTTGTCAGGTTAGTTGAGCTGGACCAGATTTCAACGAGCACTGATGACACAATCCTTCAGACTGATAGCACTGATACCATAGATTCACCAGAACGTATTAGTAGATGGCCAGAAGTTTTTATTGTTCCGCCATTTTCTTATGAAGTGGAACATGTATTAAGAGAGGGTAATGCAGCATTTGATAAAAATGGGAAAGTAATTACGCTGACACGAGATCAAAAACACAACATACTTGAGACAATGGGGGAAGAAATCTACAAACTAAAAGCATACCCTAGTACAACACAAATTGGCAAGGCTGCAGAAGCTTTAGTTAGAAAACACCCCTGTCTGAAAGAGAGGAATTCTGACACTGGGTGGGAAGGGTGGAAGAATAGCCTGAGATATAAAATGGGAAACCAAAGAAAGAAGTTGGCTAAAGCTGGCATCATGGATGTTGCTGTGAATGCTGGAAAGCGCAGCAGAACAAACCCAGATGGAGCTTCACCAAGGGCCAATATTAAAAGACCTAGGAGAGGTGAGGTCAACTTCCTTCCTTCTTATCCTTTTGGAGAAACAAGGGAGTCTCTGGAAACCAGAAGACTTGAGATGGTAGAGGAGTTCAAGAAGACCTCAGCAGAAAGAGACATCCCTCTCATTCATCAGCATATGATGCGCACTTTTGCCCTCCGGCGTGAAGAGATTGTCACCACTTCTCCTCCTGTATCAGAGCTCAAGGACAGATGGCCAGCACTCTTTCATGAGACACAGGTAAGTACAACTACGTATATAACATTTGCTGTTCATATAGTATGCTGTGTTTTGCTTATAATATTTTTGGAATTCTCCTCAGCTCTACTTTGAATTTCATCGGATCACCAATCAGAATCTGCCACATGTGTTTTATGCTGCACTGGATGATTATGCTCCTCAGCTGATTGGACTTTACAAAAAGAGGAAAACTGGACGGGTCGGTGAAAGGATGGAGCAGCTTTTGTTGGCATATGGAAAACAGGTATTTAAAAATACTAATTATTATTCTGCTTGCTTGGCAGTTGCCATTGTTATGTTTATATATATATATATATATCTTTATTTTATTTATTTATTTATTTTGTTTTTAGGACAAAAACGACATCTATGCAACTAGAACAGCAGCTCTGGCCGGCCTACCAATGTACCTCAAGGAGGATTCTTCAGAGATTTTCAAAACATGCAAGGTACTTGGGTATTACAATAATTTGCACATTTGAATTTAAAAAAGGTTGAAAGGAGTTTATAAGTCATCTGGACTTGGGTTGAAAGTTGAAGACATGAAGTTGAATGACTTATAAACTTCTTTCATCCTTGATTTGACTGGATGAATGAAAAATGAACCTTCACTGTCAATTTAAAACATGTTATGATATATAGAATTTGAAAAACTGAAGAAAGGTGCTTGACCATTTGTATTTATACTTTTAACAGAGGTATTACAGATGAATAATTGTGCACTGTGTATTATAGGAGGAAATTGAGTTCTATGAAGCCACAATTGCTCTGGTTGCTGATGTCGATGAAGAGGAGGTGCCTGGAGGAGTTCCTTTCTCACCACGCCAAGTGTTCATAGTACTTGAAGATCAGGTTGTTATGACTCATCACTCATGGACTGATGCTCTGGTGTGTTTGTTTGGGCTAATCTATGCTCTGCATCTGAGCTATCCTGAGAAGTGTACTGGCTTTTTTGAGTTCATTCAAGTAGTGTTGCTGAAGCTAGACGATGAGAGAAAGCAACTAAAACCAAAATTGCAGACACTAAAAAATGAGCTTGTGTAGATGATGTTTGTTTTTCACTGTCAGTATAGTCGTACTTTTTCAGTTATCTGTGAATGGCTTCAATAGTTTTATTTGTTCAGGGTAATTAGCTTTCTAAAAAGCAATGTGGAGAAAGCTAAGAATAAGGAGACAATCCATATTTGACGTTTTGTTTGTGATTGAAAAAAATCTTTACATAGTGTGTAATCTTAAGCTTATTTCTAAAAACACCTTTTAGTTACATGGAAATCTTTTGGAAGATAACTGATAATTAGTCAATGTGTACAGTATACTTTCAAGCTTTATTTTTTTAATTGTGTGATGAGTGCCAGTTTACTTGATTCGAGGTCTGGGCAAAACTGTTGAGAAGCCACAAATACTTTTGAGAATATTTTTTGTTAGTTCAGCTGTTTTCTATAGTTGCATTGCTGTAGTGCATCTGATTTCATTATTATACTAAATGTTACTTAAAATTGTGATTGTTATGGCTCTAATTGCCTCTAGACTATTGTTTTTTATATGATGTACACCTAAATTTGTGTTTTGTATATTTAATTGATTTTCAAAATGCTAAAAAAACCATTCAAAATTCCCTAAAAGCGCAAGTTTTAAAATGCCTAATTATTTGTTTGTTTGATAATGGCTTTAGCAGTCATAGGTTATGACTCAAAGTATGGTTGTATTCATTCTGTATTTTCTCTGCAGTTAAAGTTAATAAAAACTGATTGGAAAGAACGATAGCTTGGTTTTGTGTTAATAGTACTTGAACCATTTGGTGCAATCGGTTTCCCCAAATGGATTAAGTTGTTTAAATACAACTATTTAAGTTAATTTAACTTAATTTGAATATGAGCATGTAACACTTTAAATAAGTTTGAATAAATACAGCATCTTAGTACAACAAATTTAATGGTTTAAGTTAAAACATACTAAAAACAATGAGTAAATAAACATAATGCATTTGAGTTACATTATCATATTTGCTTTGGGTTCTCGGGACTCTAATAAAGTACTTAAATAACCCAAAACTGTTTAAGTTATAAAACTTGAATCAATTGGTGCAATCGGTTTCCCCAAATCATTTGAGTTAACTTAACTGGTCAGGTTTTACAGTGTAGCTGAAACACCAGAATTAGCTAGGGTATTAGTATTAGCTATTAGCAAAGGTAAGTGTGACAAAAGCAGCAAGACATTTACCACTTGAATTGTCAGAATTTTAAAGAAGAGAATTTAAGGCTAAATAATTATCTAAATTGTGTTGTAACATTCACACTTGTTCAGCTTTGACATCAAGTATAGTGACAGCTGTATTGGCATACGGTGTCCCTACAGAGTTGAGGATTTTGGTGCCATTTTAATGGGAACGAAAGTGATCTAAATCAAAAGCTAGCTCTAGTCAGTGGGCTGTGTCTATTGTAGAGTTATAAATATAAAGTTTAATGCAAACAAATATGCATCCTTTTATTTATTTTTTTATTTTGAAAGACTGAGGGGAACACAATGGTACATTTTTACACATCTCAGTTAAAAAAGCACTTGGACAAAATTCAAAAGGAAATGAGCCACAGCTGGCAATGCAGAAATAGATAATGTTATCCGTCTGTCTGTAATGGTGTTGTGGGAAAGTATACAGCAGCAGATAAATGCTTCCTACTGAAATATAGTTATTACAAACAAGCAAGTCATGAGCCATCAGCAGGACCAAAATAATGAGTCCAGAAATCTTACCAAGTAAACATCCACAGCTGGTGGGGATCACTGTACGTGTCTGGACCGAGTGTCTGGTGCCCAGTGGAATTTCAAAGGCTGATGAACCCGTGGGGATATTCTTAGTGAGAAGTGGAGACCGTGTGTCTGAGAAAATAACTATTGACCTTGTTGGATTTTTAATTTGGTAATAGCAGGATGAAGAGGACTGCCAGGAAGATGAGGGCGTGGGACATTTGGTCAAATTCCCAAACTGATTCCCTCCAACTGGATGGTGAAAACAATATAAGCTGTATAGAACATATGTAGCAGAGGAAAGACACCTTAAAAAGAAGAAAAAAACAACAATGCTTGGCGCTTTCTTCCTCAATCACTGTGATTTGCTGAGTATGATTTTATTATAACGAGAAGAAGTATTTTTGCTAAATCGCACAGACTGTTCGGCATTTATCTGCTGCATCAAACTCTACACATAACTACTAGTTCATCTACAACTATTTGTTGTCTCTCCCCCAAAAATCGAGACAATTGATTGGCCCAGTGTTGGTGCATATTTTATGTGTTGCTCAATGCAAACACAAGAAAATCAGTACAGCCTGGTATGAGACTATTAATCAAGCTATATCAACTATTCTTACTCTATTACTAAATTACTTCAGAGGCAGACGAGGCTACTGAACAACTTAGCATTTGTAGTTGTAGCCTTCAGCTAATATTATTACATTATAACTTGTGTATTTCCCTACCAGGCAATAGATGGCTGAACACAGTTCTCTGCCTTGAGCTAATGAGGTCCCACCAGAGTCAGCGTGATCAACATTAAGACATAAAGCAGCAGCATTACAATGCTCTCAGAGGAGGTATAAGTGCACATCTCTGTTCTCTGTCTTTGCTTCCCCCCCTCTTCTGCTCACTTCAGCTCTCCGCCTCCTTCTTTTCCTTTTCTTTTCCTTGTGTCCTCCTTTTTGCTCCTTTTTTTTTAGTTCTTAATCAGCAACCCCTTGTTTAGCTCCTCTTGTCATTGTTGCGCTCTGTCTTTGTCATGGGATTCATTTTATGTAGTTAGGCACAATGAGATTCCACTAAATCTGGGTCAATTTTCTGTCTGAAGATTAATTTTACATGAACCTATTTCTAGAGCTCGCCGACACACTCGTACATGCATGCAAGCACATGTACAGCAGACACACACGCTGCACCTATTCATCATGCAACCAGTCCTACCATCCCCCATGAAGGACATGCAGACACACACACATAAACGGGGCATCCTTATTTTGCTGTTTTACCATGCAGGCAAGGAAAGAGGCGAAAGGCATCATGGTTATGATCCTCCAGGAGCAGAATAATCTGCTGAGAAGGGGGAAGCGGACGATTTGGATGTGTAGATAATTAAATCCTGGCCTGTGAGAGGACTAATGATGAGATTTTCTCAAAGCTGCTCGACCTTATCGTTTTCATCCGAGCCATGAAAACAGCACTGACTGCGAATCATGTTGGCACTTTTATTCATCACTCAGCAGTTCACTCTTTGAGAGAAGACTCTTCTGAGACATGGCAAAGTCTAGATATAGCCCAGCGTGAACCTGATGCTCTGTCCCAGAGCTGAGAATAAATATGGACCAGCTGGAACCGCCACACTCAAATCAGATTGCTTATAGGCACCTTTGACATTTAGCTTGAAACTGTGTACAGATGGGAGGCGGGATCTTGCTATAGCTTCTTTTTATCATGTTCGTATAGTTTGCATTCAGCAACAGGCAAACTAGAAATCTGTGTTCAGAAGAATTATGCAGAGATGGTGCCTTTAGTATTTTGTCTTTTGAAACTCATTTCTAAGTGGAACAAATGAAACCTCTTGACTCCGCAATAAAAGATTTTGTTGTTATATAAGATTGTCATTGTCAGCTTTTACCCCCTTTTATTCTTTAACTAAAATAAAGGAACTTTTGCTCAGGTTTTTACACTTTTTTCAAGCAACTCCAAGTCTTATTGATTATGTAACAATTTTCTCCTTAATCAGCCCTATTATTAGACTGAATCAAATATAATACTCAGGTAAGGCTTTTGATGCCTCAGACATTGCGGTGCAACTGTGTTGTCATTTCGTGGTTTGCTGGAATTGGTTTTCATTTCTTTGATCTCCACCAGCAAGGAGATGATCTTTCACAGAGTGCTGATCTCTGGAGAAGAAAAAGAGAAATAAAAAAGTCTGGCTTGATGCTGTGAAACACTCAAGGACGCTGTCATGTGATACATTTAAGTCCACCGTATTTTACTGAGTGTTTGAAGCTATAATGATGATGTAAAAATGGCTGTAATTCCTAAATTTTAATTGTGAGACAATATTCCTAAAACTGTGTGCAAAAACATTTGTGACCAGCAAAGACCAATGACCGATCCACCACCAGGCACCAGGCCCAGGATCCACCACCAGGCACCAGGCCCAGGATCCACCATCAGGCATCAACAACTAAACAGGTGTGTTTGCATCTTATCTGAGCCGCCTACAAAATGCCACCAAAGAAAGCCACAGTCTCCGAGGATGAGATGGAGGAGATTAAGAAATCTCTAAATTACATGTCAGGAGAGCTTTCTACTATCTCCAAACAACAGAAATTGCTTTTGGATATGATGGGACAGATTAAAGAACTGCAAAAACTAAATGAAGAAAAGGACAAAAAAATTGCCCTACTTGAGTCCCGAGTGGCAGATCTAGAGCAGTACACCCGTATGAATGACTTAATAGTAAGTGGATTGGAGACCAAACACAGAACGTATGCCAGAGCTGTAGTGGCAGAGGAAGGCAGGGAGCCCACTGAAGCTGACATCGACTCTTTGGAGCAACAAATTCTCAATTTCTTTAGTGGCAAGGGAATTACCATTAATAGTAAAGATATTGAAGCTTGCCATCCTCTGCCTCGAAAAATAATAGTGGAAAACCATCTATAATGATTCGTTTTGTGAACAGAAAATCAAAAAAGGAGCTACTAAGACAAGCTAAGAAGCTGAGAGGAACCAATGTCTACATAAACGAGCATCTGACAAAGAAAAATGCTGACATAGCACAACAAGCACGAATACTAAGAAGACAAAACAAGATTCAATCAACATGGACTGCAAACTGCAAGGTCTACATCAAACTCAAAGGAACACCAGAAGAACAAAAAGTTGTGGTCATTAAAGAACTTTCAGAACTGGAAAAATACTAGAAATGCTAAAAAAACCAAAAAAACAACTCGAGACACCAACTATAGAAATAAATCATATAGCATGACAAAACTGTGATAAATAATCACTTTTTTTCTTAGTAAGGTGAAAATGAACCTTACCCATATATGAACATTGTATATAAGAATTTGGGACTAAAACCCTTTGAGTATACTGATCACAGACCATGGGACTTGGAAAATGATATAGACCCTGAAAACAATTTCTATACCAATAAGTATGATCAAAAATGTGAGTATTATACAAATGAGCAATTCAATCAAAATATAATAATGGATAATGTAATATCAATCATACATTTTAATAGTAGGAGCCTCAATTCAAACCATTCAAAAATCCTGGACTGTCTGGCACAGTTTTCTAAGAAATTCACTGTCATTGCAGTTTCAGAGACTTGGTTAGATGGGGCTCAAAACTTAGTGAAGATTGATGGCTATGACATGTATTACATCAATAGAAATAAAAAAAGGGGGAGGGGGTGTTGCCTTTTATACTGATAAAAATGACAAATGTAGAATCATCAGTGAACTGTCACTAGCACTGGATAACATAATGGAGTGCATAACTATCGAAATAGAAGCTGAAAAGTCAAAGAATCTGCAAATCAGCTGTATCTACAGGACCCCTGGATCATGTATAAAAATGTTCACAGAGGAAATGTTGAAGATGTACAATCCCATTAACAACAAGAAAATGACATTTATATGTGGTGATTTCAATATAGATTTGTTGAATCCAACTGTGAACAGTGCCATCACTGATTTCATCCATACAATGTACAGCATTAGTCTTTATCCCTTAATCTGCCGTCCAACAAGAATAACCTCACATAGTGCTACACTTATCGATAATATTTTCACTAATGTTGTTGACAGCAATGTTGAAAGTGGATTAATAATAAATGACTTAAGTGACCATCTACCAGTTTTTGCAACAGTACAGAGCTACGCCAGGATTAACAGATGTGAACCTAATAAGAAATTAAGTAGACATAAAACACAAGAAGCAATTTGCCGCCTCAAGAAAGAGCTCAACAATCAAGACTGGAGTAACATCTATGTTCAAGACGTTGACGTGGCTTATGAAAACTTCTTATCAATAATATTAACTCTTTGCAATAAACACTGTCCCCTGGTGAATAAAACAAAGAAAACTGAAAACTCAGGAAAAAAACCATGGCCAACAAAGGGGATATTGAACGCATGCAAGAAAAAGAATCTGTTGTACAAGGCATTTTTAAAGAAAAGAACAATAGAAGCTGAACAAACTTATAAGAGGTATAAGAATAAATTGACAGGGATCATGAGAAGCAGTAAAAGAAATTACTACAGTAAACTTTTAGATGAAAATAAAAAAATATGAAAAACATGTGGACAGTGCTAAATAATATTGTAAATAAAGGAACTAAAGGATTGGAATATCCAAATAACTTTCAAATACAAAATACAACAACTAGTGACATAAAACAAATTGCAAATGGTTTTAATGACTTTTTTCTTGATGTTGGTCCTGCTTGGCTAAAGAAATTGTAAAAACTGGGCACCCTCCTAAAACTAAAACTATTAATGTAGCAAACTCAATGATTATGAGGGGAGTAGATGAAGAGGAAATTATGGATGTAGTTACATCCTTTAACTCCAAGAAATCAACTGACTGTGATGGCATTGATATGCACTTAATTAAAGATATTTTTGGATGTATTGTGAAACCATTTACCTACATTTGTAATCTGTCATTACAAAGTGGTTTATTTCCTGATAAGATGAAAATTGCAAAGGTAGTTCCAATATATAAAGCTGGAGATAAACATCTTCTCACAAACTATCGGCCCATCTCTCTACTACCGCAGTTCTCTAAGATACTGGAAAAAATATTTTACAATAGATTATATGACTTTATCATAAAAAGCAATATGAACAGCAGTATGGATTTAGACCCAAAAGGACCACAACGCATGCCTTAATGGAGTTTATAGATACAGTAACAACTGCTATTGAAAACAAAAAATATGCTGTCGGAGTTTTTTTTAGATTTAAAGAAAGCATTCGATACAGTTGATCACAGCCTGTTACTTAACAAACTATGTACATATGGGGTCAGAGGGGTGGCATTATCATGGGTTAACAGTTACCTTGCAAACCGTAAACAATTTACCCAAATAAATGCCATGGAGTCAGAACTGAAACCTGTTGTGTGTGGGGTTCCCCAAGGATCAGTTTTGGGGCCGCTGCTTTTCATATTGTACATTAATGAGATATGTGCTATTTCAAAGTCTTTGAAAATAATATTATTTGCCGATGATACAAACTTACTGTGCTGTGGAAGTAACTTGGAACAACTTCTGAATTAAATAATCTGAAGACCTGGTTAATAATAAATTAACATTGAACCTGAGCAAAACAAAATTCATAATATTTGGGAATCGCACATATTCTGCTAACAGTAAACTGACAATAAATAACACTGAATTAGACAGAGTATCTGAAATAAAATTCCTTGGTGTGATAATACATCACAAACTATCCTGGATTCCCCACATTACTCATGTCAAAGGCAAAATATCGAAGTCTCTGGCAATTCTCTATAAGGTCAAGGATCTCATAAATCAAACATCATTATATACTCTCTATTGTTCTATTATACTGCCGTACATGACATACTGTGTGGAAGTGTGGGGAAACACGTATAAGACACACACTTATCCCATATACATTCTGCAAAAAAGAGCAATAAGGATAATAAATAAAGCTACTTCAAGAGAACCATCAAATCCACTTTTTATCAAATTAAATATTCTCAAATTTAAAGATTTGGTTGACCTCAGAACTGCGCAAACAATGTACAAAGCAGCAAATAAATCTTTGCCCCACAACATTCAGAACTTGTTCCAAATAAGACCAAATACTCATGACCTGAGAGGAATCCTTATGTTCAGCAAGCCAGTAGTAAGGACAAGTAAATTATCAGAGCATTACAGTCAGAGGAGTTAGTGTGTGGAACACCTGTACAGATGAAATCAAGACAAGTACATCAATACAAAAATATCACACGATTGTTCAAAAATAATAAATTGCATGAATATAGGAAATCTTCCCCTCAGTGACTGAGTTGTCTGATTGTGTCCTCATTTTTTTTATAGATCAAGGCCTGAGTAACCCAACCTTAAGTGTTCATTAAGGTGTTTGTCACATAGATATAAAACAAGCTCAGAGATTAAGCGGGTGTTATAGACAGGGTGATTAGTTTATGTAAAAATGTAGTTTGTTGTTGTTCTGGTTTACGTGCTGAAAATGTTTTTTATTTGTGTATGTTCAATGTGTTAGACTTGTACATAGTTAACCATATATGATCAAATAATGTTGAATCCTGGATATGGATTTGTAAGCAATGAAATTTGAAATAAGGGGGTAGGAACAAGAAAAGTATAAACTTCATCCTACTCCTTTTCGAGCACACGCATTCTGTAGACAAAGATATATACATGAAAACTTGATGATTTTTACGTTTTTTTTCTTTCTGTTGTTATTTCAATTATATTTGCATGTTCGAAATAAATTATATCTATATCTATATCTATTTCTACCAAAGTCGACCACAGGGAATGCTCTGCTTCTATTTTCCTCATGACATTATTTTAGATTTTGTTTGGTAGTTTGATAGTGTGGGCTATTTTTACCTGGTGCCTTGGTGGAGTAGATCTAAAGCTGGTTGATCGATACCATAGAATTAAACCATTCACAGGAAAATGGTTTGTGGGAATCTTTTCTTCTTTCTTTCTCTATTTTTCTCTTACAGGAGGTCCATACAGTACGTGATGAGGTGGGTGTGAGTGACTGGTCTTGCCATAACTCGGCATGTCATGACAACGATGCTGAGTGATACCCAGTATATAAATCATTGAGGAAAAATTGTAATATCAGACCCTAGTCTGTCTGGAGACAGTATTTGTATGTAATGAATTTTAGGTCATCCAAATGTGATAAAATAGCAGCAAACAAAATCGTCAGTCACAATTCAATTCAATTTTATTTATATAGTGCCAAATCACAACAAAAGTCGCCTCAAGGCGCTTTATATTGTACAGTAGATCGCACAATAATCTACTGTAACAAATTAACAGTTTATTCTGTCCAAAGGGATCAGTTCTCTTGGCTGTATTGCACAAACAAACAGTCTAATCCATGACAAATTCGTAAATAAATTCTTTTCAAATTAATTCAATTTCTATAGTGCCAAATGACTATTACAGTCACCACAAGGTGATTTAAATTGTAAGGTAAAGACCCTACAACAACAGAGATAAAATCTCAAGAATCAAATGACCCTCTGTGAGCAAGCACATGGTGACAGTGGAAACGAAAAACTCCCTTTTAACAAGAAGAAATCTGTAGCAGAACCCGGCTCAGAGAGGGACAGTCATCTGCTGCAACCAGTTGGAGGTGAGGGGAGGAAGACAAGACAAAAGACAAGATGTGGAACAGAGTCAGAGATTAATAATAACTCACCTTTTACATTTACTGTCAAATTAATGTTCATATTACATGGTCAGTAGTAACCATGGCCATTAAAACCATGCGTGCATGCCAGTTGTGTTGACTATACTATTATTAAGAACAATTATTGTTGATAGGAAGGCCCCAACCATACCTTACTAATGTGGGAGTCAACCACTAGGACCACTCCCTCCACTGACCAATTAGATCATGATCTTCACCATCTAACAGGGTACCGTTATGCACTGGCGTGCAACATGTGTGACAAAGCAATATTTCAACATGTCACAACATTTTGTTTTGTCTAAAGTTCTTTCTTTAATATTTTGCACATGTAAAATTTATCAACATTAGAATCTTATGTTGGGCAGCACGGTGGCACGGTGGTTAGCACTGTTGCTGCACAGCAAGAAGGTCCTGAGTTCAATTCCAACATCAGGCCAGGGTCTTTCTGTGTGGAGTTTGCATGTTCTCCCCGTGTTTGCGTGGGTTCCCTCCGGGTACTCCGGCTTCCTCCCACCGTCCAAAGACATGCAGCTTGTGGGGATAGGTTAATTGGATAATCCAAATTGTCACTGAGTGTGAATGGTTGTCTGTCCCTGTATGTTGGCCCTGTGACAGACTGGCGACCTGTCCAGGGTGTACCCCGCCTTTCGCCCTATGACAGCTGGGATAGGCTCCAGCGCCCCCCGCGACCCTGAAAAGTGGAAGCGAATGGATGGATGGATGGAGAATCTTATGTTAATGTGGTTCTTAATCAGTCCTAACATAGCTCAAGGTAGCATACACTGCAGTCCCAACCAGTACTCACTTGAGTAGCGATTCTTCTAGGAATCACAAAGTGACAAAGGACCTTGAGCACAGTTTGAGTGAAGACCCATTAAGTAATCACTATGAGGATGTTTCACTAAAATGGGACAAATATAGGACAAATAGCAATTCCTATTCCTAAAACCTTTAACTCAGTCAAAGGATTGCGTCCACCTGCCAGCTGAAAATACCCAGTTGGAAGGGCTTGAAGGCATTATGGAGACTTTTTTAATAGAAATGTTATGAAACAGAACATTGGTTGAAATGATGTCCGTGTTTCAACCTGACAAAATCCACTAAGCCTTTTTTTTTTCATATCTATGTAAGTGTATCCAGGGATATGATCTGGTAGACCGAGTACTACTATGAGCAGTAGGTCATTTCATTATAGTTCAGTCATTTTTCACTTGTACAAGTAGGATTTAGGGTTTTTTCTCTGCACTTTCTCTAGGTAAAAAGTGACAATAGTAAAAAGTTGAAAAAAAGCATTTTCAAGGCTGAACATCATCAAACTTTCAATGGCCAAGAAAAACAACATGGGTACACCAATAGCAGAATTGACACACAGCACCTGTGCAGCTATTGCTGTTTAAAGTGCAGTGTAAACACATTATGTCAAAACCTCAGAAGAATCTACCAGAGAGTATGATACAGAGTGAAATTATAGCAGAAAACATTTTTTGGTAATAAATCAAATCGAGTTGGGGGTGAGAAAACACTCGCTCACACCGAGTAACTGAATAATGTCAGGAAAAAACAGTTCAATAGAGACATTAACTGAGAAAGATGAAGTTCATTAACCCCAATCCAGTAACAGCTGTGGTTTTAAAAAATGAATGATTTTGACTCTAATATGTAGAAGACATCCAGGTTATCCAGACACGTTATTACAGCGCTCCATCTGCCAGCCTCAAATGTTGAATAAATAACCTCGGTTGAAATGTGAAATAAGGTTCAGGGTAAAAGTAACAGCATATAAGTCACTCTGAAAATGAAAAACATTATGCATTGTTTAAAGGTTGTATTATAAATCAGTCAAAAGCAATTGAAAAAAAAAAAAGCACTGTGAATGAATGTGAAATGGCACATCCTTTGAAATAGAAGGTTGAATTACAAAATTACATGGTACGAACTCGACATCGGAAACTCAAAATCAAAACTCTCTGCTTTTGTGCGCATCACTATAATTTAAGCAATTTGTTGGCGCTCTGCTCTCTGTGAAAGATGAGTCGTCCGCTGCCCGGTGAGACGAGCACACCGGGTGCAGTTTTAAACCTGGTGAAAACTGGTCTTTCAGACAAAACTGTGAGAGAGAAACACAGCCCTGCAGTTAAAACCAATAACACGAGGAAATAATCACCTGTTAATAACTTTAAAACACAATAATAATAATAATGTTAATAATAATAGCAATTAGAATGACAGGATAATGACAGCTCCTTTTTGTACAGCTATTGTAGTGCAAGGAAATGGTTTACAGCTGTCCAGAGAACTACCATCAACTTTTGAAGTGGGCACTGAGGGTATGTAATTGGTACAATTCAGCATTAGCTATTTAATGACTTGTTCTAGAAAATACAAATAAACAGAGAAAAATGACCAAAGTGGCATCTTTAAATGACATATGTTAAAAAAGTGTCAACTCTAAACACTGTGTATAGACTTATTAAAGACGGATGGCAGCCACTGTCATGTACTGAAGCTGACAATTTGGGACTATGGTCGTCACCATCGTTACAATTACTAGCCTGCAGCGCCTTTTCATTTTGCTCTGTTATAGCACAGACATGTATGGTTAATTTATGCTGTTATTGTTATTTTTAATGTCTTTGTCATAGAAGTGTACATAGTACATCTCTTTTTTTCCCTACAACATATACCAACAATTTAGTTAAAATAAACAAATAATTACAAATAAATATAATATTAATACTGAGAGCCGTTTTAATAAAATAAATACAGTAAAAAATGAAAAAAACAAACAAACAACTAGAACATATGTGACTGAAAATATAAGCTACTTGGTGGTTTGAATGCCTTAAAAGGTTTACTTTAAAAGTATTTCCCTGTTGGACTAAACAGAATTGGGCTAGCTGTTCCCTTCATCCAGCCTGCATGCGAAGAATTACGTAGCCGGCTTCTATTAGTGTAAAAATATGTGCAGCATCAATCTCCTCCTGTAACTTTAGGGGGAAATGAACTGATTCGTTTGGACAAACTCCAAAGCTCATCAATTAGACTTCATAACAAGCCTTTTTTTGCTGACCCAATATGCGGTTTAAATTAATTTAATTTGCTGAGGGAAAACAACTGAATGGCAATTATGTTGAACAAATCAACTTTAAACTTTGCTGATGAGAAAAAATAAGTAAATACAAGTTTTGAAGACAACAAGTGAAAAAATAATTAACTTCAACCTCTTCAGATATAATCTATGCATAGTAATGAAAAGAAGGCATGTTAACATCTTCATCTTCAAAAATTATATAAATTGTAAATTGTGTATAAACTGTATACATAAGTTATGCTATGTATACACCTGTGTGCTACATAAAGAAGAGTTGAATACCAGTTAAATGGTCTGGTGAAGGTGAGACAGAAAGCTTTATGATTTCATAATATCTCACCCTCTCAAAAGTAACCTTCACAGAGCTTGAGGCTACATTATTATACTAATTACTGCCCAGACACTGTCAGTTGTGATATTCATAATGGGTACTGCAGAGAAAAGGGTGTGAGAGGGAGACGAGAGATAAACAGAGGTAGCGAGGTGGTTGTAGCATGGGTAATGAGAAAGCCTTATAACTTAATATCTGTATCACTCTCATGAAGGGAAATAAATCCTTCAATATAGTGACAGACAAACGTCTAATATGCTTTTGTTCATCTGCTGGAGATGAGGTGTGCTCTGTGTGGCAAAGAATCCAGCTTGGACATCCATCAATGACTCTATTAGCATGGAAAAGGAGATGTAGCTGGTACGGGCACGATGCGTGTGATACTGCATATTATTACAGTAGCTTTATCAGAGAGCTCTTGTCTTAGATTGCATTCTCATATATATTCCTCCTTAATCTATCTTATTAAAATGAAATAAGAATTAATTTGGAGCTCGGAGGGTAAGATGGGAAGGTGAATCTTATGTGGGAGATGAGGTAGGCTTGGCTTGGATTGGCTAAACAAGAAAACATTAAGGAAAGGGGAGAAAACTGAGAGGGAGTGTTAAGAAGGCTAGATGAATGCAGGGAGAAGAGGGCATGAAGGAGAAAGCGAGACGAGGAAAAGATCAGAGGCAGGTTGGGGACATGATCTGTTCCGGCTGCACATGCTTGATCCGTTCCAATAACCAGGTGTCTCTGTGCAATCGGGCATGTTAAACCACTGTGCAGTGTTCTTTCCATTGTCCCTGCAAGGCCTGAAAAATGGAAATCCACAGACAGTGCTTCTGCTGTCTCTGCTTTTATACAACTACTGTTCAGAGTTGGCAGTTTTATTGGCTCTGTGTTTTCCCCTCAAACTGTTTGCTTGGTGCATCCTCAGACTAACATTAAGGCTTTGTAAGACTCATTGAAGCACATAGCATGAATCAGGGCAGGACATAAAAGTAGCAACACTGTTAACAAGGCTGATGGAAAGCTGGGCTAATAACTGTCAGCTCAGATGTTAAGACCTTTAATGGTGAGAGCCCACATTGAACTGGTTTGATTGGGTCTTGGTTCTCAGTCTTCAAGTGAGTCATTACAGCACTATAAATCTTTCCAGTTGCAGAAGATATTTCTTGATAATCATTCTACTGCAACTGCTTCTTCTTGAAGTACACCTCATGTTTAATGTCAGCCTCTTTCTACCATCAAAAAGAGTTGGTTAATACTCCATCATGTTGATATTTTCCAGACAGCAGATGCATGTCCTGTAATAACATGTGAATTTACAGTAAACTGCTTAAAACAACTAGAAGGGTAGTTGGAAGGCCAGCATCTGTGTTATGTCACTGTCACTGTGCCTCCTCAGCTGCATTGTGCTGATACCCTTCAACTATGAGTTACACTAATTTGTACAATTTGACACTGATGACACTGAGCAGATGGGCCTGTGCCTGTCAGACTTTGGAAAGTACCCCTCCTTTATCTCTAGAACTAAAAAGAGGTCATTCAGCTTTTGCAGCTATTTTAAATCATCAGCCTATTCAGAAATTGCAAGACAAATGGAAACCAGTAGGTGATGTCTGCCCACCCATTTCATATGATCTGCTCTTTCCAAGGCCTTGTGGAAGAAGTCCAGTTGCTTTTCTTTCCAAGCTCCTTAGAGCCAAGTTTAATGCTAGCCTACTGTATGCCAATTCATTAACATAGACAACCCTATCATTTAGGATGTGATGAACTATATAATGAATTAAATTTTCTGATGTTTCGTAAATATGATTTTGTCCACTTGTGTCGTGTGCACATGTTTACATATGCACACGACACAAGTGTTTTGCTATACCATGATCGTTATGTTGAAACTGTGTTGCGAACCTATTAAGTAGTGAACCTAGAAAGCAGGATTTACAAGGTACAAACAAAACAACACATGACAAAAAAAATCTTTACTTTCTGTCATCTAAGCCCGTTTCCGCCACTAAATAAAAACAAAACAGCTAGCATCCATAACTCGAAATTTCGAGTTATTTTCTCAAAATTTCGACTTATTAATTCGAAATTTCGACTTATTTACTCGAAATAAGTCGAAATTTCGAGAAAAGTAACTCGAAATTTTGAGTTACTTTTCTCGAAATTTTGAGTTAGCTCTGCCAATCAAAAATATATGTGAATGAGGTCGCTTTCTTGTTACCCGGAAGCATATGGCGCAGAGGAACGCGCACTCAAAAACGGATCCCAACAAATTGGCGCTTTCGCGAGTACGTTTGCTGATAGTAACACCATGTGATTCAGCTAATAACACAGGGATTTCATCATTTGTGAAGCCAGGCTGAAAACACTCAGCAATCTGTGCATTCACGACTGGATGTAATACCGGTAGCTTAGCTGTAGCATTTGTAGCTGAGCCTTCAGCTTCCGGGTAACGAGGAAATGACGTCATTCACCTAGATTACTGATTGGCAGCGCTAACTCGAAATTTCGAGTTACTTTTCTCAAAATTTTGAGTTAATAAATCGAAATTTCGAGTTAATATGTCGAAATTTCGAGAAAGTAACTCGGAATTTTGAGAAAATAACTCGAAATTTTGAGTTATGGATCCTTTTTTTTTTTAGTGGTGGAAACGGGCTTCCATAAAATCCAGATGGTATGTAATCAAAAAGAAAAAAAGGGAAAATACTAGAAAAAAGCAAATAAGAGAACACAGCAAGTCAAAACTAGGAACATATAGAGTTCAACACATACAGTGTATCAAAAGGAAAATGGGACTATATACACACACAGGCATTGCACACACATACAGAAACAGGGAAAGACAGGGGGGGAAAAACAACTGGCACAGGACACAAAAGAAAGCAAACTTTTAATGTGAAACAGGAAATAACATAACAATTTGATGATAACATAACAATACTAACAATTAACATACTGAATGAGATGAAAACACAGGGATCCGAGGTATAAACACAGAAGAAGACAGAGGCAGACACAGAGGACTTCTTACTCTGCATGATGGATAAAGTTCAGGAGTTGGGCAACTAAAACTGGCAGCCAGGTGTATCTTATACCCCTGAAGGTTCTCATCTATACCAGATGTTATAATGTCATTATGTTGCTTAGCATCAACCTACAACGAGACCCATTTGTAGTATTTTTGCACTCATAACACCTCACAAATGCACTGTATCTTTTCATTTCACAGCAGTAACATTTAATACACATCACTGATATATTAAGGTGTTTTATGTTGCCTAGCAACCACCCACAAACGAGCTGAAAAATACCATTTGTAGCGCTTAACCACCTACAACACCTCGTGGAAGCATAGTATGATTTTGATTTCACAATAATAAAATGTAATTGACAGCCACAAAACTTTATCCATTTTTTGTTATGATGTCATGTTGCCTAGCACTCTCAAAAACAATGGACCAAACAATACTGTAGCTGCATGAGAAACACACAAATCAAAGACTGAATAATAATAGCAACTAAGACTCACATCATACTGGAATAACATGAAATCAAAACATGATCTGACCAGTTCAAATACAAAAATTAATTCCTCAAACTTTTGATCACCAAACATAAACTAAGACCTGAACATATTAGTTAGGAATCAAAAAACAAAACCTAAAACTAATGGACTAATACTTGAATCATGAGAAAGACTAGGTGCAGCTATCGATCACCTTAGCATTTTATTGCATTTTTGAATCTGATTAATTTTTCATTAATGATCTTCAATGATATTTACCGTTTTAGCTTTCTAACTCACTTCACAGTATGTCCCACTTGGCGTTAGAATTTAACTTTGTGCTGTCTTGCCAGCTTGCTCGGTAGAAATTGTTTTGCTGTCTTGGAGAAGCAAATGGAGATGAGCGTACACTCTGTCTGTCTAAAATATGCTAGAAGTGGCATCATTGTCTTATAATGATATATCAACTAAATTTGGACTCATCAGATTTATAATGTGGCTAGTGTTTTTGGACAGGTAATATGAATGAAAAGCAATTTTCCCAGTCTTACATATAGCATATCTCATTTCCTGGTTGTCATATTGCATCAAGTGTGTTATCATCTTCTCCAAACAGAACTACTGGATCTCTGCAGTACAAAAAAAAAAAACACCTCAGAAACACCTCATTTCAATAACTAATTAAAGCCAAGTCATCCATCAGTTATATAAACAAGCAGGTATTTCCGATTGAAGATTTATCATAATTACAATAAAATAATGTGGCTGTGGCTGCTGAAGGCTGAAACCTCATCAGTTTCCAACAGCCCTGAACATTTTGAGCCATCAGCACACACATACAAAGAGCCAATGTGTTTGCTGAGAGCATTAGTGTAGGTAGGGGTGATTGCCGCCAGCGCACAGCTCAGACTTGATATATTGAATGAGTGATTTTCTGCAGACCCACATGTCAAGAGACGATGCCTTTTGGGGAGTAACACAAAAAATAGCTGACGCACAAGGGCTGTTTCTCATTCAGTCATTCAGAACTGAAGTTTTACATGTTCAGAAAGACATTTTTCATGTACTGCAGTTCTGTAGCAACAAACAAATGGGATCTGTAGGATCTGCAGCCTATTGAGATTTTGCTGTGAACAGGTTTTGTTGGATCAGCTTTTTTTTGCCAATAAAATTAAAGTAAGTACATTCATACCACACACTCATTCCCTGAGCCCAGGATTTTTTTTTATCATGTTCTTGCTTATGTAGTGTAACAGCACCTCTTGACATTAAAATCCACAGTACATTCATGGTTAACAGGCCTTCTTAACCTCCAGACCTCCAGCAGGAGAATGGCAGCTCAGGGAGGGGTGCTGAGAAGATACATCGCCCACGGCATTCTCAGCATTGATCAGTGAATAGCCATCAAAAGCTTTCTAAAATATGCTTCTGGCAAGAGAGAATGTGGGGGGGGGGAGATTATTTTATACAGTCGGGAGGTATCTGTAGTGTCTTTCAGACACTCCACCCTGTTAATATGACAGTATCTGATCGTGTTGGCTTCTTTTTGAGATGCACAGCCTGGCAACGTTCTTACTAGATGGGAACTAGTAATGTTCACATATCACTTCAATTTTTCTTTGAGCATTAGCTGCTTTTTCACTCATTTTGAGTCTTCGTACCATATACTGACTTTCCAGCTTGCTAGAATTGTATAAACTTTGTTTTTGCCTTATACACTGTATTTCCAGTACATATGTGTTTCAGTAATCTTTGTCTACCTAAATTTTAAGACATATAGGGTGACTCAAGAATGTCTAGATATCAAAGTAATATCCCAAGCTTACATACAGGTATTAAGAAAACTGACCAATTATGTAGATGTCACTTGATGCAATGTCAAAAATATTACACAAGTACTGTGGTTTTTCTGTCACTGTTGTGATTATGTTGTAATTAACCATGAGGAACATAATTGCAGTACTGACCTGTTTTTGCATGCCCTCACTTTATCAAATTGCCACTCATCGCATGTCTGGGAAGGGATGAAATTAATGGTAAATGGACCGCTACTTATATAGCACTTTTCTACTCTTAACAGAGCACTCAATGCATTTTTAAATGGCAGTGAAGTAAAACAGACAAAGTTAGGTTCCTTTACTGCTTTGGCTTCATTGAAATTCTGCAGTGACAAGAAATAATCAGTAAGTAGTCCCTGAATCTGTAAAGGCAAAACTTTCATCTGTTGTGCATGTTAAAGAAAGTAAATAGAAACCATAAAACACACAAAGTCTACATTTAACACCGGCACTGAGAAACAAACAAAACCTACATGACATCAAAATGCATGGGAGGAACCCGCAACGCAATGAGATGCATAAAAATGACAAGGACAATGCATACAAATATGATTCCAGTGCAACGGGTGATTTATATGTTTATTGTTAGAGGTTGTTCTTCCTATTCATTCTCATTGGTCTGTTATGCATGAACTGCTGCTCGCCTCGTCTTGAGCTTTCAATCAGGCCCGACTGCTCCGGTATGTGGTTTGTCATAATGTTTGCACATAGCATCAAAGAGAAAAGAAAAAAGAGTGCGAGAGAATCCCAGATAGAAAAAAACCCAGAGACATGTAAAACACAAAGATGACGTTAGAGGAACAAAGAGGATTTGAACCAAACACAAGTACGCCAAAGTGGTGCATTAAAACAGCACAAAAGGAAAAGACGGAAGTAATAATGCAGCTCGTGGCCTCATATAGCACAGTAGAGAGCTGGCAACTTAGCGAATCACAAAACGAGTATGTATGATAAAACCTTAAGGAACTAATTTAATCTCCTCTGTAATTGTGCTGCAGTTAATTGCATGAGCAAAAGCAAAAGAAAGGAAAGAAAACAAAGGAAAGCAAAGAAAATCACAAAATGTAAATAAAGCTTGGAGCGCTGGCGGAAATTGATCAAATTGCTGTGTAGATTCCAGGAACAATCATTATTTTCCATTTAGAAAGAGGAAACTAATGGTCAACTGCTCATTTACTAATGGACCTTACCAACACACAAACAGAAAGGAGGGTGGAGGAACAGATTTTCATTTGTTTCAATGCATTTCTACTGGCCAGCCAACACTGTTTGAAGGTAAACCCCTCCCACTAGATACCTCAGGGTGTTGAATGAGCAGGTTTAATTTCTGATAAAAGGTAACCTTTCTAAAAAGAAATGTCCATAGGTAAAAAAGGTAGCATGCACAAAGCTACCTGAACTCTTTCCAGTGATAACAGAATTGTATTACAGGGAGTACATTTTTCTAACAACAGATGATCTCTCTTTCTACATCCCTCTCTCGCTCGTGTCGTGTCGAAACAGCCAATTGTCTAATCAAAGCTGCTTTCCATGTGACTAAATATGAAATGTGATTATCACTGCTGAGAAAATGTTGTGTTTGTGAATGCATGCCCACGCACTCACCCAGCATGTCCATGTGCTAGCGCTCATGTTTGCTGTTGTTATCAGATGCTGCCCTCATTGGGAATGATGATCAGGGAGGGCTCAACAGCCAACTGGAGATTTGTGTGTGTTTGTGTGGTAAGAACAGGGTCATGGCTGAGAGCACCATCACTGTGCTTACCTTCTATCTTTGTCCTTCATTAATTCAGAGGTTGCTTTAAAAATCCAATGAGTTTGAATGTCTGCAGTAATAGTAGGTGAAAACACTGCATGTACCCCACAGTTGATTTGACATTCCAGCGCTATCAAAGGTGACTTAACAACATCTACACCTGAACATACGTAATGTGGAAAAGCATGACCCTGTGGTTTATTGATCATGTGACCCACGACATGAAGGGATTTGCCGATCACCCAGCTGCTAATGATAGCTGCTGTGACTTTGTTTTTTGTTTTTTATCATGACAGCCAACATTTAGCAAGTCTACAAAGTACTTCTTTTGAATGACAGATCTTCTCTTTTTGTTTGAGCCTAAAGGCTTTCACATCACTTTAGTTTGCCCCAAAACAGAACATCATACTAAGCTACTAACCACAGAAAGTGTCATGGTCCCGGGCCATGTGGGCCCAGTATTCTCAGTTTTTGTATGTTTTGCATTTCATTCCCTAGTCATGCCTTGGTTCCTGGGATTATTTAGTTATGATGATCCTTATTTGGTTACCTCCTGTGTGCCCCTGTGTATCTGTGAGCCCTCGTCTCTCCTTGTGTTTTATTCTATGTTTTCCCCAGCCCGTTATGTCTGTGTTCTCCCCGTGCTCTCTCTCCTCCTGTTTGAACCTCTGTACTTCCTGTTTTACTTTGGGACTCCCACACCTGTATACGTCATCTTATGTTCACCCCGCCCTGTCTCCTTATGATTATCAGTGTCACCTGTGTTCCCCATGTGCTCCCACTTCCCTCGTTAACCCTCTGTGTATTTATGTCTGCGTCTCCCTCAGTTCTGTGTTGCGTTCTCCCTCATGCTGTGTGTGATTCCCCTGTGTTCCTTGGTGAGCTTTATGTTAGTTTTTCCCAGTTTAGTTTTGTATTTCCTGTCATCTTTTGTCAGCAATAAAGCTGCTTTTTGAGTTCATCCCCTGAGTCTGTGAGTTTTGCGATTGGGTCCTCATCCTGCCTGCCACACAGCGATCCATGACAGAAAGACCCATATAACTTGCCTAAAGCCAGTAAAAAAAAACCAACTGCCTCTGAGTGTTAAACTAGCTAACTAACACAGCTGTCAGGAAAAATCGCTTCCATGAAACGGTGTACACGGCCTGCAAAAAATGCTTTGGTAGGTGTTACATGTCGAAGTAAAATTCACATGGATGGAGGATCCAGTGTTTCCCTGCAGAACATTGCCTAAGTATCACACTGACCTTGGCGCCTTCCCTTCTTCCCATAGTGCATCCTGGTGCCAGGTGTTCCCCAGGTAAGTGACATACATTTATCCGGCCATCCACGTGCTGTAAAAGAAAATGTGATTCATTAGACAGGGTCATGTTCTTCCATTGCTCCGTGGTCCAGTTCTGATGCTTGGATACTCATGGTTGGTGCTTTTGCAGCTATGCAGCCCCATACAGAACAAACAGTGAAGCACTGTTTGTTCTGACACCTTTCTATCAGAACCAGCATTAACTTTTTTGGGCAATCTGAGCTACAGCAGCTGGTCTGTTGGATCGTACCAGACAGGCCAGTCCAACAGATGGGCTCGCCACGTGCATCAGTGAGCCTTAGCCAACCATGACACTGTCGCTGGTGCACCATTGTTCCTTCCTTGGACCACTTTTGATAGATACTGCAGAGCAGGAACATCCCACAAGAGCTTCGGTTTGCAAGTTTACAATTTGTTCAAATCCTCACACGTGCCTATTTTTCCTGCTTCTAACACTTTGAGCATAAAATGTTCACTTGCTCTTGACTATTTCCTAATATATCCCACCCACAAACAGGTGCCATGATAAAGAGATAACCAGTGTTATTCACGTCACTTATCAGTGATCATCATGTTATGCCTGATCCCCCCGCCCATTCCCACTCTATTTCATTTAATTTTCAAGTGAACCACAGAAAGACTAGCTGTGTTTTAGGGTGTAACTATGGGGGTTTTGACAAATGGCATTAAAGAGATGAATGAATTACCAGTTTGGTGGTTTCATGCAGCGCACACTATGGTTTTCTCTATAGTGAATAACTAAATTTAAATAAAGGCTAAGCCTCACTCTATAGCAGACCTACAGGCATTCCCCACTTCAGTGTTTAATTTCAACGCAGCAGTTTGGTGGTGGCGGCTGCCGTCTGTGTTTTTCTTGGCCAACAGGTGGTCTTCTGGTATGGCGGGGCTTGCTAAGGACAAATGAACACTTACAGACTGGCATCTCCAGATGGAAGTGACGTCTAGCAGTCCTTGCTTGATTTGCATTTTCTCACTTCATCCATCTTCTCTTTCTCAGGCTGAGTCTGGTAATTAATGCATTTTTCTTATTTATGTTTTTCTTCTCAGTGTCCATCTACATTTAAATAAACAACAATTAAATAATAAATTGGTACAAGTCTATAGTACCTCCTATATGTCAGAAAATAATTATTAATTATTATTTGACACCCAAAATTACTATCCATCCATCCATTCGCTTCCGCTTATCCTTTTCAGGGTTGCGGGGGGCACTGGAGACTATCCCAGCTGTCATAGGGCGAGAGGCGGGGTACACCCTGGACAGGTCGCCAGTCTGTCACAGGGCCCCAAAATTACTATGTTATTTCAATACAAGTATCCATACTGCCCTTTTTTTATAAGTACTTTTCCAATTCAGTTTTCAGGGAGGGTGGAGCCTACTGTGGCTTTCAAAAGTATTCGGCCCCGTTGAACTTTCCCACATTTTGTCACATTACAGCCACAAACATGAATCAATTTTATTGGAATTCCACGTGAAAGACCAACACAAAGTGGTGAACGAAAATCATACATGATTCCAAACATTTTTTACAAATAAATAACTGCGAAGTGGGGTGGTGTGTAATTATTCAGCCCCCTTTGGTCTGAGTGCAGTCAGTTGCCCAGTTGACATTGCCTGATGAGTGCTAATGACTAAATAGAGTGCACCTGTGTGTAATCTAATGTCAGTACAAATACAGCTGCTCTGTGACGGCCTCAGAGGTTGTCTAAGAGCAACAACACCATGAAGTCCAAAGAACACAGCAGACAGGTCAGGGATAAAGTTATTGAGAAATTTAAAGCAGGCTTAGGCTACAAAAAGATTTCCCAAGCCTTGAACATCCCACGGAGCACTGTTCAAGCGATCATTCAGAAATGGAAGGAGTATGGCTCAACTGTAAAGCTACCAAGACAAGGACGTCCACCTAAACTCACAGGCCGAACAAGGAGAGCGCTGATCAGAAATGCAGCCAAGAGGCCCATGGTGACTCTGGACGAGCTGCAGAGATCTACAGCTCAGGTGGGGGAATCTGTCCATAGGACAACTATTAGTCGTGCACTGCACAAAGTTGGCCTTTATGGAAGAGTGGCAAGAAGAAAGCCATTGTTAACAGAAAACCATAAGAAGTCCCGTTTGCAGTTTGCCACAAGCCATGTGGGGGACACAGCAAACATGTGGAAGAAGGTGCTCTGGTCAGATGAGACCAGAATGGAACTTTTTGTCCAAAATGCAAAACGCTATGTGTGGCGGAAAACTAACACTGCACATCACTCTGAACACACCATCCCCACTGTCAAATATGGTGGTGGCAGCATCATGCTCTGGGGGGGCTTCTCTTCAGCAGGGACAGGGAAGCTGGTCAGAGTTGATGGGAAGATGGATGGAGCCAAATAAAGGGCAATCTTGGAAGAAAAGACTTGAGACTGGGGCGGAGGTTCACCTTCCAGCAGGACAACGACCCTAAACATAAAGCCAGGGCAACAATGGAATGGTTTAAAACAAAACATATCCATGTGTTAGTCAAAGTCCAGATCTAAATCCAATCGAGAATCTGTGGCAAGATCTGAAAACTGCTGTTCACAAACACTGTCCATCTAATCTGACTGAGCTGGAGCTGTTTTGCAAAGAAGAATGGGCAAAGATTTCAGTCTCTAGATGTGCAAAGCTGGTAGAGACAAACCCTAAAAGACTGGCAGCTGTAATTGCAGCAAAAGGTGTTTCTACGTTTCTAAGTATTGACTGAGGGGGCTGAATTTTTACGCACACCCCATTTTGCAGTTATTTATTTGTAAAAAATGTTTGGAATCATGTATGATTTTCGTTCCACTTCTCACGTGTACACCACTTTGTATTGGTCTTTCACGTGGAAATCCAATAAAACTGATTCATGTTTGTGGCTGTAATGTGACAAAGTGTGGAAAAGTTCAAGGGGGCCAAATACTTTTGCAAGCCACTGTATGCCAGCTGACACTGGACCAGAGGCGAGGTACAGCCTGCATGAGTTTCCTGTCTATTTAGTTTTAATTAAATTCAGTTCATTTCAATTTTATTTATATAACACCAAATTACAACAACAGTCAACAACAGTTTTCTTAGGTTTTATATTGTAAGGTAGAGACCGTACAATAATACGGAGAGAGCCAAACAACCCCCCATGAGCACGCACTTGATGACAGTGGGTAGGAAAAACCTCACTTTTAAGGGGCAGAAATCTCAGAAAGAACCAGGGAGGAGCATCCATCTGCTGTGACCAGTTGGTGGTGAGGGAGGGAGACAGGATAAAAGACAGAAGAAAGCCAGTCTCCATCACAGGGCTAAGATAGAGAAAAGCAGACAACCACACACATTCACACTTACAGCCATGTTTGTCTGTGGAGAAAACCAACAAAGGAACAAGTCAGTTCTGGCTTCAGGCAATTGGAAGCCAGAACCACCATGCTGAGCCCTGTCACCGATCACCGAATGCTCTTAAATGATTTCTTCAGAGCTTCCTTATACTTACAAGTTTTGGTAAGCTAGTATAGAATGACCCCTAAAAGAACATGTGAGCGTTTTTCAGAAATACCACTTAATTTTTTTGCATCTTTAAGTTGAATGAGTCAGAACGAGACATGACATAATCCACATGCGGATGTAAAGGGAGGTGATGCATTTCACACACAGGACAGCAGTCATGGAAGTCATGTGTACACCAAATTCATCAAAATCTTGTATTTACTAAAAAAAAATAATAATCTAGCTGTGGGTACAAACAATTTTGATCAAGGACAGCTTGGACTCTCTGTAGACTGTTTCTTATTTTATTCTGCTTTTTTTCTTCTTCTTCCCATCGCTCACTTTTTCTGTCACTTGTTTTCCATCCAATTAGTCCTTATACATTCTGGCATCCCTCACTCTTTGATTTGCCAGATTGTTCAGTCAAGTAGTTTTCCTTTTGCCTGTTCTTGGTCGATGCCTTTTCTATGTCAGCCTTATTTTTGTTTTTGAAAAATTTTTTAGGGTTGTGTATTCTGGCTGCTCCTTCTCTGTAAGTGTGAACCAAGCAGTGAAGCTTTGTGATATGAAAAACACAGAGTGGAAAGATGCTGGGGGGATAAATCTCTTTGGACTCCTCAATATGAATGAGGGCTTTTATAACACAGAGTATGTTTTGTACTACTGTTAAGATAAAAAAAATATTGATTAGTGCATGTTTATGGTTATTTTTATTCCCATGGTGCTCCTTCCTCAAGATTTCATCATGTTTTCTCTTCCCTCTCTGCTTTTCCCCACCAAAAAGAGAAAAAAAGTGTTTTCATTCCCCTCCACTGATGCTACTGCACTCCCTACTCTAGGGACTGCCTACTAAACCTCGACTCACGATCGATCCCAGATAAACACATTATATTCTATCTCTAGCACAAAATGCGATTCTTAGCCCTTTATAATGACACAGTGCACAGGGACAAAACAAAACCGCCACAGATAACAAAGTGCGCTTGGCGTATATCCAGCAGGTTTACCATTTAGGTCATGATTGTTAACACAGTCTGTGTTTTTCCTTGCCAGGCTAGAGCAAACTGAAATAATGATGCGGACATCCAAGGCAGTCCTAATTTTCTGGTTTTCTTTCCCCCAGATCTGAGGTGAGGTGATGTAATGTAGAAGGTGCTTCATGTTAATTACCAAGCATGTGGCTTTAAAGGTTAGCCAAGAAAAGGAAGACCTCCATCCTCAAAGCCAGCTGGAAGTTGGACTTGGATCAAACACTTACTGCCTGCAGACGGTGGAAACATGGCCCGAGCTATTGAGTAATTCCCAAATACAAACAAACAGGCAATACGCGTTTGTGGTACCTGTGCATATTGTGCATGCATGTTTGTGCATTCTTTCAGTTGAACCATTATTGCAGAATTATCTTTGAGCTATAAATTTCAGTTTCATCAGAGTAGAAAGAGCTGCTTGTGTGCAGAGTATCCCAGCACCATGCCTATGTGTTTGCAGATGAGTGGGCATGTTGTTTTGGTTGGTTTGTGAGCTTGAGGGCTCCAGCCCTTTTTCCACAGTCTGCATCCAGATAGTGTTTGATCTTAATCCAAGGCTGAGAGGTTTCCTGTTGGAGATCTCTGCATCCCCAGACCTTTAATTCATTGGGCATACACACAGATTTTACACAGATACCACAGCTGGTGATTCAGAGCTTTTAAAATTCAGCCATACATTGCTGAATTAGTAATTCAATGCATTCTTGAGTAAATTAGTGTTATTAATAGCACAGTACATTTCCTTCTATGCCTTTGTAGTTGACAGTATGGCCCATGTGGCAATATGTAATCTGTAGATTGCTATGAGCAGAGCTTAATGACTGACCTGGATCCAAGATTGGAGCTCCCATCAGGCATCATTTCAGTGGCTTAAACCCCATCCCAGCTGCTGCCTCACAGCCTCTGGGCATGGCCATATTCACACTATGAACATAAAGTAGATGACTGGATGGGGTTTGGATGATAACAGCAAAGTTAGTGACAGACAATAAATCATGCAGCAGATTTATCTGAAAATGTTTTTTTAATTGAATTCACAGTGTTCAGAAACCCATAACAATCAATATGTTTTGCCCTTGCAGGAGGAGCTAAAACACAGAGTGAAAAAGGAGTTATGGTGTGAATTTGTGGCACAGGGGTGATAAGTTAGAAACACACAAAGGAGGTGAAATTTGAAATAGGCCAAGACTGAAACAGGACTTACTGAAAGCAAGTGACTTGTGTGACTCTCACCTGTTGGTGAGTATTTAAAAACTTTTTATAGCATTTACTGTACAACACTTGAAACAATGACATACTAATGATGGTATTATAATAAAGTGAAACCAACAACATGTAGATATATAGCTTAATCAGACTGTTGATGATTGACTGCACTTTGTTTTTGCAAAGAAAAGAAATAATGTCTGTAACCTTTTAAATACCTGCACATCATGCACTATATATATTTTTTTGCCCTGCGCAGTAGTGAGATGTTGCAATTATATTCACTAAAGTTAATTGTTAAGCAAAGTTATGGGAAAATCTGTACACATACTCCAATTAAGACTTACGATGCAGTTCAATTCTATTCTGTACAGTATTCTTTATCTCAGCTCCTTTGCCACAAGGGGGCAGCACTGCAGGGAGCTCTGTACATTTCAATTGCATATTTGACAAAACATGTTTGATTTTTCACCCTCAACCCTGTGCCTGATTCTGCTGGAGTTTTCTTCCTGTTAAGATGGAGTTTTTCCTTTCCACTCTCACCAAGTGCTTGTACATAGGGGGTTGGTTGACTATTGAGGTTTTCTCTGAGGTTCTCTCATTACAATATAAAGTGCCGTGAGGTGAGCGCCATTGTGAATTAGGGCTATGTAAATACATTTGAATTGAACTGGCTTACATCAAACACCAGCCTTCATGACACAACCCCAAAGGGGATTTGTGTTTCTGGCTCAAAATGGATCAGTAAGCTTTTCCTTACCAAGCAAAAATGTTAACCACTACACCATCATCTTCACCAGCCAACAGGGCTTTTTCTGCACAAATAATGATTTTATAAAGGATCTTTGTGTGTAGTGACGTGGCATGTAGACCACCACCAACGACAAACACATATCTGCAGTATCTCACACACACGTGCACACCTTCAGACACCAAGCTACTTTTTGCACAATACTCAATAGTTTTGCACAATACTCAGTATTTTGCACATCTCCATTGAACTGTATTGTGTGTACTGTATTGTGTCTGTATCGTCCTGTTCTGTTTAGTGTTGCGATGTCTTGTCTTGTTTTTTTGCAAATTTTGCACATTGCACTTTACGTAGTCCTGTGTTCGTCTGTTATATGTCATATGTAGCACCAGGGTCTTGAAGGAACGTTGTCTTGTTTCACTCTGTACTGTACCTTGCACATGGCTGAAATGACATTAAAAGCCACTTAAATTTACTTGAGTATCTGGATAACTCTTTGTCTCCCATTCCATTCTACAGGGATTTTACAGTAGACAGACATCAGAGCAGGTTTAATGTAAGGACCAAAGTGGAGGAAGAACGACGGTGTTACCTCTCAATTTCCAGCGGCTCTTATTTGTTGCATAGAATAGCAAGGCCAGCTGTGAGAGGAAGGAAGTAATTTAGGCACCTGCAGTGGACTGAGGACCTCCCTCTTCTCTCCCTCTTGTGGCATTGCTTTTTCTCTATCCCTTTCTATTTATCCGATTTCCCCCGCAGTGGTTATTCTCATCTCCAGCTCATCCAACAATCCCCTGTCTCATGAACTAAAATGATATGTGCCCTGTTACATAGTAGAGCATAAGCAAATACAGACTCTGTCCCAAATGTGGACAAAAAATGCTACAGTGTAGGCCAGGAAGATTTCCTGCTCTCGTCTGTGGGGAGAATGGGAATACGAAATGTTTGAGATAAGATCCCTCGCTCTTTTGCTGACTTTAATATCTAGCCCAAAACTTTGCTTTCTGCTTTACTCCGTGTCAGACGAAGCGAAGAGAAGTGTGAGTAGCTGTGAAAGGCTTAAGTGACTGACACAGTGAAAGTGCTGCAGAGTGCTAACACTTTGGAGGTGATATTGAGAATGTGGGAGTATGAAAGTGAGATTAAATGGAACGGGAGTATTGGAAAAGAAAATGGACAGAGGAAGGAAGAGCAAAAAAAAGACGGCCATTTATGTCTTCTTTTATATTTGCCTTCTCTGTTTTCTCATATATGCTTGAGCACGTACAGCGTGCATATGTGCCCATGAGTCTGCATGTTTTTATGTGTTAATATTCCTGTATGCACAGGCCTCTGCACAGTCGATTGATGATAAATGCGATCTGTATTTGCAGAGCAACTTCTTAGGAATCTACCCCACAAGATAAATATGGTGTTCTCTTCCACTGTGCACAAATCAATGCAGGAAAGGAACATTAAAATATGGATTAAGGCTTTAAAAACAATATAAAGACAGATTAGGCTTTAAGGTTCATACCCAAAAGACGGTAAAACAGATTATACTGGTTGCAATGGAAAATAAGAGTTTTATTGCATTTCATAAGCATGTGCTACATTTTAGTCCCTTTTATGCATGCATAATTCATTTCCCATCCACAAGTTAGAGAAAATAAATGATTAGGTCCATGCGTCATCTCTGCCAGACAGCACCCATCTGTGCTTCGATGGGTAACGTTACATTAGTGAGGGTATGTGACAGTGTGGGCTGGCGTGTCTGTATTTGTGCATGAGGGAGAAAGAAAGAGCAAACGAAAAAGGAAAGCAAGACAGAACACACTGCCAGGGAGTATGCAAAGCTTGAGTGTATTTTTTACAGGCTTTCCCTTAACAGGAAAGAGAGTCTGGATGCTGTTGGGTGTAAGTCGTGTCATTAAAAGTTTCGCAGGCACACTGAATAGCTGTCAGAGCCCATGCCAATTAGTGCCACTTTAGGTGTCAGTCTGGTAGGCAGGAGAGACTAAAGGCGAGGCGGCTGAGAGGAGCACTAGGAGAACCCTGCTGACTGAGCGTTCCTGCTCAGCTGAGCATCCTACAAAGCATCGGCTCGACTTGATACAAACAGAATTCGGAGCCTTTGTTTCATCCACATGGCAATTTTCATTTTTATTCATATACTGTCTGTGTCAAAACTAAAATTAAAATAAAATACAAAAATCTCTCAATGCTCTCCAGCTTTGAGCTGCTGCTCCTCTTGACTTAAGTATTCAGCTTGATCGAACAGAGGCAAAAGCAATAATGTCCAAGAGTCACATAAGACACGCGATCCTTTCTTTGTTCTCAAATAAAGCTCATGTGGTATATTTAAGCTTATCTTAATTTGTTCAAAGGGCACATGAGAGACACAGACAGGATTATACCAGTAATATGAGCAAGGGCGCTGCAGCCACACTGACACCTCAGAGTTACAATGTGGTCTGGTGGCCACACTGTAACATCTGAGTTGTCTTGTTTTTAAGATAAATGCGAAGTATCATGTTACAACAGAGTAAGCAAAAGCAGGCAAGAGTGAACAGAATAAAGAATAAATTTAAAAAAAAAAAAAAAAAAGAGCAAATATGTTTTTATTTCTGCCAAACCATTTTTTGTGAATGAAATATTTCAACAACTGCTCAGTGCGTGTACGCCAGTTCTTCAACAGATTATATTGTGATTACTTTAGCGACCCACTGACGTTTCATAACCAAAATCATTTCTATCTACAAATCTGCTAAACCTAGACAAAACCCTCAGACTATTAAGATTAAAGCAAATGTTCAGTTTGGTAGTCATTTTAGAGAATTTAGGGTATAAGGTCTCTGGCCACTTGCAGTCAGTTGCTGTCCTCAGAGCAGTGGCATGGATACTTTTACACAAAAGCAAGCAAAGCTCAGAAACACATCCCAGCATCTTGATTTTAAAAAGAAAAGTATATTAAAATATATTAATAATAAAAAAATCAGCTGAATTAAAAGGCTTGAGGAGTGCACAGGTTAGCTGTCATTATCTACAAGTGGGATTAAAAATATGAATGAAAAATTAATGTGGTGTGTTGGCAAAACACCTTGTTAAACATACTACAGTCAGTCAAACAAGTTTACTTAAAGTGCTGTTGAGCCTGCACCTGGCCAACTTGCTTATTTTATTAGACCAAACATGTTCAGAGCTGCTGTCTCCTCTCCATCATTGTCACAGCTTTTCTTGCTAATGTTCTAAAGGAGTTACTGGTAGCTTTTTCACGCTCCATCTTCTCTACCTCACACATGTTGACCAAGGTGGTTAGCAAGAGGAAATTCATCTGTTACCATGATAAATCACTGAAGCTCATTACTTGCTAGCTGTGTTTCCACACAAAAGGGTGGGTCGTTACTGATCTCAGAGCAGTGACAGCAGAGCCAGCAGCAGCTTGTCTTGCATGCTGGTCTCCCGTCGGTTTACGATGAAAGACCAGAGGTTTATTCACTATGTAGCTGCTGAAGCAGCCACAGAAAAGCTCCTGGCCTCTCAGCTTGCCCAGCTCAAGTCACTGTTAACAGGGGATGGACACGCCCATAAAGTGGAGACAGCTGCATTTTTCTTATGAGCATAAAATAAGTGCAAAAAGGAAAGGAGAGAGGTCACTTTGCATTTTAATTTACATCTATTTTTAGATTTGACAAGGCAAGCACTGATTGCCTTGCTTGTCCTAATGGAATGCCACAGAGTGACTTTTGTGCAAAATTCAGTGCAATTAATGGGCAACCACTAATTTTTCCTAGTTGCAAGGTGCTGCCCTATTTTTATTCTGGTGCAAAAATAGGACTTAGAAAAGCTATAAATAGCCAATGAGACAAAAGTCCACAGTTAGATATCAGACTACCACAAGCATTGTCTCTGTATTATCAACTAATTTTGTAATCACAGGGCATCATATTCATATTAAGTCATAAGTATAGACAGAGTACAACAAAAATATTTTCACTGATACTGTCGGTTGCAATATTTTGTTCATTTTTGTGCAAATTCAATTCAAAATGTCACAAACTAAGAACATCCCTTCAATAACAAGCTTGAAGAAAGAAAAACAATGTTTGGGGCATTAGTCAGAGTAAATAGATGGATTTGTTTCCCCTCAAACAATAAAATAAAAATGGCTCAACAGCTGTGATGGAAACTAGTACAACCGTAAAACGCCACTGTTTGTGACGGCTTTCTTGCTATTTTATTTATATTTAAATAAGACAGTGTTTTTGTGTAATGTTTGTTTAATGTTTTTAAATATAAATGATGGACACTGAAGTTATAGCATAGCTGCCAATATAGTATCCTGTAGCATTGAAAACTTTATTAGTACCGGTAAGTTAGAAATTCTACTGTTAGAAATCTATTTATTCCATTTCATTAACCATATTTTTCATGAAGGAGTACTTCTAATAGAGAGAATTAAAGCTGTGGTTTTAAGCCTAGATGGTGTGTGTTTGTATTATTTGACCCACCAGAAAACCTTTTTGACTGCTTAGAGAAAACAGTTTTCCTTGCAGCTTCATGGAGATGTTTGGGAAAAACAAAATCTCTGAGACTCACAAAGAACTTGCAGCAACAGATGCTTGAGCGATATCAATTATATACAGGTTTCTCCCAGAGTATTGATGTAAAAATTGTTTCCGGCTGATGAAAGGCTACAAAATCAAGACAGCACTGGAGTCAATTCAGCAGTGTCTTTGTTCTAATTATGCTGAGCCTTCTGCTGGTGTCACACAGATTTGTCCACAGGCTGTGTTAGTTAATTTGTACTCTACAGTATGTCATATGATAAGAGACGGACTGAAACTGTGAGTGGTCCCATTAATTAAACTGCCTTCCAGCTGTCCACTTCTCTCAGAAAAGTTTTAAGTATAGCAATTTAACTCAGAGGGTGCCCCTCTTTTGCTTTTGTAGTTTTGCATTTCCCCATAAATCATCTCATCATTGTGATATGATTTTCACTTTCATTTAGCACTAATATTTTTTTTCTTTAGAGTGTAACAATCTTGCCAAATCTATAATATTCTAAAGATGCAATATTGTTTTTATTAACAATTTACATCTCTTTTTACTCTTTTTTTTTTTTTTTTTTAATACTCATCTTGTCATAACATTCATTCATCAATGAAGGCGGCAAAGAAGAACAGACATCCATCTCCCTGGCCACCTCCTCCATCTCATCCACATAAACACTGAGGCATTCTCAGGCTAGTCGAGAGACAAATCACTCCATCACATCCTAGGGATTCCTCAGGTGCTCCTCCCAATAGGACATGCCCAGAGTACCTCCAACCAGTTGCAAGGCAATTACATATGCAATACAGATGCGGCAAGAAGCCACTCTTTGGAGAAAGCTAATTTCATCCACTTGTAGCTGTTCTTTTGGTCACCACCCAGAGCTTGTGACCATAGGTGAGAGAAGCATAGACAGCTTCACTTTTAAATTAATCTCCCTCTCTTTACCATAATGGACTCATACAGTATCCACATCATTGCAGAAGCAGCTCCAATCTTTCGATCTCTCCCCTCAATTGTGAACAAGCAAGAATTTCTCACTCTCAAAGTTTTACACTAGGTGACAAATCGTCGAAATATTACGCTTCCGGGCACCCATCACGTCCCTATATTACGAGAACGGAAAAATGAGGAAACATGAGAACCGTTTGAAATGAATCTACACATGTACATTCGTTTTTCTTCAATCGATTTGGACAACACTATCTGACATCATTAAAATGCTGGTTAGGGTTAGGGCTGGAATACATGGCTGTATTCCGTGTATTACCACAGGAGCGTCATTCTACTGGACTTCATCCATAACCCGGCGTGTAGCATAAGAGCGCGGACGGCCACCTTTCGCTTCCCTCAGGAACGCCACGGGACTTGACAAATCGTTATTATATTACGCCTCGGGAGTGAGAACGGGTTGCAACAAGACACCAATATACTTAGGCTACGTCCACACTAATGTGTTTTCATTCTCTCCGTTTTGACCTCCCGTCCACACTGAGACGGCGCTTTCCTCAAGGAAAAACGCAGCGTTTTGAAAACGCTCTCGAAAACGCATACATTTCAAAACGGAGCTGTCCTGTCGCAGTGTGGACACACGAAAACGCAGACTACGATGACGTATTTTAGTCATGTGATGCAGTCATGTGACAAAATAAACAAAGATAGCGGAGTGGATTATATGTTTTGATTGCACTCAAATTTGACTGCCCTAAAAATGATGAATATCAGTTTGTACATGCTCCAGACAGCTTTTCTTCAAATTCTTTAATTCTCACTCGCTTTTGCGCATGTGCAGGACTGGAACATAAGCGTTTTCATCCATTTCAGTGTGGACGCACGACTCTGTGAAAATGACTGAAAACGCTAGTGTGGACGTGGAGCGTTTTCAGATGAAAACGCCGTTTTCAAATCTATCCGGGCTAGTGTGGACGTAGCCTTAAACTCCTCCACTAGGGGCAGCAACTTATTCCTAACCTAGAGTCGGCACTTTGCCCTTTCTCTGACCTCAGACTTGGAGGTGCTAATTCTCATTGTCTCCACTTCACATACAGCTGTGATCAACTCCAGTGTAAGCTAGAAGCCACCACCTAGTGAAGGCAACAGAACCATATCATCTGCAAAAAGCAGAAACTAGATTCTGAGGGTACCAAAGTGGAAGCCTGCCACCACTTGACCTCACCCAGAAATTCTGTCCATAAAAATTCTGAACACAGTTGGTGATGAAGGTCAGCCCTGAAAAAATCCAAAACACAACAGAAATTTGTCTATTTTATTGCCAAAATTTGGAACAAGCTGTCACTGCATCTGTACAGGGACCGAATGACTCATTGCGATGGGCCAGACACTCCATACTTCCTAAACACATCCCACAGGATCCCCTGATGGACGTGGTTGAATGCCTTCTTTAAGTCCACAAAACATGGTCACTAGCAGGTAGCACAGAAGCCAAATAACAGAACACCATTTGAGTTCAGATCATTCAGACTATTCCTCCCAATCACACAACTCTCATCAATACTTACTATCATTGCCCACATAAGCATATAGGTCCCCCAATAGGACAATGGAGTAGCCGGGTAGGTCACCCTCCACCGTCATATCCAAGTACTCCAGGAAGGCAAGGTAATCTGAACTGTTGTTCGGTGAATAAGTGCAAATGATAGTCAGGGTCACATTCCCTTACCCAAAGGCACAAGGAAGAAACCCCCTCGTCCACCAGGAAAAATCCCAATCTACAGCCAAGCAAACATTAAATTATATGCAACATTCTCTGACTGGAAGAAATTTGTTTAACATTTAAACCTATTTTGTGCACATTCCAGCACATAAAATAATATATTTTTGGTGTTTACACTCACTCCTTCAAACAGATGCCCTGGTGCAGGTGTGTCGCAGCGGTCAGTGGAAGGATACGGCAGTTTCTCTGTGAATTTCACATTCCAGTGGCAGCGTATTTGGTGCTTCCTCGGACGTTTAGGGTTTTTTTCGCTGTAAAAAGAAGTTTTCTTCCCACGCAGTGAACTGTGGACGCTAATGTTTTTGTCACTTTTTATGGAATCAAACTCAAAGTAAGGTCAGTACTTCCACGCTTTAAACGCTGCACGCTCATACTCTATCCTGCACTTATATTATCCATTGTTGATCTGCACACAGCTGTTGCCACGTCGCACTCGCTTACGTCATTGTCATGAGTCACTCTCGCAAAAAAATCACGGTTTTAGTAACGCAGTAACGCAGCGTGCTTACGGGAAAGTAACAGTAATCTAATTACCTTTTTTGCAATAGTACTCCCTTACTTTACTCGTTACTTGAAAAAAGTAATCGGATTACAGTAACGCGTTACAAGTATCTCTGCATGCAAAGCCAAAATATTCTAATATTTTTCTATCTCACAGTATTTTCAATGGCCTCACCTGTTTCTGAATCCAGTTCGACAAATTATATGTTGTTTGTAGGCAAACCCTTGATTGGAAACCAGTTTAAATTACCTATAACACAACACTTATTTAATAATAAGAGTGTACTCGCAACTTCTGGTCACAAGGGAAAACGTTGTATTGGCGAATGGTTGCCAACATTGACAAAGTAAAATTGGTTACGAAGACAAGCTTTCTGGGATGTCCTTACCTGGATGATTAAGAGACTGCTCACAGTTAGTTTGGTCACTAGTGGACTTTCTCAGTAGTTTGCATTAAAGATGCCGAATTATTTGCAAACACTCACCAACTACTCTTTGAACAGTAGTGAAACTGTGAAAAGAGTGACACACAAAAAAAAACAGTCTCTTTGCCTTCAAAGTAAAAGTTGTGCTTTTGAAAAATGTTGGTTGCAGCGGAGTGATAAAATTTCCACTTTGAAGGTAGAAATTTTCTGTTTCTGATTTGACTATTTCAGCTTCACTACTCAGTGGTCAGCTTTCAAGAGTTTGCAGTGTATATGCAAACTACTGGTGTCTTACTAGCAACTAGAACAATTGCAAGGAGGCTTTTGGTACAGTGTGTACCTCTTTGTGACCAGTTTTACACACAACATACATATTTTTTGTTAGTGACTGGACGTTTTCAGGGTGTTACTGATTAGTCTCTAGGTCTGCTAGACAGATTTCGATTGATGACTAGCATCAACTTCCAGCAACAACTCACCATCTGGTTGAGGAATATATGTTTTTTTCCTCAGGACCAGCACTTGCCAGATGTTTGACCAAGTGGATTTGCAACTGTGTGACTAGAGCCTTAGAGGTGTAAAAAAATTTTCATTTCCATACAACTAAGAAATAGATAAATAAGAAAAATATGTTCTGAGTATGCTGTTAAAGATTTTAAAGCTAAAGACAACCATCTCCATATCTTTTGAATTGTACTCTCTGGACATGAGGAGGTGCACATCAGCAATATGATGTGTGGTGCACATCATATTGCTGTATGTGAGTAGATGGCTTATTGATTTCAAATATTAAATGTCAGGACCTAAAACGTCAATTCATTTGAAGCGTGTAGACAATGCGCATCGGTACTAGAGCCATCTCTGCACCGAAATTCAGTATTTTGATGTGTGCAAATAATAGCATTTCAATGAGCTACCATTATATTATTTTCTTTCACTTTTTGGTGAAGAAATTACTTTAGCAATTTGAAAGAAATGTGCTGCCTTGCTTTTGTATTTGTACATCAGGATTATATTTGAGTGGAATATTGATTAATTTTGAATTTGTGTGTTGTTGCTTTGCCAGCTAAGAGTAAGACTAAACTCTGGTGTTACAACTGAAACTCAACGTTTCCAAATGTCCTCAAAGTGGCTCAAACAACCTGAAGCTGTATTTTCCATTTTTTAAAACTCTGCTGTCTTGTTGCAATAATAATAAAGTAGCCCACTCAATGGCACTGATGTGAACTCCTTTGAGACACACTGCAGACATTGTTCATGGCTGTTGTGTGCTAGAACAACCTCGTTTAAAATAAATGTTTGTTATCATGAATATTGCTCAACTCTTGGGGGTTCCTGAAAAGCCATTCTTCTGCCAATATGCACTGCTCATTATCTGGCATTCCTCAAAAAACGGCCAGTGTGTGAAAAAGAAATGACTACTGACAACATGCTTCACAGAGAAATTTGGCTTGCCGTCAAAATCACAGCAACGATTAGAAGGTAAGAAAAATAGATGAGATGCATGTACTTGAAATATGACTGTGCTTTAAAAAAAAAACAAAACGTGTTAAGATGTGGAAGCACTATCCATAAATCTGTTAGAAACTTCAGGTGTTCAACATGTAAGAATCACTCAAAGAGAATGATTATAAAGTGTCTTTAAAGTTTGTTATTTTATTTAAATAAATGTTTATTATCCACTTTGTGATTTTCATTTAATTTCCTGGATGATTTGACGCCAAACATTTGCTTTGGATTATTAATCAGTATCACAGCTACAATCAGGCTGTACTGGTAGGCAGATTATAGCAATGTGAAAGCACTGCCATATAAATTAATTGTATTACAGGATCACAGGATTTCATATTGAACAGGACTATAATAAAACAAGCCATCATTCTGCTGCTGAAAGAAGTGTGGTTGTAGAACAAGGATACCTAAAGCATTATGGCTTAGAGCACATTTAATGCAGATTTTTGAATATAGTACATGTAAGGACACTTTACACTGACTGGCTGCTATATACGGTATGCCTGTTCCACTGCTCATTAATGCAAATATCAGATCAGCCAATCAATGCATTTAGACATGTAGACCATGGTTGAGATGACCTGCTGAATTTCAAACTGAGCATCAGAATGGGAATAAAAAAGATGATTTAAGTGAGTTTGAACGTGGTTGCATGGTTGTTGGTGACAGACGAGCTGGAATGAGTGTTTCAGAACCTGCTGATCTACTGGGATTTCCCACACAAACATCTGGATGGTTTGGTTATGAATGGTCCAAAAGAGAAAAAATGTTAGGGGGTTAGGGTAGTTGATGTCAGAGGTGTGAAGGAAATAGCCAGACTCCTTTAAGCAGATAATAAGGCCACAGTAAGTCAAATAACCACCCTTTAAAATCAAAGTATGCTGAAGAGCATATAGAGAACAGATGTGAGACTGCAGCAGACATGGGCTCACCAAAAGTGGACAAGAGAACGTTGGAAACCTGTTGAATGATCTGATGAGTCTTGATTGTTTTATTGTTCCTTTTGGCTTGGGTACAAATTTGGTGCATGCAACATGAAAGCATGACTGGTGGTGGTGTGATGGTGCAGAGCAGTTTGACAGAGCAACTTTGGGATGTGGTGGAATGAGAGGTTTGCATAATGGATGTGCAGCCAACAACTCTGCAGCAACTGTTTGATGCTATCACGCCAATATGAACCAAAATCTCTGAATAGTGTTTTCAACATTTCGTGGCATATAAAAAGGAGTCCGACCCTGCGCTACCAATATGTACCTAATAAAGTGGTCAGTGAGTGTACAATATACTGCAAGATTAAGACCCTAGTAAGAATTCCAAGGATTCTTCATGACCAAGTGCTTGGTGAGGGAGTTCTGAATGGAAAATCAAACATTTCTACTGTAGGTACACTCATGTTTCACACTTGAAAAATATATTTGCTTTTGAATATATTACAGCAAAGAGGGATTAATGAGTGCCATTTATATGCACAGGTAAACAAAGTAATTCCCCTTTGTCGGCCCATATTAATGTGACACCTGTTAGCGCAGCGTACAGGCAGAGAGATGGCATCTGGCTCCGCTCCTCTAGTTATATTTTTTCATTTTTATTTGTTATTGTTTGACATTTATTTCATAGCTGACATTGAAGCCCAAACCCTTGAATCCACGCCACAAATAACTATGCAGGTCACGTAAGATCTCCCTTAGTTTATGTGTTGCTTTCGCTGAAATTGTGCAGCTGCACCGGCCGGGGCGAAGACAAACCGTGAACTAACGTTCTTAGACGTGGCTCGTGCCATCTATTGTCAGAAAAAGAAAATGAGTGGATTTGAATCACTGTGACAGAATGAAATGCGCACCAGGAGCAGGGATTAAGCTGATCCCCACCATGAAGAAAAAATAATGATCACAGGCATGGAAATCAAATACAGAGCACGAATCTAGTTTTGTTTTTCTTCCCTGAGGCAAAATACACACTCCCTCTCTCTCGCTCTCTCTCTCTCTCTCGCTCTCTCTCTCTCTCTCTCTCTCTCTCTCTCTCTCTCTCTCTCTCTCTCACACACACACACACACACACACACACACACACACACACACACACACACACACACACACACCACCACTACTATTATAGACCACAATGTAGGTGAAGCTACTGTAAGAGGAATGGCGCCCTCTCAGAAGAGGCCATTTTGCTGCTGCCTGCTGTTCATCTTTGCACTTTCGACTCATCCTTAATAACCTCTTAGACGCTATGTAACAGCTCCTCCCTTGGGAGACCTCAGCAGTTCTACTCTTGTGTGTTTGTGGGAGGGAGAGCATGTATTCAGAGATGCATATAAACCACTAAAACAAAGCACTTATCTATCTATCCTCAGCAATCGCTGTGCCAAGTCAATGTAATACTGTATTAATCCAAAGGACAAAAAAAAATGCAATTGGTAGATGATAGTTATTGTAAGCCATCCCCATTTTAGATACACATTGATCATAATGATACAGAAATACTACACTCCAGCTAATGCACACACTTCACCACCACTCCTGACTTCAAAAAGAGCAACTTCACACCCTCTGCAGCCTCTCTATAATGGACCAGGCCCCCTTAAGTGATCTCTAATGGAAGCTCTTAGGGGAGGAGGCATTCATTCATATTCCATTCTGCAATACCACCACCGCAAATGGGTCAAAGAAAATGCCATTGCACACAGGCTTTTCGACTCTCCAGGGAATTGCTATGGTCAAAGAGGATGAGGCTTGGTGGTAATCCAGATTACTCCCCTTCCTAACGTCCCCTCCTTTTGCCAATCTACATTAATCCAAAAGAAGCACACTATGGCTTAAGAACACACCAGGCCATATGCAGTGGTGTTGACAAATGCTGCTTACACATCATGCCTGGGCAGGCTGAAAAAATCTGAATAGTTTGACATTTGGAAGTATGTTTCAATTGTACCTCATGTTCATTCATGGCCACTCGCTCTGCCAACTTCAGTCCATTCATCTGGGTGACTCAAAAAGCGTTGTACACTTTGTGCATTATGCAAATGCTTTCCTTGCAAACCTCCAGTGTAATTTCTGATGAAATTAATCAACACTGTTAGGGTGTCATTAAAAGGAAGTCATTGAGAATTACGACATGCTGGAATGAGGGATCAGGGAGAGGAAGAAAAAGAAAAGAGCAAGCCTTGCTCATTAGACACCTGCAAACGAGCCCGCTGATCACCCCCACTATAGTTTGAACAATGTTGTGATTTGTTTTCTCCATTAACCAGCAAGCGGAACACGACTCAGACCTAATGCCTCGTAACAGACAAAACCACAGTGGCTGTTTGGCTAACGCGACCGCCGTCACCAGTGCTGCAAGAATACAAAATATCAGAAAGGGAGACAAAAGGCACATGAAATATTGATGCTCTTTACAACAACATCTGCTATGTGCCGTTTATGAAATATTCAGGGATGCATGCAGACAACGGGAGACGCGTGGTGGTTTGTCATGGACTTGGGTGCTTCATATTTTACAGTATATGTGCTGAGCTGTGGAACAGAGCGTAAACACAGAGCTACTGGAGTAGGAGAAGATGAAGAGGGAGGAGCACTGAAAATTCTCTTATGACACTAAATGCCTGGTTTAAGTGCAGCAGCAGAAGCATTAACACTAAACTCTCAGAGGTAATTTACACTGAGTGGTGCCATTTCATCTGCACTACAGACTTTGTTTGTGGCAGAGTGCTGCAACAGAAAAATTGGTACCTTGAAGAAAAAAACAAATCTATCTATCTATCTATATTAGGGGTGCAACATACACAAAATTCTTGGTTTGGTTTGGTTCGGTTCGATACTTTGGTGTCACGGTTCAATATTTTTTCGATACGAAAAAATGTTCATGCCTTTTAATTTGTCATTTATTAAAATTATAAATATATATTTTAACTCAAAAGTACAGTTTTTAAATGTAATGTTGCTGAAACAACAAAATAAAAAAAAATAAAAAATCTATCTGATCGAGAAATCGCTCATCTTTGGAAAAGAGAGTTTATTACAGAGAAATGGCTCTTTCCAAAATAAAAGCTATACTATACGCTTCTTCTGGGCTATATTCTCAGCAGCATATTAAACATATCAGTGGGAACAAACGCACTAGTTCCCACCAATTGAGCATTGCGTCGCTGTTTTACTTTTGTCCATGACGCTCTTACCATCAGGGTCATGCTTCACATGAAAACCAAAATAGTTCCAAACGCCAGATCTGAAAGAGGGTGGGGGAGGTTCAATTTCGAGCTTAGCTTCTGTCTTGCTAGCTTGCGCTGCGCTCTGTGGATCTGCACTCGACAGTGCAGCCTAGGCGGAGTAGTCGAACGGACATTCACTGAGCGCTCAACACAGACAGCATCGTCAGAAGAAAAGTTGATGAAATAAATAAAATGTTTTGTATTGTTTGATACATATGCGTACATATAGTACCGAAAGCACTGTATCGAACGGTTCAATATCGATACGAGTATTGTTGCACCCCTATCTATCTATCTATCTATCTATCTATCTATCTATCTATCTATCTATCTATCTATCTATCTATCTATCTATCTATCTATCTATCTATCTATCTATCTATCTATCTATCTATCTATCTATCTATCTATCTATCTATCTATCTATCTATCTATCTATCTATCTATCTATCTATCTATCTATCTATCTATCTATCTATCTATCTATCTATCTGACCTGCTTTCCACAGATTCCCTTAACCACACTTCCAATTTCTCATGCCACCACACCTCCTTCATTTTGCCTTTCTCTGTCCTCCCTCCGAGTCTGTTCACAGACCTGCTAATTCAAAGACCAAGCGGCACCTCATATGTGCGATCAGTCGGGTTTAACCAAACTCCCTTAGCCTGTCGACACATCCCAAGTTCAAAGAAGACAAAAGGAAGAGTGGCTGTGGGAAGAGTCAACCCCCTCCCTTTCAACTCCCATAAATCTTTTAATCATCACACTGACAGGAAGTGTTTTTCCCCCTTCCATCTCCCTTGATATGCCAGTATTTTCTGTACTCCTTCTCTTTCTTCTTTTGTCTCCAACATCTCCCGTGCTCTCTCTCCTCGCCTCTCGTCTAAGCCGTCTTACCAAATAGCCAATCCTTCTTTTTCTCTCCCTCTCCATTTGACAGCACTCTCCCTCCATCCCACCCACCCCCTCGTTGTCTGCCTACCGTGGAGGCTTTAATGAGTACACTGGCAAGGTCTATAAATTATTCAATAACTGGGAGAAGAATCTCTGATTCCTCCCCTCCCCCCTTGTTATTCTAAAAATAGATTTCCTTATGTTGGGAGTGACTCAGAGCTATTAGAAATTAAGACGCTCATTGTTGTCTCCTGATGGGGTGGAGATTTGACACCGTATTTTGAAATAATAGTTAAGCTGTGATTTCATTACTTTAGATTTATCATTGGCTATGAAACTGTGAAATCAGGTTAAAACAAACAACAGAATTAGAATGAAAACAACGGAATTAGAATGTATAGAACAGAGTTTGAATGAAAGCAACAGAATCCTAAAACAAACAATAGCATTTGAATAAAAAGAGTGGAATTAGAATAAAAAAAAAACAGCAATTGAATGAAAACAACAGAATCTCAATGAAATGAACGGAATTAGAATGAAATGACTAGAATTTGAATGAAAACAACGGAATTAAAATGAAAACGATGGAATTTGAATGAAAACAACAGAATTTGAGAACAAACAATGGAAATAGAATGAAAACAATAGAATTTGAATGAAAACAACAGAATTTGAGAACAAACAATCGAATTTGAATGAAAACAACAGAATTTGAATGAAAACAACAGAATTTGAATGAAAACAATGGAATTAGAATGAAAACAACAGAATTGAATGAAAACAACGGAATTTGAATGAAAACAATGGAATTTGAATGAAAACAATGGAATCAAAATGAAAACGACGGAATTTGAATGAAAACAGAATTTGAACAAAAACAATGGAATTAGAATGAAGACAACGGAATTTGAATGTACAGAACAGGGCCCTGTGCTTCGTACGTCGCTTACTACATCCAAGATCAAATGAAACATCCAAGACCAAATCATCGCGCTAACTCTGAGCTCGCTATTCCGGTTCCCCGAACACACCTGTTGTTGACGATTAGTATAGCTGGATGAAGTAATGTGAGATCACTGGGTGGCCCAACGTCGCATCGATAGTAGAAACATTGATCGGCAACCCTTTGATTGGTCGGCGAAAATGTCGAAGGAGCGCGCTCGGTATTTTTCGGCAGCAGAGCAAGAACTCTTGAGTGAGGGATTTCAGGAGTTTCAGAGTTTAATTAAAACGCAAGGGAACACTGCAAAGGCTGCAAAAGCAAGGAGAGAGGGCTGGCAGAAAGTTGCTGACAAATCAAACTCGTAAGTAATCCAATAATAACAATAATAATGGAGTGGATTTATATAGCGCTTTTCAAGGCACCCAAAGCGCTTTACAATGCCACTATTCATTCACTCTCACATTCACACACTGGTGGAGGCAGCTACGGTTGTAGCCACAGCTGCCCTGGGGCAGACTGACAGAAGCCAGGCTACCATATTGCGCCATCGGCCCCTCTGGCCAACACCAGTAGGCGGTAGGGTAGATTTATCATATCACACCATATTATCCAATATTATATTACATTATATTATATTATAATATGTTATATTATATCCCCTTTCACATTAGAGCCACAACAGGACCCACTAGAACATGGGAACAAGTAAAAGTGAAATATAAGAATATTCTACAGAATGGTAATATTTATCACTTATATTGCTTGTCGTCTCTTGGAAAGAGACCCTGGAATACTCTGTTTGTTTGTTCATAACAGCAACCAAGAAAAGGGCAGAGCAAAAAAAAAGACAGGTGGTGGTCCTGCACCCCCTCGTCAACAAGTTGGTTAAGTGAATAATACCCTCACGGGAAAATCGATATCTCTCTATGAGCACACTGTCGCGCTGAGCTAAAGGATCCTGTCTGTCCCGCAATATACGCTGAATTCTGAGGACTCTCCTTATCAATCTTGCACCTTCCGCAATGGGTGGCTCGCATAAACGGACAGGATATGACTGCGACAGGCTTCCCAAATCCACCTTCGCTTTTATAGCCGTGGTCTCTCATCTTGATTACACGAAGTAATTTACAATTACTACTCTGAAATATGAATTACATCTGTAATAATCACATACATGTAATAGAATGTTAATAGTACATTTCCCTTTTTTAGGGAATGACCTGTATGTATCTGTGTGAAATCAATAAATGGATCAGGTGCTGCATTATCTTTAGTTACATTGATAATATTTATTTATGGTGAAACAGTGGTGGAATATCGCTGTTGCTTTCGTATGAATGACGCGGACATACCTGCGTGGCCGCGATCTAATCCTGTTTACATAAAGTAAACCTGCTCCCCAGCAGGTTTACGCTTACGGCTCTGTTGCTATGACAGCAAGTCCCGGATGGGCTTCGGGGAACCGAACGATCCAGGATCACGCGAAATCGTCAACAATCTCATCCAGCTAACTCACTTAGCGCGGTACGAAGAACAGGCCCCAGAGTTTGAATGAAAGCAACAGAATTCTAAAACAAACAATAGAATTTGAATAAAAAGAGTAGAATTAGAATGAAAAAAACAGCATTTGAATGAAAACCACGGAATTTCAATGAAAAAACAGAATTAGAATGAACAGAACAGAATTTGAATCAAAACAATGGAATTAGAATGAAAAGAACAGAATTTAAATGAAAACAACGGAATTTGAATGAAAACAACAGAATTTGAGAAGAAACAATGGAATTTGAATGAAAACAATGGAATTTGAATGAGAACAACAGAATTTGAATTAAAAGAACAGAATTTGATCAAAAACCAAAGAATTTGGATGAAAACAACAGAATATGAATGAAAACAACGGAATTAGAATGTATAGAAGAGAGTTTGAATGAAAGCAATAGAATTCTAAAACAAACAATAGAATCTGAAGAAAAAGAGTAGAATTAGAATGAAAACAAAAGCATTTAAATGAAAACAACAGAATTTGAATGAAAACAACGGAATTACAATGAACAGAACAAAATTTGAATGAAAACAATGAAATTTGAATGAAAACAACGGAATTTGAATGAAAACAACGGAATTTGAATGAAAACAACAGAATTTGAATGAAAACAACGGAATTTGAATGAAAACAATGGAAGTTTAAATATATAAGTTTGAAATCATACATTACATAACCTAGATGGAAGCCAGTTGTTTTTATATTACATCACTCCTACAGCACTTAATGTACATATAAAACAAAACTTATATAGTAACTATCTGTGCTGAGTATTGTATTTTGGCTTTGTTGTACACTATTCTCTTAGTTATTTATTGTTTCATGTAGTAATCTGAAATGAACTATTCTTTCTGTCCCTTGTGCTAACAAGTGAATTTCCCCAGTGTGGGATTAAATAAAGTCTAAACACTGTAAAACTGTATTAAAGAAAATAGTAATTATATACAGCTGGCTTATAATTACAGGAAAATTAGTTCATTTTAACCATGATGAAAAAAAGCTGAACTTCTGTCATTATTTAGGAAGAAAATCTCAGTGAAACCCACAAACCGAAGAAATGTGTTTTAAATGAAATGATATCTCATGTGGAACATTTGAATTACCAACCAGGAAAGTCACCACAACAGAGACCGAGGACCTTTTCTGACAATATGCTATCCTCTGTTATCTTTGAATTTTTCATTATGTATTCATTTTTTTATTGATTTTGGATATTGTTGTATCTGGATATCTAGACCATGCCATTCTTTTGTAATCTTTCAGTTGAACATCAATCATCAATTTCATTTACTTTAAGTGAATGACTAAATCATGACTAGATTGAGTATTTTGGTCTCAGCACATGCATGCAGATGTTACTTATTGGAAAGGAGAGTAACACTTGAGTGTATTTGTAGTCTTGAAGATAAATGTATGATGCTATAGCTCATTTCACAAATAATAAGTATTTTCAATGACGCTCCTATGGCATATTTACTTTGTTGGTTATTTAAATTTTGTGGAAATAGTGTTTTTTTTCTGAAACATTTATTTCTCTACACTAAAATAACCACAAACTCTGTTAAAAGCTGTGTAATACGGGCTACTTAGCACTTGAAAGTAATCCATGATGTCCTTTATGGACACTACAAAGCCTGGTGGTAAAAATGTCAGATAAAAAAAAAATGGAGAAAAAAAGAGAAGAGAGTTTCTGTCTTAACTGCGATAATTCCTTGAAAATTACAAATCTTTTGCCATCTGCTGCAAACATGATGTCGTCTACATACACAGAAATTCACATGAACTACTTACATTTACAGTCCAGCCAGATCCTCACAGAAATTCCTCCACAATGCTTAAACAACAGATCCATGACAGGAACAGTAATTAGCATCTTTGGAGTGGCTGTCTCAATTGGCCTGGAAAAAGATAATCACATAAAAATTTAGATTTCCACATCAATTTCATCAGTATTCACTTTTGATAACTAGGGGTTAACTCGTAATTAGTGCTGTCAGCGTTAATCTTGTTAAAATGACGTTAACGCCATAACCGCATTAACGCGCCAAATCTCTGTTAGCGAGTTAATCCATGCGAGGGGCTGCATGGCACTAACACGTTAACGAGCTAACACGTTGATGCCATGCAGCCCTCGCACGGGGTGATCCTTTTTTTTTTGTTGTATTTTTTAACATATTATCTCTGTAAATCTTCAAAGCTAGAATTTTTTTGGGTGGGCGGTGGCCCAGTGAGCCTTATACAATTTGTAATTAAAATATAGGCACGAAGCTCTACACTTACCCATGAGGCCCATGGATCGCACAGAAACTCACAGTCACAGAGCTACGATGCTAATTAATTGTCCAATAGATGTGCTTTAATTTTTTTTAATCCTTATTTAAGTCATTCTGGTAATTAGGTGCATGTTATATATGTTTTTGTCACAAGAACCTGTATCCACCAGCTGTCTCAGTTTTTTTTCTTAAGATGCCACATGCTACTGTTAGTCGAGAGCTCCAGGTGTGTGAAAAAAAAATCCTACTGCTGTGCAAAAGAAATGCCAGGATATTAAAGCTCAGCAAGGGAACTGACATTTGTAAGGGCTCAGCATTATCATCTCGGCTATTCACGAGTTATTGTACATACACACACATACACAGACACAGCTCTGTTCAGAAACCAAACACTCCATCACATGAAGCGTCAGAGGAGGATCAAGAGATGATGAAACAGCTTCATGTGCTATATAAGACACCACGCCTTTGATCAGATCCACATCCCCCACCTCGTCTTTCCCTCCTGCTGCTTCGCTCCTATTTCTCAGCTGATACGGGGAGAAAATGCGCCTCCCTGAAAATGAAACACAACAAACAAATGAGATCGGGTGTGTTGACCTCACTTTGTAATCCACCATGAAATATGACTTCTGATGGGGGTGTAGTGTTAAAGTAGATTCTCCCCATGTGCGCAGAAGAGGCTGTCTCTTTGTTCATTTTGGGCCTGAAACTATTTGCTTTCATTCAGGAAAAAGAGAAAGGAAAATAATTCATCATTCGTTATTTTCTGACAAAACATGTAACCCTATTAATTTGTGGTTTTGGTGAGAGCTCAGAGGGGAGGAGATGGAAAAGCAGTGGGAGGGTGCCAGTATAACAAAGAAGATGGTGGTGCTTGTGCATAAGATGAAGGAATGCTTATTTTCTGCACTTCTTCCTGTGTCTTAACAATGTATTTGTACACTTGTGATGTACATGAATTAGATTAATTAGGTTTTGTCATTCAACAGAGTCTTGAATTCTCTGGATCAGCATGTGTAAATGGGAGTAATAATTGTGATTACTCATAGAAGAGTTTATTTAAGGCAAAGGAATTTCTTCATTTGTCAAAGTTCAATTTAAAGAATCTTAAATCTAAAACAACATTTGGTGTCTTTTTATTGTATTCAGTTAAATATAAATGGCTTCTGTCTCAGGTTTTACCAGACTACTCATCATGATGGATGGCTCTCCCTGAGTCTGGCTCTGACAGAAGTTTCTTCCTGTTAGAAGAAAGGTTTTCTGTCACACTATCACTAAATGCTTGCTTATAGGAGGTTGTTTGATTATTGGGGGTTTCTCTCTATTATTGCTGGGTCTTTACCTTGCAGTCAAAAGCCCCTTAAAGTGACTGTTGTTGTGATTTGGGTCTATATAAATAAATATGAATAAAACTAAAGATTCATTACCATGAGGGGTGAATGTGATCACCACAAATAACATTTCAATTGCTTTTATTACGTTGAGAAACTCTTAAGACATAGAATGACCAAAGCTGTCTGTGTGATTAAAAAAAGCTGTTGTTGCTTGTTGCCTTGAAAAGTTTTATCTGCAAGTGACGGGACCTTTTGTGATGCACTCTAATGAGAAGCAAACAATACTCCTGTAACAGATAGATGTCTGTTACACTTGCTTTTGGAGACCGACTCAAGTGGCTACTCAAAGAATGTCATTTTCTAGCCTTTGTTCAATTGACTTTGTTTTTCAGAAAGTCCTTTAAAAACTTGGATTCGCTGATTGTTACACTGACATTTGTGCTTCATTGCAACTACCAATTTTAATCAGCGTTACTGTCCTCACGGTAATATCTGACTTTTTGTGACTTTGCCACCTTTGGTTAATATCTCTGTGTTGTGACTGTGTTTCAGGTGACACAGGCAAATCAGTATAGGTGGTTATGTCCAGAACTACCTTTTCCATGAGTAAAGAGACAGATGCGGTTCATTTCCAAAAAGAAAACACGACTTTGTCTTGCCATCCCTCTTTGTCAGATTCATTGTGTATATATCATTATGCCTTTCCAGGTTCTTGACTCAGAAATGCGACATTGCAGCTGAGAGGCATATGATTTTGCAGAGTTGCCTTCTGCCACACTGAAGATTTGATGATGAAATTTGCTTGTTAAGGAATCTCAAAGCATGTTTTCATTTCCTCAGTAAGTGGGGCAGAGTTAGAGAGGGTTAACGAAACTGGAACTGCATCTGTTGCTCTCTTTCAGAATTTGAACCATTCGCTCCGTGCTATCATGTGAGAAATCTCACAATAAACGGGCAATTTAGATTATCCACAGCTCTTTGTTTTTGAATTTGCATAGTAGAGCATTGCTGGGGTCTATTAACGGGTAGATGAGGATTTCTAGGTTGCTGATAAAAGAGGATGAAATGAAACGAGAAAATAAGGCAAAGGCAGAAAATTTAAATTGCTCTGCTTTGGAAGCCCCGTCCATTTTTGAACGGTGTCTTCACTTCTGTGGATTCAACAAAGCCAGTAAACCTGCGCTTTTTTTTCTTTTTTTTGCCCTGCTTTAAGATGCATCTTAACTTACGGATGAAACAGAGTTAAATAAGCAGCTGCTTTACACCCTGATCCTGGTGAGGCCATAAATAGGTGCTGCCAATATCCTGCCCGGGTTCATTGTTTTAGCTTCACTGATGACCTTCGCTCAAAGCAGCGTTTCACATTAAAATGCTCCTTTATTTGAGACAAGCTCCGTTTCTTTCTCCGATTCCCCCACAGAGCAAAAGAGAAGGGCACTGATTGCAAGTGCTGAGTTTAAAATGAGAAAATATTGAGCTAAAAACCACTAAATGACAGCCATTGTCTGGTGCCCATGAAACCTAAAGCCAAAAATTTAATTTGTGCACAATAGTATTCGGGGAAAGTGAGAATTAATTGAAAAGCTGCCAAAGGTGGTGAATCTGTCTGCTCATTTTGCACATTAGTCCTCAGAAGGATGCCTCAATTTTCACATATCAGTCTTGAGCTCTCAGCTCTGCTCTTTCTTTGCAGTGTTATCGTGGTCCTGGTTTGTGGTTAATGCTGGGAACAGACCTGGCAGGCATAAAATAAATAGGAATGTTATCTTCATAACCATTATATATATATTAGTTTTAATGCATTTCTGAGGCTTAAATTTTAAGCAATGTATTGCAATATTCAGTTGTATCTTAAATATCATTCTAACTAATTTATTAGGACTAGAATAAAAGAAGGAAAAGTGCATACACACATACAAATACAGTTTGATGTGCCCTTTTAAACAGTACAATTCACAGTCAGCCTTTCTTTAATTAAATTATTGGAAGATTATTAGGACAGTTAGATTTTCACATCACATTTAAAACTGGGCCAGTGTTTGTTTCATATCTTTCACTTCCAGGTGCTGTTTTTCTCATTGTTGTTGTGTCTCTATGTTTTTTCTTACAGGTGCAGCAGTTGGCGACCCATTGCGCTTTTCTACTGTCCTCTATCCTGTTATTATATCCTCGCTCTTGTTTTCTTTTTAGCTTATTGTCTTTGTCATAGAGATTTCCATATATTTAATGTACGTGTCGTTTGATGTGTTGACATGCTGAAAATGAGTTTCCCACTGAGAATATGTTGGCATTATATTTAAAATTTTTATATTTAAAAAATGTAATTGTATTTTTCTAATTTTGAACTTAATGGCAGCAACCTGTCTCAAAGAGGTTGGGATAGGTTAACAAAAAGCTGGAAAAGTAAGTGATACTAAAAGGAAACAGCTGGAGGAACTTTTTGCAAGTAATTAGGTTCACTGGCAGCAGGTCAGTAATATGATTAGGAATAAAAAGCTCTTAGAGAGGCAGAGTTTCATAGATGTAAAGGTTGGGCAGATGTTCACCAATCTACAAATGTTCTTTGTCAATGTAACTTTGAAAATGTCATCATCTACAGTTCATGATGTTATCAAAACCTCAGAGAATCTGGAAAAATCTCTGTGGATAAAGGTCAGAGTCAAAAAATCAATACTGAATGCTCCTGACCTTCGGGCCCTCAGGTGGCAGTGCTTTAAAAACACGTATGGTTCCGTCATGGAAATCACTGCGTGGGCTCAGGAAGACTTCCAGAGATCACTGTCTGTGAACACAGTTCACCGTGCCAACCACAAACGCAGATGAAAGCTCTGTTATGCAAAAAAGAAGCCATATATGATCATGATCCAGAAATGCTGCTGTCTTCTCTGGACCAAAGCTCATTTAAAATGGACTGAGGTAAAATGGAAAACTGTCCTCCAGTCACGCGAATTTAACTTTGAAAACATGTTTTTTGGAAAACATGGATGCCGCTTATATTAAGAGAAGGACTCACTGTCAGTCAATCTCTGTTTAAATCTTTGACTTGATTTTAGTTTCTATTCTGAATAAAATATAGGTTTGCAAGATTGTACTCTGTTGTTATTTACATTTCACACAACTTCCCAACATTAGTATATGTTAAGTAACTGTTTCCAGGATGTAAATAATGTTTGAAATGAGTTCATAATACAGAAAAATGTCTCAAAAAGGCTTAAACATGAAGGTCTTTCTCATGCCTAACTGGTATTCATACAGTAATATAAATGCATACAAGGCAAATGTATTTTCTGGGACATTAGATTATGTAAAGGGAGAGATTGAAAAAGAAAATACCCAAGAGTTACAACCTTATACTATCACCTTTGAGGATCTAGTGTCGCGTGTGGGATAGTCTAGAGATAAAAGGCCTAGACCTCTGAGTCGGACAACTCTGCCAAACGTTTGTTTCATAACAGAGGTATTTTTCATTGTTTTAACTGTGACCCTATGGGGAGCAGTGTTTATTATATTTCTGTTTATTTCTAACTACAAACTCGTCTGATGGTCCTGCACGTTTGCCAAAGCAGCAGCAACTGTTCGCTTTGATTGTTTCACTTCAGTTAATTTTACTTTGAAAAAGGGGATACCAAGACAGAGCGGTTTCAGTGTGGAGTTTGAAAATTGTACATTTTAAGAAAAAGACTAATTAAAACAACCTAATGCCGCTGTTGCTATCCTTTTCCTTCTTATATGGAGAGGTCAGTCGTGATGGCAGCTCCCACCCCAGGGAGCAGAGGGAATGTGGCTCGACTTTCTGTAATTAGACAAGGATAAAAGCAGGAGTGTGGAAGAGAGGGGTTTAAAGACACTGTATATCATCATGTTAAGGTGAATGTCACAGAAAGGCTCATGTCTGTTTCAGTTTATGAATTAAATAAGTTAAAAGTTCAGACATGACAGTTTTCACAGGAATCTAAACCAAGAACACGTTTAATGAACTGATCACCAGCAAGTTTTGCAGTTTGCTGGTCTGGAGGTGTGAATACACAAAGCTACATCCTCCACAGATGTGGACGTCCCAGCAAACTGTAACAAAAAACTAATAGTTATATTTGAAATTCTACCTGCCAGAGTTAGCCAGTTACGAATATAAGGAGCCTGACCAAGTAAGCCTTTTCTCCCTAAAAAAGAACATGGTAGCATGACAAAGTGGCATCTGAACAAACCACAAGCCTTTCTGGAAGGAACAATGTCCTTCGGACAAACAAAGCAAAAGGGCTCCAAGTTTGGCCCGAACTACACACAGCATATCAGCACAAAGACCTTGTACCAACTGTCAATCATGGTGATGGAGGGGTGATGATTTGGGCTTGCTTTGTAGCCACAGGATCTGGACTCTTTGTAACACTGAACACAATGGACTTCTCTGTATACCAAAGTATTGTAGAGTCAAATGCAAGGCTGTCTGTCTGCTAGATAAAACTTAGCCCAAATTAGGTCATGCAGCAGGACAATGATTCAATGATTCTCCAGTAACTCTACGACAGAATTACTGAAAGAGAAAAGAATCAAGCCGAGACCTAATCCAGATTTAAAGAGCTGTGTATAAATGAATGCTTACAATGACCTCAGTGAAATAAAGCAATGCTATAAGACTGGTGGACCAAAATTCCTCCAGAAATGGCTGAGAGACTGATAAAGTCAAGCAGGAAATGATTACTTCAAGTTATTGCAGCTAAAGGTGTTTCTACAAGCTATTCAATCATTTTGTGTACTTGGTCTTTCACAGAACTGCACAGAGTATTGTGAAAACGCTCTTTTTCAAATGATCAAGTTCTATATATATCAAGTTATTTTGTTGCCTTTGTGGGTGTAACTGGTAGCACATGGTGATGTATTGTTTCTGTGGCTGGTGACATCTACATACGTTTATTCCATAGAAAACATAAGCATTCAGATGGCAAGGGAACTGGCAACCCTTTCCTCATAATCTAAAGCCAAGAGCCAACACTGAAATCATTTGAGACCGATGGGACGTTTGGGATTAACTAAACACAAAGGACTGTTTTTCTTCTCCTGTCTTGCAGTCATATTGGTTTTGTGTCTGCCAGCCTTTGAGGGGCTGTATGCCAGATCAGCCTGAACAGGCAAATGTAGGCACAACTCAGCAGTTTGCCCTGTGAATTTCAGGGCAAGACAAGTCCCAACTCTTGTTTTTTTTCCCTCTGGAAGTTCTTTCCTTGCGAAAGCGAGGTCCGAGTAGGTCACAAAGGGTGACATTTCTATTTTCTGCAGCAGTAATAAAGATGTGCCTTTTACTGTTGGCTGCATTTGCAGTTAAAAACCTTCTATAAATGTTTAGTTTTATTGCCGATTTTTGATAACCAGAAATGATGTCTTCACCTTTTTATATGGTATTGTTTACACACACACAAAAAAAATCCCATTCGATCAAAATTGACCACGGCCAGGTTAATTTATATGACAATGTTAAAAAAATAGCCTTTTGTTGTTATCACCTCTGGACAGGAAGGAAACAACCATTAAACTGCGCTCACTCATTCAAGAAATTAATTAAAGGCAAATCCTTGTCTCTTTGGAATAGTACTTGGCACCAAACAGAAGACTAGCACACAGTCGCGACTGTGTAAATGACAAGAGGAGCCGCTTTGCCATGTATATCACACACTCAGGAGTCCCTGCAGGTCCACCTGTTTATAGTAACAGTTAATTATAAACTCTTATAATAAAAAAATACGTTAAAAAAGAACAGAAAAACAAGTAATTATTTAATTCCTTGGCTACTATAAAGTTTTTTTTATTTTAATGGAGAGGGACAGAATATCAAGCAATAATCCAGAAAAAAACACATTCTGAATTGATTTGCATGTCATTGAGGGAAAGAAGTTTTTGATCCACAATTAAAACAAGACTCATCACTTGATGGAGAAAACCCTGTTGGCAATTACTGCAGTAAGATGGTCACCAGCTTTGCACACATCTCAGGGATTTTGGCCAACACCTTTTTACAGAAACTCTAAATCTTTTTGGTTTCTTGGCTTCTGCTTGGCATCTTCACCTCCCTCCACAGATTTTCTATAGGATTGAGTCAATAACTGCTCCTTTTTTGTCATGCTGTAAAAAATGTTCCATCTTCAATGCTCTGGCTAAGGGAAGGAAGTTTGTAGTTTTGGATTAGACATAATCGTCTCTCATGATCGTTCTCACTCCGTGAGGCAAGGTCTCGCATGGAGCTCCAGATCACCAGCCTCGTGCAGGTCTACAATCTTGTCCCCAATAGCTATTTGGTGTTGTCCATGGTGGTTCAAAGGTTGGAATGAAAGAAGCTGATTTCGTAACATCAGGATTATCTGTGATTGATTGATTGTAATGTGTGTGTCACATGCACACAAAGCAACTGTGTGTGCATGTGGCACACACAATTCTGGCTGAATTGTAGGAGATGGTTCTTCTTACTTGGTTAATACTTTGTTTCTTTCCTTTAAAACGTAACTACCATAAATATTAGAGACTATTAATTTCTTTGTAAGTCAGCAAACTTACAAATTCAGCAGTGGATCAAATAATTATTTCCCCCACTGTACATTTCATTAACTACCTTTTTAGGATGCTATTTAGAAATCAAAGATCTCTAATAAATTTAAGACACAAGTCTTTTTTTTTTTTTTTAAAGTGGAATTTTTTTTAAATTTACGGCAAGGAATAACACTTTTATCTCTTTTAATATAATTGGCAAGCCCATCGTAAAAAAGGTGACTTTGTCGTCGCAGAATTTATCATTACTGGATTTTCCAGCTTTTAGGCTAATAAAATTTGACCGTTGCTATCTATCTCAGCTTCCTCGTGTTATACAAGAAGTGGACAGAAATAGTTTCTCTCCTTCTGTCGTTTTCATATCATTATGTATATTTTATAAAGCAGAATGATGTCTAGGATTTTCTCAGGATAGGAGCACGGAGAGGAGTTAAAGCAAGGCCCTGTGCTATTTTAAGTGAAATAGCACACGAACCTGAAAACAGTTTTAGATTTAATAATAGTTTTGCAAAATGGCAAAACGAATATTTTCACCCTTTCTCAGAGTTCTATACATTTTAAAATTGGATTAGGTATTTACAGAATTTTAAGGCTGCAGCTTAAGCATACAATTACATGTGGCTTTATCTGTAATAACAGAGTGCATCCAAAATAAAGCAGAATAGAAGAAGAAAGGAGTATGCCACAGAATGCTTAAATTAAGTATAAGTGCATTAAAAGTGCATTTCATCTGCTGGAGTAATACATTGTAAGATTAATAGTACTCTAGTCCATTGGCCTTGGTCAGGGGCAATCATATTTTGAGGGGGAGGTCGAGCCCTTTCTTAAAAGTACTTTGCTAGTTGTGTGATTGCCTTTTGCTTTACCGAGCAGAAGATTACATTAAAGAATCCGTGTTTCAGACGAGGTTTTACAGGCCCTGCATGTGATTCCACGCTGTACCTAAATTATAAAGCCCCTGAGCTCTATTCAACAAACATCCTTGATCCTGCCCTTCAGTGGTGATCATATCACCTTAAAACTGATTTGGGTGCAGAAGCTTGGAACTGAATGACATGCAGATAAAATCTAAAGGGATAACAGAATATTTATTCTGGTAAACCTGCCGCAAAGGAGATAACAAGCATCAAAGATGTTGCTTGTTTTCAACATGATGATGAATGAATTCATTTGGCATAAAACATAAGTAAATCAAGATGCATTTCTTACATAAAATGATACACACACACACACACACACACACACACACACACACACACACACACACACACACACACACACACACACACACACACAAATGGGAAGCATTTGATTATTTGCTGTTAAAATAAGATTTCTTAAAACAGATAGATAGTATAAACTAATATGTTATACACCAAAAAGAAAATTAAAATAGAGGCATGGGGCTGTTCAAAAATGAGTTTATCCATTAGATGTTTTAAAAATTTAAGGCTAGATGTATTGTTGTGCCTGAAGTGAGTAGAATTGGATGTTTTGCTACTACTGAATGGTGCACATTGTGTAGTAGACATATGCTCTTTCTTTCTCTCTTTGTTTCTGTAGCGTGACCCTATCCTCTGCTAAAGTCTGTACTTTTCCATAAGATAATATCTGCAGCCTGCAGAGGGTTCATGAGGCTTTTCCACCCCAAACTTATGCAAGCAACTCTATCTCCTTTCAGTCCTCGCGCAGTTTATCTTTGCATTGTGAAAAGCATTGAAGAAGGAGCTGGTTCTGAATAGAGTTTTATTTCAGCGGCAAAATAAAGGGCTCTAATTTACATGCATTTGCATCGGGTTGCCTGGATGACAGATCTCAGCTGTGCTACAGTTTACCATCCCGGGTGTCCCTCTCTTCATTAGCGAGGCTCCAAAACAGATACTTTTCACAATATAAAACAAAGTCACACCTGTTTTCTGCAGTATGAAATTAAAGCCGTGCACGCTGACTTGATTAGCTTCCACAAAATTCTCAGCGCACTTTTCTGTGGCTGGCTGAGTGTTCCCTTTAGCCTTGGGGCTAATGAAGCCTTTGCTTGCCTTCCCACATTTTGCACATCTTTCAATTTGGGAGGCTGATTATTCCAACTGGTTTGATATCTTTGGCCATCCTTAATTTTCTTTTTCCTGTTGTGCACGTATTCACATTTCCTAGGGTTTTTCTATCTTCTGCTTTGTAACTGTTGATGAAAAAAAGAAAACAAGGGACAAATAACATATAACAAATTAAAACTGCGTCTTAAAGAACACCATGAAAACTAATATGAGAATTTGACATGCCGCTACAGCTGAAGAAGAGGACGTTAGGCTTAATGTAGGCTTGTAAAAACAAATACAATTTTAGAGAATGCTATCTAAATCAAAACAGACACTTTGCTATTGTCTGTTGGCATTACATCCCAAAAGACTTGGCATTCAGCAGCGTGAATCTAAGCATCTTATTGTCAGCAATATCTTTCTTTTTATTAGTATATGGGTTATGTTTTTTTTGTTTTGTTTTTGAAGATATGATTTTATTTCTGTCAAAGTCTGACAGTATGACTAATGTTCCTAGACAGTTTTTCAAGCTTCCTCAGCAATTTAGAGACAATCCTGAACCTAATCAAATTGGCAGAGATCAATTTTGAGGCTATATCTTCTGGGGCTTGGCCCGGGCAGTCTAATCACACCAGAGAACTGAGAAGACTGCAAAAACCTCCACCTATCATTCCTTCATACACACTCACTGGCCACTTCATTAGGTTCACCTGTTCAACAGTTTGTCAATACTTATGTCAGCCAATCACACAGCAGCGACTCTACAGTACAGACTGAGCATCAGAATGGGGAAGAGAGGTGATTTTAAATGACTTTGAATGTGGTTCTTGGTGCCAGACGGGCTGCTCTGAGGACTTCAGAAACTGCTGATCGACTGGGTTTTTCCCACACCACCATCTCTAGGGTTTACAGAGAATGGTCCAAAAAAGAGAAAATATCCAGTGAGCAGCAGTTCTCTGTACAAAAATGCTTTGTTGTTGCCAGAGGTCAGAGGAGAATGACTTTGAGCTGGGAGGAAGCAACAGTAACTCAAACGAGCAACTCAAATAACTTGTTACAACCAAAGTAGAAAAGCATCTATGAGTGCACAACATGTCAAACTGGGAAGGAGACTGGCTACAGGAGAAGAAGACCACACTGGGCGTCACTCCTGTCAGCTAAGAAGAGGCTGCACTTCACACATGCTCAGCAAAATTGGACAAGATTTGAAAATTGTTGCCTTATTTGATGAGATTCAAGTTTGTCTGGAACATTCAGGTGGCAGGGACAGCATTTAGCATAAACAACATGAATGCATGGAGCCACCGTGTCACAATACTCCCAGGTAGTAATAGTGGCGTAGGGACGTAGTAGTGTGTAGGGAATAGTTTCTTCTTAATCTGTGATTCCTTCATCACCAACTGAGCATCATTTAAATGTCACTGAATATTGTTGCTGACCTTGTCCATCCCTTTATGACCACAGTGTACCCATCTTTTGACAGCTGCTCCCAGCAGGATAATGCACTATGTCACGAAGCTCAAATCATCTCAAACTGGTTTTTTGAACATGACAGTGCTTCACTGTACTCCTGACCTCCACAGTCACCAGATCTCAATCCAGTAGAGCACCTTTGGGATCTTGTAGAACAGGAGATTTTCATAATGGATGTGCAGTCGACAAATCTGCAGTAACTGTGAGATGCTATCATGTCAATATGGATCAAACCTTCTGAGGACTGTTTCCAGAACCTTGCTGAATCTATGCCACGATGAATTAAGGAAGTTTTGAAGGCAAACAAGGTCTGGTTGTAACAAATCTTACCTGGCATGCTAGTCAGAAGTGGAAGATTTTGTACCCAATTATAAATTTGGGCAAAATTTTAAGGAATTCCAACAATTCAAACCTTTTTTCAAAGCCCCGTAGGGCCGGGCTTACCGACACCGCACCTGTTGAGCTTTCCGTGCTTACGAGTCTCGTGCATTTAAGCACAAGGCAGGCAGTATGTTACGACCCCCTCTGCTAGGGGGAGAAACATACACAAGCCCTCTCACGAAATTTGAGTAAATAAGGGGTTTTATTACAAACATTAAACTGAAAACCGACGGGGCTGTTCAACAGACCACCGGGGAAACAATTAATACACAATGAAAAAAACAGGCAAGAGTAAAAGCTAAGGGTTAACTAAGGCAAGCCAGCATCACAACACTCTAATAAACTAAGTTTAGCTGTATACCAGGTTTAAACAAAGAGCAACACAGCAAACAGGTTTAACAAACAGGCTTCACATGCAAAGCAGACGAGGAGGACACCGCATGTTCATTCCCCCTAGTGTGAAGGATCTTCAGCCTTTTATACTCCCAGGTGCAGACAATCAGCCAGTCAATTGGTCATGGAGTGGTCATGGGATCTCCAGGCAGCCAATCGTCCGCGAGGTCTGGCACACTGATCTGCATAAAAGAAGGCTGGCACAGGACTCCCAGCAGCCAGTCATCCACAAGTCCTGGCACACTTAGATTTGCATAAGCACAAAAGGGTAGTCTCACTCTCTCCAAGGCCCAGGACCGTAACAAGTACAAGACAAATCATTCTTCTCAATCGCACCATTTGTAGCTGTAAAATGCTAAATTTGCAAGTTGATGTGTAAACTTTTTTGTTGACTTCATCAGCCTTTTTAGGTTGAGTTTAGGAAAGGATTGTCCATTGGAAAAATGTAGTCTGACCTATTTTTTGTTGCAAGCAGGGTAGCTATGTCAGTGTGGACTAATCGATGTGCTCTTCAAATATAAACACTGTCCCTAGCATAGATGCAAGCATCACTTGTGTTTCTGACAATGTTTTCAGACTCAGTTGATTTTTTTATGATGTTTGTCTTACGTCCCTCTCTTGTGTTATATTGCCTGTCCTGATACCACAGGTGATGCTATTAAAGATGATACGCTGAAGCTTATTTTACATTAACTAATTTATAGATATGTGTGAGCTGTAGTTAGTGCTGTGGTTTTACATAAGACCATCCACAGTTTATTATGGTCAAATCAGACTGGTTAGGCAAGGCAGGGCAAGTTTATTTATGTAGCACAATTCAACAACAGGGTGATTCAAAGTGCTTTACAGAGACATTAAAAACAAAAAAAAAGAAAAGAAAAAAAAGCATTATTTAAAATTGATTAAAAAAATTGTTGAAACTCTGTCTATATTCTGCCTGCTATGCAATATGGTTTTTAAAAAAAGTCAAATAAATACTTTGCACCATGACCTCCTTTTCTGGCATTTTTTAAATTAATAATGAAGCCTAGTAGCCTAAGAGTTAGAAGGAAAAAAAAGTGGGATGACGTGGACAACATGATTTTGTAGACCCAGAGGGAGGCATATAAAGGTTCTCACTGTAGGATTTTTGACGTCTTGCAAGCTTTTTTTGCTTTTATTTCCAATGTGTGAAAGAATTGCACCAAATAAAAAAAGCTATCTGCCTCCAACAGGCTGTGGACTGATTCTTATGTGAAGGGTTGAATTTGCTGTGAAAATCCAAATATGTGATGTTTATGCTCTCCTCTGATCCCCTTTCCTCAAATCCTACAGCTCCCCTACAGCGCCAGCAGTGAGCAACACTAGCTAAAGTTAGCTTAGAAAAGAAATCCTCTAATCAATAATGGCACTTCTTAGCAGCTGCAGACGTTACCTACATATTACACAGAGAAACATCAGTTTTTAGACATGCTGACCTCTAAAATGCCCATTAAATTCAATTTAACTTTAAAGATAAATAATTTGCCAGATCGTGAGATGCACTTCTATCGGGGGTTTCTGAGCGTGATACAGCTTTTGACAGAGAGAATAAAAAAGGATGGCTGATGTAGGAGGATTTGGGGAGGCTGATGTTAGGACAGCAGTTCTGGATGTACTGCAGGGGATGAAAACAGAGAGGAGTTGTAGACAAAAACAGAAAGCTAATTCTGACTGAAGATTGGGGCACAGAAGTCTGCTATCAGACAGGGTCTGATGCAAATGTAAAATGGTAATCTGCCCGTTCACTGAAGGCAGTAGTGCAAGTATTATTGCTTAATTTCTGAAGCTATAAATGAAACCGATAAATTGAAGGAAAAAAATGGAAATGGAGTAGTGAAAGAATCGTGCTGTCGGTCTTAGTAAGTGTGAGAGAAAATAAGTTTTCCCAAACCTTTAGATCAGGATGTCAAACCATGCTCCCTGGGAGTTTGACCGACTGTATGGCTTTGCAAACTGCAGAAATTGCACTGGACTGCATTGAACATTAATGACTGCGGAGTGAGTCGATTTGGTTTTGAATCATAGAGACTTCAAATGCTGTTTTTACTTTGCAAAACTCTACATGTGAAACTTTCATGCCTGCGATCTGTAAATTCTAACGTAAACGTAATGATGCTCTGAATGTAAAAAACTGAGCTGTATTATTTCAATAATTTGTCTTAACGTCTTTCTGGCGTTTCCATTTTTGTAAACGGCTCGCTGATCATCAATCTTTACACTGAAGAGCAGAGAAATTTAAAGAGGAGATTTTTCCATTTTAGTTACTCAATAATGGTTTTATTTCTCTGCCCCACCTCAGATCAAATTGAGCTATATGTGGCCCATGAACTAAATGAGTTTGACACCCCTGCTTTATATTATTATTGGAGTACCTATATAGTATTACGTCTAATAAGCTATTCAGTTACTATAAATCATAAAGGCAAATGTCCTTTGAAGGGCAACAGGTCACGTTATTAGCTGAATAGGATTTCTACTGCTGAATTCAAATGAGGGGTGCAATGGTTAGCCCTTCACACAGGCCACTTACTGTAGGTGAGGTGTTAGAGCTGGGGATGGGTGGAGAACAGGGCGTGGATGCAGATTGAAAAGACAATGAAACAGTGACTGTGTGAATATGTGTGGGAAAAGTGGGGAAAGGAAGGCGAGAGAACAGGTGAAAAACTGAGAGACAGTGAGGGGGGTGAATTGAGAAAGGCATCCCGGAGAAAACGATTGGAGCTGTGCTCCCCTGTTGTATGCACCAGATGGTGTTCATTGATTATTCATTGCATGCGATGGATGTCACTGTCACCGCACACGGCTCTGCTCCATTCTGCTCTCTGCCTCAGTGCACCTGAGGGCAGAGATGGGGGCGGGGAGAGCTGTATAGGGCTGCATTAGACAGCATGTGGATGTTGCGTGGTTAGGATTTGAAATGACTGTACAGATTTTCTAAACACAGCACAGACACACACTCACACACACAGACGCACAAGAATGATTGCCCAAATGTATCCGTGGGTATTTGTAGAAAGACACGATTTGGGATCAGAGGGATTGTGATATTAGATTTGTCAGTGTTCAATGCTGATATGGTTGCAGGCATCAACAGATATAAATACTATCCCCATTGCCAAATGTAGTAAGGTTAATGTTCATTTACAGTGCATCACGCTTAGTATCATAATGTCGGAATAAGGCGTAAAGCTTGTGCCGATTTGAAGCTTATTCTAAGGGTTCAAACTTGTGTTTATAGAGATTTATAGATGGCGACTATTACCAGACACGCACGCAAAATGACTTTCAGCCAGTGACACCAAAGACTTTAATCACTAAAACCCTCTCTCTCTCTCATAGGTCTTGGCCAAGCTGCTTCACTCCATCTCACAGTGATGGAATTCACGATTGCTCTGTCACTCCCAATTTGCATTCTTGATGACTGAGGACGGGACGGCACAAAGATAAAATGTGGCAGGGAGTTGGCGGTGGAGACAAGTAACACGATAACGATTGTCAGAGAGATGAGAAAGAGCAGCACGAGGTGTTTATGTGCCTGACGTAACCCTTAGAGCGCAGGTCAGGGACTGTACATGCAATTGAGGTGGACGGGTTGAGCATATAATTATGCATTGATGGGGATAGAGCGACAAATTGCCTGGAGGTATTGATCTGGTTACATTTAATGCTGTTTTCGCCGCTTGTGTCGGGGCTTGAAGGTGTCAGGTGAAACAGAGTAATCAAGCTGTGCTGACAGGACTCCTGCAGACCAGCTGCTGATTAAAATGGATGGACACAGCGCTGAATTTGTGTCTAAATTGAAGATATTTGACAATAGCTGAGGCATGCTACATGAGCAGGCCCTTACGGTATTAAAACAATTGCGATATTGACAATCGGGATGCCGGCAGAGAGCGGCAAAGTAGGGAAGACACAAAAAGCTGCACTACTGTAATGAGTCTTTCACAGGTGGCTCCATTTGAAGTCCCTTGTCAGAATCAGGCGGTGATTTAAAAACTATGTGAGTCTGTGAGATTGTACTCTGTCAGTGCCACTCTTAAATTTCAATCACCCACATCATTGTGGTTTTGTAGGTTTCATTCCAAGTGAACAGCCGATACAGAATAACTCATTGTTCTGACACAAGCTGTCCTCAAATCATCTGGAAGCAGGGATTAGAAATGCCTGTAGTGAATCAGCGCCCGTGAGTCACCACTGCTGGATCGTACCTCATCAAAGACTAATTTAATGTCACTGAAAACCCTTTAATCACAGCAATTTCAGTTGTTTGTCACAAATGTTGTTGCAAAAATCTGCCTCTAAATTACAGATCTAAACTATACTCACAATGTTGATACATCAGTTTTGCCTGCCAGAAAAGAAACACTACATTTCTTGATTTCTTTCTTGTTTATCTTTATTCAAAAAATTCGAACAGAAACGAGCGTTGTGCACAAATTATCCTGCTGTGTGACACTATATTTTATTAAAAATCAGTATGTAACTGGCTAACAGGCTGGAGCTTGTTGCTCTTTGCTTCCCTGTGATGATTGGCCAGTGTCCCCGATGAGAATACTGGCACAACTCAAACATGAACACGAGTGTGAAGTCTCCTGTGTGCACAGATGGCACACATTTTGTCGCCACAGCTTGTTAGTAATACGTATCCACGCACAAATGCACGCACACATACGTGCAAGCGCGCACGAACACGCACCAGTAAATAAGGCTTGACCCTTGGCATTAGATCGCCCATATTGTCTAGGCAGAATGCGGTATGTGGCGCAACTGCCGTCACAACATGTGGCCACTTAAGTGTGAAAGAAACTGTCCTGTATGCTTGGTGGAGCACAGTTATGGTTAGTTGCACACCAGAGTACATTGAGAGAACATTTGCATCTACACACATATCATATACCCGTAAATATACAAACACAGACTGGTACACTGCCCAGAGCCTTTTAAGTGAGGTATAGAAACGGTGGGAAATATGAACGGTGCTTCACTCATTAGTCCTCAGTAAGCTCAGGCACGCTGAGGGGTTTAGAGGCTTCAAAGCAGACTTTTTTCTTGAGATTTGGAAGGATTGAGGAAATGTGATGTACAGACCCTGTGTTCTACTCATGTGCCATGCATGTGAACGACTGTAATCTTAACAGGAGTAGTTACTCGTGTCTCAGTTTGGGTACTTCCAACAGTGCAACTTTATGACCACTAAGTACATTAGAAACCTATTTGCAAAATGCATGAATTTAAACAGAGTACTGCTTTCTCAAATGAACATGGAAAGTTGTGCACTTACTAGAAATAATTACACCAGTTGATGGTGTGCCAGCTGCTACACTGAGCCTCTGACTACCTCGAAAGATAGTATAACAGCACAGGCCACCATCTAACAAAGCCACAAAACTTTCAGACAGTATAAAAGATAGGCCTAGCTACATGCATTTCAACCATACTCATGTTTACTCTACCTAATATCTATGAAAGAGTGGAGTGCTAAGCTGTGAAGTAATACCAATTAGCTTAGTTAGCTTAGTTAGCAAGCTACATTCATAAACTGTATGGGTGCAATGCACAAATACATATGTTGGCTAACAAGTATTGGTCTAAAATGCTAGAAGGTCACTCACCGAAGCTGAAGCGCAAGGTTCTTGAATGGTCTGTACTATACAGCAAGCTATTAGTCAGGTGAATATATATTTTAAGACTATAATGAGAAGTTATTCATAGTCTTTCTTGCATCGATAGCATGATTTTTATGGCTATGCTAATTCAAAGCACTTTGTTAAGTTTATGCTTTGAGGTCTTGGTTATGATAGTCAATATTTTTATATTCAAAAAAGAGTTTGCCTCTGCAGATTCTCGGGAATTATTGATTTCACAGAGTTTAACCACGTGGTGGGACTTTTCAGCAACAAATTCAAAACTGCTGTCTTCCTCTGTCTCTCCCTGTTGTCAATTTCAAAGCTTTCTATACTTAACAATTCCCATCCATCACCTGTCTGTGACAGTGTAGTAGTGTAACAGCTCCTGGATTTAAACAAAAAAAAAAAAAAGGGGGGGTGGGGGATGTTGCCGGTGGACATAATCTGGGCAGCATCATGGTTTCTGAAAAATGTTTTGGCACATAAAGAAAATTAGGAAAATTATTTAGAGCCTGCCAAGCTTGCTTTCATGGTTTGATTTCCATACACTGTCCTCTGTGTGTGCACCCTTATGAGGACAGTGCATTTAAGAAAATGCTAATCGAGAAGCTTTGTTGCAAAGCAGGTGTTAGAAATGCTGACAAGGACACAAATGTAAATAAAACTGGTGAAGTGAGGATCACAAAAGGGACATCTGAGTTTGTTTTCCTTTGCCTTTTTATTACACCATAATTAAAATGAATTGTCTTTATCGCTGTTGTTTTTTTCCCTCTGTCTCTGTCCTATTCTTTATGGCTCTATTGATGTATTATTGGCTGTTATTCCAACCCACACCGGGCTTGTAACAAGTTTAGCACAGCGATTGCTCCCAGCTACAATGGAAATGTGAGACTGAGGCTTTATTTTTGTTTTGCTCTTCTGCCTGTGCCATGAATCTGAATAGAACTTTGTTTTTAAAGAAACAATAAGAAAAGGAATCGGTTTGACAAAACATGGGCTCACATACCTCACAGTGATTACTTGAATGTGATGGAGGTCCAAGGCCATGGAAATGTTAATAGTACGTTGGCTCCCTTGACAGATAAGGATTACTATATCCTAAAAGAAATTTTAGCTATGTTAAACCTCGGTTACCGTGTGACACAGTGATGAAATAAAAGTGCTCTTTGCTGAGAATCCTTAAATACTTTTTTATAATCCAATAGCTCTGTAAAACTAGGTCTGCAGATATGTCTGACCTTTTCTTTCCAAGTCCAGTTCTTTACACCGACATTCACATGCAGGTTGTGACATGCAGTTATTGCTTCCAACAGCTGGATCTCTACAAAAGGCTATTTCTGTTGTAGACAGTTTAATCTTACATGACCTGGCACAATATACCATCCAAGATGTTTATTCAATACAGTTGCCATTTGGGGTGCAATGTCATTTCAAAGATAAAAGCAAAAAGGAGTCCCTTTGAGCTGTGATGAGGATTATAAAACTCTTCCTAGGATGTGAAAAAGTGCCATTTTTGCACAGGGTCTCTTTTGCATGTGTGACGTGACATACCGGGTTACAGAAATGATGAGATGGGCTTCTCACATATGGATTCATAACAGACCTAAATGGCATTACATTTAACTTTTACGTGCTATTTCCAGTGTGTAAACCTAACTTTAAAAACCCTAAATATTTTACTGTTTTAACCAAACCAAGAAGTTTGTTGGTGCCTAAACTTAACCTGTGAGCGAAGGTGAAGCAGTATTTGACAGTCTGCTGTGAGAACACGGTGAGATTATCCTTATTGAGGTAAATCAACTTATTTTTGTAATATCACACAGTAACAGGCCGGTGTGTGTGTATGACTGTAACACTGAGAGGTGCAGGTGACATCCGTTCAAGATCTTTTTTCTGTATAAATATGTCAGCTGATGAATGAGTCACTAGTGGTGACCAGTGTTGGTCAAGTTACTTGAAAAAAGTAATCAGTAACTAATTACTGATTACTTCCCCAAAAAAGTAATCCCGTTACTTTACTGATTACTTATTTTCAAAAGTAATTAATTACTTAGTTACTTAGTTACTTTTTAAAAACATGATTTACAACCTGAATAGGTGATAAAGCGATAGACCTTTCAGCCCAATTCTACTTTTTCTGCATAATCCATCATACAAAATGTAATCAAATGGAAAAGTCTCTTTTTAAAACTTGTTTTATTAGTTTTAAGCTTTTAACTTTATGCATCAAGCAAAAATTAAATTATATGCACCATTCTCTGACTTGAAGAAATTTGTTTAACATTAAACCTATTTTCTGCACATTCCAGCACATAAAATAAAATGTTTTTTGTGTTTACACTCAGTCTTTCAAATAGATGCAAGTAAAACACAGCAGAAAATAAATAAAATCAAAGACTAGCGGTCCTGTTGCTCTATTTTCCCCTTTATAGCAGGAGTTGGGTAGGCGGAGGTGTGCTCTGGTGCAGGTGTGCCGCAACGGTCAGTTGAAGAATCCGCGAGTTTCTCTGTGAATTTCCCATTACGTCGCAGCGCACTCGGTGCTTGTTTAGGGGGGGGGGTTCGGTGTGAAAAGAAGTTTTCTTCCCACGCACAACGGACGCTAATGTTTTTGTCACTTTTTACGGAATCAAACTCAAAGTAAGGTCAGTACTTCCACGCTTTAAACGCTGCACGCTCATACTCTCTCCCGCACTCGATATATGATCCATTGTTGATCTGCACACAGCTGTTGTCACGAACGTCGCACTCGCTTACGTCACTGTCCTGAGACATTCTCGCAAAAAAATCACGGTTTTAGTAATCTAATTACCGTTTTTGCAATAGTAATCCCTTACTTTACTCGTTACTTGAAAAAAGTAATCAGATTACAGTAACGCGTTACATGTAATGTAAAATGTAAAAACGCGTTACTGCCCATCTCTGGTGGTGACGCATGGATTAAGTGTATTCAGTGATGTGCTTCCACTTCCAAATTATCATCTTTATAAATACGTTTATAGAATGTTTTCAATAGTTTTTAATCAGCATTCTCAGTTTACAAAGCTGCGTCATTCAGAGGCCGTAGAGACAAAGGCCTCAGAGTCAGTGGCAAGGGTAAATTATGTAATGTGAGAATAGGAAAGCTGTACAAGCGTTACAACCTGTCAGAGATGTTTGTGCCACAAAACCAAGTTATTGCAGTGCTCTGCGTTTTTTGGGGGGGTTTTTTGCAAGCCTCCTGTTGGCACGCACAGACTATCTTTCTATCACTGATAAGTGGTTTTGTCCTTGGGGGAATAAAACACCTTACAGCCGGCCTAAGCAAGGTCAAACCTCTCACTGTGTCCATCCCTTAGTCCCAAAAGTGCTGCTGCAGTGGTCATGCCATTTAGAGGGCAAGGTATGCAAAAGATAATTAGCCAAGTGCACCTTATGATGTCTCGTGTAAACAATACATTGCGGTAAAAGTCACCAAATAGAAATGTATTTCATTTACACTGGTGTGGAAATGAAAAGACAGAGCAAATATGCAAAATGATGAAATTGAAGGCAACTGTCAAGTTCACAGGCGTGTGTTCTGTTGTTGCTGGTGGGGAACTGGGACTATGTGCAGTACAGCGATGTCTCTTGACACACCAATTGCTGTTTAAAGATGCAAATATATTCATCTCCTGAGTGACAGTTCTTCGTGTCAAACACTGCAAGACCTTCCGCTGAGCATGTTTCTTTTTCTGCCTTTTTTTCTTCTCCCTCTGGCTCCCAAATCCTATCTCTAACTCTTTCAGGGGAACAAAGCAGCTTGTGTTGGCCAAGCACTCGGAGTGAAAATAGAAGCAATCATTTATTCATTGATTGAAACATCAGAGGACTAAGAGGCAGTGGGAGAGTGGGAGCAACAAAGAGCGGGAAAAAGACAGAATGGTTGAAGGACAAGAAGTAAAAAGGAGGATGGGAGTAGCGGTAAGTTAAATTGAGTGGAGATCAAAGAAGGGGAGAAAATTCTTAGCGAACATAAAGTGGACAGTGTTGTTTGAAAAAGAAGACATTCCAACAAATAAAGGAAATGTCAAGTGAAGAAAAACAAAACACAGATGATTGTTATTGGAGCTGACAGTAACTTGTAATTTAAAGGAAATGCATCATTGACAGTGCCTGTCGATGCTACGGCGTGCCTCCCGTCTTGGATGAAGATGATCAATTAATCAAGAGTGAAACTTGCTTTGCTGGGAGCATTCGGGTATATTAACATAATTAACAATAACCACCCCAAGGTCAAACTGCACTGTAAACCCCAACAGTCTACCTGACTTATAAAGTTTGTGGATATAACAATTAAAATTCCTCACAAAGTTGAAACAACTTAAAACTTTTCTGTTCGGTTAACGATTCAAACAGTTATAATTGTACATGGCTTAGAAGTTAAGAGTAAATACTGCTTTCTTAATTATGATTTTTGAGTAAATGTTTTTTTCCGAGCTCCGCATGTGGACGTCATGACGTCATGACGTCTTCTCTCTAACCTGAACGACGTTGACAGAAAATTCTGTTCAATATGGCTGCCCTTCTCGAGCGACTGGAGAACACATTTGGAGAAACTTGTAAGTAAAACGGAACCTTCGTTATGTTTATTTTTTCCGTAAAAAAGCAAGTATATTAATATGTTGCAGCCAATAACTTGTTTTCGAATGCGCTGTTGTGTTAAAAAGCACAGACCCAGGTGGTGAATAGTTGTTCGCGGTTGTTCGCGCTCTTTTTCAAACATAGATTATGTCGTCAGTTTTACAGTTTTAACCGATTAAAACACAACGCAAGAAAGTTGGCGTTTTTACAACAGCAGCCTCATTGTTCGGCAGGTTTTTTTTTTTTCTTCTCATTAGCATCATTCAAAAGTGACTTAGCTAGCAGTGGCAACTTCTATCTAAAACAATTGAAATATAGCAAGGTGTTGTATATTTAGTGTGCTGATAAGGTTTTCAATATTTTTATTTTTTCTTCCAAGGCTGAAGGCCAAAGACAAAAAGACAGAAGAAAAAAAAATTCAGACTGCAATTAATTTCAGGTGGAGACAGTAAACACAGGTGAGTTGAAAGATCTATTGAAGAAACCATTCATTAAGTCCCTTAAGGTGAAGATTTCATATAATGATAAAATTAACACAAATTAAAAGTTTCACTGATAAACACACAATTTTTCCTTGCTTTGAACCCCATGTTCTATATAGATCACAGCTCTGATCTGGAGAACACTATTTTAAAATACTGTGTAGGGTTTTTGTCAAATGATTAAGAAACATACTCTCTGTCACAAGAGACAGAAAGGTTGTATCTTAAAAGAAAAGTCTCCAAAATTTAGTAGAGTCTGATGTCATGCAGTTTCATAAACATGTATTCTCCCCAAAGAATGACACCTGAAAACTTTGCGTTAAATGAACTTTTCTTTTCCCTTTTTAGGAGGCGCCTGATATCAACGTGAAACGCACTGCAGTACTTCGTGCCCTTCCTGTATACCTGCGGGAGGAGGACCCAGAATTCTTTTAGACATGTAATGTAAGTGTATTTTTGCATTACTTAAATTCTGCCAGTAAGATAAAATGCTATGGATTTTTTTAAATACAATTTAATACCCTAGCAGCTACCAAATTGTACAAACAAAATACCCTCTCTGTAGAAAACCCACACACACACAGGTCAGGAGCAGGGCACAGGCGTATCACAGCACTATGGCTATGCTGCAGGTGGCCCAAAAACCAGGCTGAAGTCAAGATTTAGTTTCTTTTTGAGATAAAGTCATGAAATAAAAAATTACTTTTTTTTTTAGAAAAATAATAAAAATACAAATTATGTAATGCAAGAAGCTAACACGTTAATGTACATTTTTCAAAAAAAGTAGAGTACCCTAACTCGTTACAAAGTAACCCACTACACTGCTGAATGTTTTGCTAGATTACAGGTCATGCTTGTCACATTCTCTCAAACCAACCTTACTCATTTAATTGGGGCGATCGTGGCTCAAGAGTTGGGAGTTCGCCTTGTAATCAGAAGGTTGCCGGTTCGAGCCCTGGCTCCGACAGTCTCGGTCGTTGTGTCCTTGGGCAAGACACTTCACCCGTTGCCTACTGGTGGTGGTCAGAGGGCCCGCTGGTGCCAGTGTCCGGCAGCCTCGCCTCTGTCAGTGCGCCCCAGGGCGGCTGTGGCTACAATGTAGCTGCCATCACCAGTGTGTGAATGGGTGTGAATGTCTGGATGACTGAATGTGTAAAGCGCTATACAAATACAGGCCATTTACCATTGATACTGTGTCTATTCCAGGCGGACGCATTGGATGAGTCGACCCTCATTGACACTCCAGTTGCCCTTCTCACAGTGGTTACCGACGGCGCTTCCCAGTCCAGTCCATTTTACTTCCTCAAGCATGGCTGTTTTGGTGAAAGGCGACTAGGTGATGCGTGATATTCCCAGATTTGCAAATGCATTTGCTTTATTGTTTGGCTTGATCTATGCTCTGCATTTAGACTACCCCAGGAAGCTGGTTCACACATTTGCCTTAGTCCAAAATATCTTCATGGGGCTTGATGACGGCAAACCCCTGAAACCCCTGCCTACATGCTGTTAAGGAATATAAGGCAATGTTTGTCAGGACACGCACTCTGTTACTGAGCACTTTGTTTGAAGCACTTTAAGCACTTTAAGTTTACTACAGGCTTTGGGTGGATTTAACTCCATCAGTTTACCTAATTTTCCTATACTTGACTGCCTTATCTGGTTATTTGGAAGCTGATCATCTTTGTACCCATTTTAAAAAATTGTTTTTCATTTCTATTTAAAAAAAAGTGATTAGTATTTGACTTTTTGTTTTGCATTTTTGTGTATTTTGAGAAAGATGCAATTAGGACTGATGTCGTCCTTTGTGAGTTTATAAAAAGATAAATGTTCTACACAGAATTTATAATGCTCACTTTATGGTGCCGATGTCCATGTTAGTTGTTTTATAAAAACATTTGTGATGTTTTTAAATTTTCATGAAAAAATGTTAAATAAACAAAATGTAAAGTAACTGAATTTCCGTACTTTTTTTTTTTTTAGTAGTCTACACTCACAACATAAATATCTTTTAATTAATAATCAGATAATTTGAGTTTAGGTTGTAATATAATTGCATTGTGTTGCATCAAAATAATAAACTACAAGAAACACAAAAATATTGAAATTAAAGTATACAGTCTTTGAGTAAAGCTCAATTAATAAAATATAAAATATAATTTAAAATTTTTAGGTTAACAATAAATACAAATTTTGAGTACCCCATACTTAGAAGATATGAGTTTTTGTACTTAAATCTTTTGAGGTAATCAGTTTCCACAAAAGTTTTAAGTTCAGTCAACTTGTTCGGGTTTACAGTGTGTTTAAAAACCAAGGGCTACATCAGATAGCATGTTAACTGTTGAAGCCTGAACAAGTAGGACTTGTTTGGAAGGCCTCTTCTCTGTATAATGGACACAGCAGCGCAGTTCAAGTTTGGTTAAAACCGAACCTCTGAAGCACTGTGGTGGAGTGATGATGGTTTGCACTTGTTTTACAGTGACAGGACTTGAACACCTTGCAATTGTTGAGCCAACTATGAATTTGTCTGTATACCAAAGTATTCTAGAGTCAAATATAAGGGCATGTGTCCAACAGCTAAAGCTTTGAAATCATCATGCAGCAGGATAATAAATCCAAAGCACAGCAGCAAATCTACAATAGAATGACAACAGAAATACTGTGGATGAACATTCAGAGAGCCATGCATAAATGAATGCCCACAAACCCTAATGAAGTGAAGCATTTAGTTATTCACATGACTCCAAGTGACAATCAAGCTAAACATGGCTGACAATAGTTAATAGTCAAGTTGTTTAGCAGCAACAATACACTTGGGTGTATTTAATTTAGCAACCATGAGTTTTATTGCTTGCAAATACCACATTTCATTTGAAAGAGCAAGATTATGTTTTCTTGTGTGTGTGTGGTTTATTTAGGAGCCTCCCTTTGCAATTTCTAAACACGCACCAGGGTCCGTAAATGCTCTTTTTCCACAATCCAAGTAAAGCGGGATTGTGTAATCTATGTAATCTTAATGAAGTAAAACCTTCAAGGCAGGAAATAAGAGCATTAGCTGTGATGTAAAAGTTATATCCATGTGAACCATCACAGGCTTAAGCACCTTTAAGACATGCACTCTTTTCCATTAATTTGATGGCATTTGAACATGCCAGCTTCATGTCTGAATGAGCACTCTGGTCTCTTTGCTGTAGTATTTGCCTCAGTCGTGTTACTAGAGTTGGACTTCACCCAACGCTGGATTCCTGCAGCAACATTAACAGGCACATAAAGACCCTAAATAGCGTTTGTGAATCTTTTTGAGTTGCCCAGTTCACTTGAGAACACAATAAAACAGTAATAGCATGTCAATAATTACATTTCATGTCACTGCTTTGTATGCTAATTTCCAGAAAGGCTGAAACATTTTCCCCTCTTTTAGTAATTTTGTTATTTTTAAAGGTCAGATCTAAACTATTTTGAAACAGACTGATGAAACCAGCGATTATGTATTCTACGTCTAATAGGGACTTAACTGTACTGATACACAGCACCTTGTAGCGTTTAAAGGCAGCAATCCGAGCGTCAGATTTCTCTATTTTATTGACACGAATCATTAACTATCTCATCTCAGATACAACACATGTCCAGCAAAGCGCAAAAAGAGTGAAAAGCTTTTGTCCTCAGCAAGAGTATACATTTAAACAGCATTATCCTTCACTAGCAGTGGGGGGATACATGACATGAGACAGGATTTATCCTGTAAAAAAACCCAAAAAACCCTCTCCCGACTACATGAGGTGGATTGAAAATAGAAGGGCCTGGTTTCCAGTATACAATACTAGATACATTCTGTTGTTTCTTTTTTTCTTTTACTTCAGAGAGATGTGAGCTAGATAGATTCCTCCTACGCAGTCCAAATAAACAAATAGAGAGGCAAAACTGGTGGCAACAGTTACAGAGATACAAAAACGTTAAAAAAAACCATTATTGCAAAGAAATTGTAATAAACAGAACGAGAACAAAATCGAAGGAAGCAGGAAAAAGGTAAATATCTCTGCAAACCCCCAAATCCCAAAGGCATACTACCTTGTTCCCCCACCCACCCTACCGCCCACCTTTTTTAATAGTATCATACAGCAAAAAAGACATTCAGAAGACCGGAGTGATAGAAAACACTCATGCAAAGAAAGCCTTTTTCACACATAGTCACCAACACAGGGAAATCATCTTAAACAACAGCGCTGTCAACAGTCAGTGCCTTCAGGTCTTTTAGTGGATGTTGTTATTGATGTTTTCTGTTTCTCTACAGACTTCTGATTTGCTACGGTACTTAATAAAAAGAATATGACACACAGCATCCATTAGGCTATCAAGTCTTCTGACTAGAGTGACCTCCCGTTTTTTTTTTTTTTTTAACGTTATGTCCATGGGACACGGGGATCCAACAGTTTATTATAACAGTCTTCGTTTCAGGACCCCCAATGACCGAAAGAAAAGTTCAGCTGGGAGGATTTCTGCAGAAGAACTGGAGCCACAGGAATGAGCTTAGGTTGATATTCCATGATATAAAAAAAGGCGTGTGTTTTTTTTTGTTTTGATTTTTTTTTTTTTTGGCATCTGTTCTTATTCTTTTAAATCTGATGTATTTATATCTACTTTTACAGTCATTTTCTATACGGCAAACAATTAAAGAGTTTCATTCCAAAATAAAAGACCCTTTAACAAAATTATGGCAGCTATTAAAATAAAGTCTACTAAGACTAAGAAGTCATGTTACGACCTTTTATTTACAAAAATGTTTTGCTTTTGACGCAATCATCTGTGATAATAACAGATACGGCTTCTTTTTCTTGTTTGTGATTTATCACATTTTGGAATGAAACCCTTCAGTTTTAGATATTTTTTCATATGCACATTCACTCTACTTTGCATTCACTGTTGATACAGTCTTTCAGAAATTCTTTGATATCATAAATAGAATGGTCTTGCCATAGAGTCTCTTGGAGCAGATATATTTTTGTATATAGTGAGATTTCCTTTACAGACAATATGCATTTATGGTGTTCGATCCATGTTCATGGTTACAGTTCCTCTGAGCGGATGACATGGAAAAGTGTGACGTTGTAGAGAACCTGGTGACCATTGTTCCAAGCGTAGAGTGCACGGTCACGTGGGTTATAGTCCAACATGGAGATATGTGAGTACTTATTCTGGAAGGCAATGTCGATGTACTCGTAAGTAGAGGAGTTGGTGGAGTAGGCATAGTAGACTTTGGTGCCTCCCGAGTAGCCATTGGTCACATACAACGTGCCACAGATCATAAAAGACTCGCCGGCACTCCGTTTGGGGTGGTTGGTGGTCCAGCTCTTGATGATCTGCAACGTGTTGGGGTTCAGCTTGCTGATAACAATATTCCCGGCATTCTGATTGGTGGCATAGACAGCCCACAGTCCTCCCTCGTCCACCATGAGGTCAATGTCAGAATGCCCTCCCCAGGCATAGTGATACGCATTATTGAAGCCTGCGTAGTCAAGCTGCCGGGACTTGCTGATGGAGGAGGTGCGGAAGTCAAACTTGATGATGACGTGGCTCTGGAATTTGTTGAAGTAGATGGAGCCATTGTAGACTACCTGACCTGTTCCTGACCACGGGTGGGGGAGCCGGTGGGACGTGAAGTTGTCTGCCGTCATGAAGTCATGCATAGACTTGTACTCCCGCACGAAGCGGTTGTTATGGTAGCCATCCATGTACCAGACCTAAGCATCAAGACGAGAGAGAGAGAGAATTAAAAACGCAGCAGTACTTCAAAGCTAGAAATGCCTATCATCATCCTTCCTGCGTGCCTTTGTGAATTCGAGAATCGAGCATGCACATCACACGCGGAATAAATCAAATCACATCGTCAACAAGCATCCCAATTAAGTTAGTGCTGAGACTTCCTCGAGGAGCAGGCGAAGCTGAAATCCATCTACTTCTGAATGCAAACAGTCAGGATGACAGCCGCAGGGTGGCATGCACCGGCCCCACAGGGATAATGCCCATCATTCCAGATAAAAGGCCTGTCTCAGCTGCTATGACCCAGCTTCCTGCTGGCCCCTGTGGAGGTGGGCAGAGAGCTCTCATTCCAGAGCCACTGGAGACTCAAATACTTCCTTGGTCACAGTGGGACTGATAAACCTAAAGACTTCCTCTACCTGGTTATATCTGCTGTCACGATTAACTTAAAAATGATTCACATCAAGAAAGAAGGACTCCACGGGGCTAAAAAAAAAAGTACTAAGGAAAGGTAAGAAAACCTTAAGATGAAAAGAATTGGGGCAGGCCTGTCTGCTTCCATCAATTAAAATCAATTTTTCTTCTCTGCCCTTTGACAGCGAGGAACATCTTTCATGGGTTCTGTTCAAAATGTATTAGTTTCAACCAAAGGAAGTTGCCGTAAGTCTGCTAAAAAATAATCGTAGTCAGCAGTAAGTTTCATAAGTACCATAAAAATTCTGTGGCCTGTGTTGTCAGAACCGTTAGCCATCAGAAACTGTAACTGTACAGATGCACAGCCGTGTGCAGCTGAAGTTTTTACTCCCTCTGCTCGTGTGCGTTCCATCTCTTATTGATGCGTCTAATAAAGCGGGAGCAGAAAGGGCGTCTTCACGCTGAGCAGACGAATAAACTCTCTTTATTTCCAGCTTCTTGTCAACCAAGCAGCTTCCTGTTCAAATCGTATAGATTTATACTTGGTATTTATTTTTAATGTGTTTTAGTAGTGAAGGCAGGCCTATTTATTGAGCAGGAAGATGCACTTTGCAAAGGGAAATCAGATGCAATCGACTGCTAAAGTAATAGAGACCAGGAAACAAACCACACATTTCAAATAATGCAGAAATGGAACTACTTACTTATAAATCACATTAGCTCAAGTTGACATACTGATATTACTATTTTGTTTTATTAACAATAAAAAATCCCAGTAATGTTCAGATTAGTATCAAGACATCACAGCCCACGACTAAAAAATGATTCTCCTGTAATCAAATTAAATTTTGATGTATTTTATTTGGAAGTACAATGTTACTATATTTACATGCAACTATCTACATGCAACTATCACACTAGAATAAGGAGGTTAACAGGTCAGGATTTTACAAAAATAGTACATAAAACTAATTTATTATACAGGAAAATAAAATATTTAATTATTTTAAAGGAAATGAGAAATAATTACATGCAAGTACACTTTAAGTAGTGCCTAAATTATGAGTTTTTTACAGGAAAAGAGACACAAATTGTGCTGAAAGTCATTTTAATACTGTGTAAGTAATTTCCCATGAAAGGTTGCCAAGTTTAACGCACTCCAAAATATGGCCCATGCCCTGAAAAGTGCAGTGTACTTCCAATGTAAGGTCGGGAATTATATATATATTTTTAAATTTTATTGTTCAGAAAAATTGCCATGAAATTATGATGTCCTTACAGTTACTTACATAATAAATTGTGTTGTAACATTGCTTAAGCATTACTTAAATTTATTTAGTGTATAATTACTTCATTGTATCCTGTGAAAACCTGGGTTGCTACCTCCTTATTCTAGTGTACCTATTAAGTATCTGTGGGTAAATATGATATGAATATCAATATCCATTTAATTACAGTAGATTTATGCCTTTAAGGGCTGTAATACAAAGTGTTATCAGATTTTTTTCTGGATGGTAATCTGAACAATACTGGGCTTTTTAGTGTTAGCCAGACAAAAGTAGCAGCAGCTGGATTATAAAGTGTTACTAGAAATCTGAAAATAGCCTTGAGAAACTAGAGCCAGTGGTTTCTTAACTACTAAAGAAGGAAAAAATAAGAAGTGACTTGACAGTTAATGGACTTGTCTTCCTAAATAACACCTGAGCAGATATTAGGTAAGTGCAGTTTTGATACCCAGCCCACACTGTGTGACTGTGTGCCACATACCCGAGTATCTCCTTCAGGAGCCAGAGGGTCAGTCATCCAGGAGCCAAACCTGGATCCGGACGTCTTGATGGTGATGGGGTCACTGATGCCTGTCAGTTTGCCGCATGCTGCAAGGAAAAAGCGAGATAGGAAATACCCACAGCAACGCCTGTTTACACATTTAGACCGAATCACAATTTCTTGCACGGGATTCATGTCATTTGCTTTGAATCCTGATGAATTTGCCTAAAGGATAAACGAGTCAAAGTCCAGCTTGTTGCTACGCCTTTCTCTTTGCGTGATGTACTGCACAAGTGGTGCTTATTATTCAGTTCACACATGCTAATGCCTGTTTTACTTTCTCCATGTGGATGTGTGAAAAAGTGAGAGAAGGATAGGATAGGAAAGGGAGAGCCTCTGTGTATTCTGTTCCTGCGTGCTACTTGTAAGCTGCTGTAGTGTTAATTAGTGCTGATTGAGGTGTTAAAGAATTTGACAAAACTAACATCGGGCTCTGTGTCCCTCTTGACTGAGAGTCAGTTAGACTAGCGTACCCCTTCTAATGAACACAGGCAGGAATGAGAGACATGATTTTACTAAACAGAAGCTCTCGCAGTGCATCTCTTCATTTAAGCTGCTTTCACACAATAGTTTATAAAGACAAGAGTCAATGAGATGGTCTTGACAAGTTAATTTCATCACATCCCAAGTTCATTTGAACAGCAGGATGCAACGACGCCTTTTGTTACAACTCCATCATCTGTCATGCGCTTCATTGCTGTGAAATGTCATTTTTACTCTGCAGTCAGACGGCATCGATTTCATTTGTGTTTCCTCTGCTTATCTTTCTCCCTCGGTTACCTGCCTCCCTCTATCTCATTTCTATCACCCACATAAAGAAACTTGTGGTTTTGTGTTAGAGTGTTTGTGCGTCTCTGTGTGCAGCATATGTCGTGCCTGTGAGAATGCGTCGGCATCGCACCTCAGCGGCGGCTGAGAGACAAACACATGGTCACATGAGCAGCATTTACTATTTCCAGTGGGGGCTTGAGTCCCATTACGTAACCCTCAGTGGGATTAGAGACTGCATTAATACATTGGCCATTGATTTATTTATTTCTTTTCTCTAATCATGCTTCTGTCTTTAAATGACACTACTATTGCAGTCTGCTGGACGGCCAGCTGATGGATCTGGATTCTGGAGTTGTGCACAAGGTCTAATCCCCTTTTGGCCTGAATATGCCTGGACTGAAGTACAAGGGAAATCAAATAGAAAACCTAATGGAAACTGGAGCTGATATAACAACAAAGCCCGCCATCAGCCCCAGAAACTTAATTCTGTTCATCTGGATGTAACGTTTTCAGTGGGAGAAACATTTCTTCAGTCTGAGTTGACTGAAGGATTCCCCAACCTTATAAACAGTACATTTGCATAACGACTGACACTAGCACCATAGATTAACAGCCCTTAGCCCAAAATGTGACGATTTAGAATTTCTACTAGAGGTACCTACATGAACAGGCTGCCTCTTAAAGTCTGAATATTTACAGTTATCTTGTTATTCAAATATATTTTTAGCAATCAGACCCCTACAAGGGTCACTTACTGCCATTATATTCAAAGGGCAGAAATCAAATATTTGGATCAATAATACGATTTGTAAATCGGTCACAACTTTAAATGAAGGGTCTATAGAATAGAAAAAAACAGGAGTGTCAGAGGTAGATTAAGCTGTTCTATCGTAGCAAAGATAGGAAGCAAAATGGATCAGGGGAAGCCTTGAAGGGAGAGTATGTGAAGAATGTTCTGGAGGTAAAGAGAGAGTCATACAGGATCATGGTTTGAAGCTGGAAATCAAAGAGGCGATGTTGAATGTTGTCAGAGAAAAAGGAGAAAGAGAAATGCTGAAGTTGGATGAAGCTGTAAAGGGTAGGGATGGGTATCGTTTAGGTTTTATCCGATACCAGTACCAAACCGGTACTTTTGAAACGGTGCCGGTGCTTAAACGGTGCTCGAACCGGTGCTCGAACCGGTGCTTAAAGGATGAAGAACACAAACTTTGTCCAAAAACCTCTCATGTTCAGCTGTTTTTTTGTAAAAAGATAACAATGTTAGCCTTTTCTGCAGCTATGGGGCATATATGGTATCACTCTTGGCTGGAAGCAGTGCTTAAACAATGGAAAAAACACAAACTTTGTCCAAAAACCTCTCATGTTTAGCTGTTTTCCACTTTTTCTTTGGTCGTTTTAGCCTTTTTGGCCAGGGTGAAGGGAGCATCTGCCATCAAACAAGAAGACAGCCATGTAACTACGACGGTGTTTGCTAGTTCACCTTATGTGCATTAATTTAATAACGTGGTTAGCCTACTCAACGTAAATTACACACGGACAACATTAAGCTACTCACACAGAGAAGAACGGCTGCTGCTGCCATCATCATCCTCATCATTTCTGCTACACTGACAGGGCTAGGGGCCAGGACTCTCCTCTTCGGGTTTTTGGGGGATGTTGCTAACTCCGGGTCCGATTACAGGCAACCCACCCACAGTAGATGTGCTCGGTGTGAGGTCTCGCAGCAAGCTATCAAATACGGTGCATTTCTCGGCTTTTAACAAAATGCTATATGTCGCCAGGTGTTTCATCGGATTTGAGGTGTTACCTCCTTTGCACAGTATCACAGTATCACCTTAAAGCACTTGATGCAGGGTGCTGAGTTTGCATCTTTTGCTGTGAAGTACAGCCAGACTTTTGACCGCTTCGCCTTGGGCATTTTTAATCTGTAGCTCTGCTCTAAAAGAAAGTACGTACCTGGGCCCGCCTACTACGCTTGCAAAGGTAAAATGATTGGCTAGAATCCAAAGTGTATGACATTTCAGGAAAAATAAGCACCGAAATAAAGCACTGAAATGTGCGCTGCTTTTCGGTCTGGTTACTACCGTTTATGTGAGAACCGGTGCCATAATGGCACCGGATACCGGTACCCATCCCTAGTAAAGGGTGTTCCCGGTGGGGAGAGAGAGGGGTGACAGGAGTAGACTTCAATGGACATGTAGGTGAAGGGAACAGTGATAAGGAGATCTTGGGTAGATATGGTCTTAGACAGATGGTAGTGGATTTTGCAAAAAAGGCTGCAGTGAACATGTACTTCAACAAGAGGGAGGCGCACGGTCACATAGGAATGGAGGAAGGTACACACACATGAACTATCTTACACAGAAGGTACAATCTGAAAGAGAAAGAGGAAATGACTGGAGGTAGAGATAATGATGAAGAAGGAAGAATGTTGTGCAGAATTCAGGGAGGAGATGTAAATGAGGCTGGACACTAAAGAAGAGGAAAATGACTTATATGGTTTGGCAAGGTAGAGAGACTGCAGTGGAAAGGATGTGCAGCATGTTGGGGTGATTAAGGATAGAAATGGAAATGCATAAATGAGCAAAGTGAGCTGAGAGAGAAAGGGGTGGATGGATGAGGAAAGATGGTTATTGTTTAGTAAGGAGGAAAAGAGGCCCGATGTGAAGAGTGACATACCTATGAAGGTGTGGAGATGTCTAGGAGAGAAGGCAGTGGACCTTTTAACCAGATAAATATAAGTGCATGAGAGGATGTCTGAGAAATGAAGAAGAAATGTACTGATGCAAGGAGGAAACAAGGAAGACCTCAGAACAGGCTGATGGATGTAGTGAAGGAGGACACGCCGAGGGTTGGTATGACACAGGTGGATGTTATATGGGTATAGTATGTAAAGAAATTCTTTCGTACACATGTTTAGCAGGTATGGCTAAATCATAACACATAACATCTTCCTCCAGGTGTCATAAAGAAGTTATCTTGTTTCACAAGTCTATGAGTTCATTTAGGCTACCTAGCTGTAATAGGCTAATAACATTGTTTTATATATATATAGTCAGTTAGCTACGCTGGTCGTAATAATTTTAACCACTAATTAGCTATCCACTTAGTCTTAATGTGTGGAGAGGGAAAGAAGCCCCCACCGCTCTAAATTACAAAAAGATTTCATTTAAGAATTAGTCTTAAGAAAAGGAGGAGGGTTAATTAAGGAAAAGAGAGAAGGTGATTTTGGTGAGCTGTTTAAAATGACAGAAATAGTCTAATTTAGTTCTTTACAGCCAGAATATAAAGGGAAACCAGTGGCAGCAGAGCAGGTAGCAGAGGGCTTGATGTGCCGGAGTGACCTTCCTGCTTCATTCATCAGCATTTCAGTGTGAAAAGACTGGATTTGCCTGAAGCTCTCAGTGCCTCCACAGTGCTGGGGCACAACACAAGGTGATTTATTTATTTGATTATTGCCCAGCAAGCTGGCATGTCCTCTTGATCGATGGCCATTGTGTCCCAGCAGCCGTTGGGCTGTTACTTTCTCCGGCACAAAACAGCTTGAAGGACAGCTCTGCAGGGACCCTAGTTACTCTCTTTCACTTTTCCCACTCGCCTTCACTTTATCACTCTTTCTCTCTGTCTCCTTCTCAATACCACCTTGTATTAGAGTCTCCTGTCTGTTAAAAACTTTGCTCTATTTTTTTTCCTCTCAATGTTATTATTCAGATGCAAATGCTGCGAGTGACCTTCGCAAGCTTAATCTAAGTAATGCAAGTGTACCGGACTGTATTTGGTTGCACTACGCATGAGTGCGTCTGCAATCGTGTGAAGATGAAAGGAATAGCCACCCTCTGTTCTGCCTGAGCCAGTCTCTCGCTGGGTGACCTCACCTTTATCTCATCTGATCTTGCGCACGCACACACACACACTTAGTCACTCCCGCTGGTCCCTACTCTCCTATCTTTGGCAGCCTGACCATAGATGTGTGAGGGGTGGCATGTTAATTGAACTGGGAGTGAAAACACAGAAAAGACTCCAGGCTGGTGGGTAGTGGAAGCAGATGTGGCTAGGAAAAAAAGAGCAGTGTATGCTGAGATAAAAAATGGCACGAGAAACAACTGGTGATGAGAGATTAGGTGTGTGTTTTTGTAGTCTGTTTGTTCACTCTTAATCCCTTTAGAGCATGTTGACTGTCTTTTTTTTCTTTTCTTTTCTTCGCCAGTATAACCAAAAGCTTTTCTTTCTTTCTGTCATCTTCCGCTGCGCATAATTTGAAACAGGGACACAATATACCCGCGATGTGCCGCGTGCAAGTGTCCCTGCTCTCGTAATATATCTTAGTCAGTGTAGTGTGGGTGTGCATCTATTAGCACTGTGGGATGTGACAGAGGTGTGAAAAGATTCAGACAGGGGCTAAAAGCAAAAAGATAGGATGTGATGAGAAATCGCAGACTAAAAGATGAAGAAGCTCGGTAGCTCTCGTCATCCTCAACCATCCCTGGGTGCGTGCAGGTTGCAGGTTGGTGCTGTGTCTAATTATGTATTTTTTTTAGCATCCTATTTGATTTGATCATCCAATTAAAAAAGATTGCAGTGTCCCAAACAAACAGTTAAAAGGTAGGTGTGTTGAAAAGAAGGAATCCAAAATTTCAGGAACCCAGAACCCATTCAGGGGTTGTTTCTTTGCAGAAAGGGTGAATAGGATTTATAGACAGTACTAAAAGCAGAGAACATGCATAGTCATGTTGTGGACTTCCTTATTGGATTACTTTCAGTTTTCAAGTGTAGACCCAAGATAAAGCCTTTAAAAAAGACCAGCACGTACAGATGAGAACCGTAAGATACACTGTTGTTTTAATACCGCTGAATTATGAATTTTAGTGGTAGATCGTTATAGCCACGTGTGATGTTCTTATCATGTGTTCTGTATTGTGCCAGTATGCCTGAGGATCTCTTTCTAGCCATTCAACGTACTCATGTATGTCAGTGGGCTTGTTTGTGCATGCATGTGTTTGAAGCAAAGTGTGTGCCAACAGCCAATAACTGTCTGTGCCTACCTAATTTTTGCATGCATGCTCGGAGTCTCTCCTCAAGATTTGACACTCTGTTGTGGAGCTCCTCGTAGTCATAGGCCCCCATCTCCTCCTGAAGTTCGCTTAGAACTGACGTCAGATTCTGGACCTCCTCCTTAAACTGCAATACCAATTTGGCATCGGCTTTGTACTCCTCCAACACTGGTATCAACGGTCTAAGCTCCTCCATTTTCGCTTTTATGGCCTGAAAGGGTTAGAATAAGCTCGGTTGAGTGTCATGCGTGGCAAAAAGGAGAGCCCGCTGTCCATAAAAGAAAAGAAAAGAAGGGGAAAATAAACCAAAACACCTGTCTGAACCTGACTACTCTAACTCTATCCTGCCTCTTCTCTCATCTCGCGACACCCGCCCCCTGCTTTTGCGTGTTCCGTGTCCTGTGTTCTGTGCGCGTGAGCTGCGGTGTTCTGTTTGTGCAGGTGTGTGTCTGAGCGGACAAACCCAGAAAATACTCTCCACCCGCTGTGACGAGCAGAGCAGGTGGCTCCGTCCCGGAAAGTGACCAGCCGATAAAAAGCAAGCCCTCGGTACACCGACAACAATTGGGAAAGCTCTTTATTGGTCATCATCGTTTAAAATGCAACATCGTATTAAGGGTTACATGCTTTTACATGTCACACACAACAAAGTGTCTCGAATTGTACGTCTATAGTTTTTACGTAAAGATTTGTTGAATAACCAAATATGCATTGACAAAAGCCAAAGGAAAATAAAATGAAAAACAGCAATTAATAATAATAATAATAATAATTATGTATTTACGTTTTAAAAAAGCTTTTAGATGGAAAACTTTGACAGCAGTAACATGCAGGAAGAGATCAGTGGTGGGTTGGTTTGGGAGAAGGGTGGGGTTTCTTAGTCTTAATGGTGCTAAAGGTAAATTAACTGTTTGACGCCCAAATGCTCTCAGTACTGTGGCCCAGTTCAGGGGAATCTGGAATTGACCTGCCTCTTCTTCACCTGTGGCTCTCTTTACATGTCTTAAAGTTAGCCCTGCAAGCAAGAAAATGACAAACTGTTGACAGGGGCTAGAGCTTGCTAACCTATCTAACAGACACACAGACAAACACACTTAGTATATGCACTTAAGACATGTTACAGAAAAAAAAACTGCACACATGCACTGAAAGGCGCTGGCAGCACGGGACTGCTGAGCATGCATGATTGACAGGATTGCAGCAGTGCAGGTGGTGATGGTATGAACAGCTGTAGGAACACAGGCACGCTTGAATTAGTCTCAGTAACTGCAAACAGGGCTGGGTGTTAACCATACTCCATAATCAGAGGTGGCACTGAATTTTTTGTGACCTTTTTTTAAAAATGTAGACCTGTTATCACTTATGTGTTGCTCAATAGATGAGCAAGCACATGGCAAAAGCGGGAAGAAAAAACTCCCTTTTAACAGGAAGAAACCTCCGACAGATCCGGGCTCAGGGAGGGACAGCCATCTGCTGAGACCGGTTGGGGGTTGAGGGGAGGAAGACAGGACATAAAGACACGATAAATCCCTAAAGCTCTAGTAAAATCTAGTAAAAACTTGCATCAAACACTCCTCTACCCTGTTTGCAAAAAAGGTTCATTAACATGTGGACACGAAACCCTAAAGAAAATCTCCTTGGAGGGTTTAGTGTATACTAGATGTTGTCAAGGAGGTTTGTCCCAGTGTGCAGAGATCTTTGTGCCCATCGTTCACAGTGACTGTAATTCATGTAAGATATCTTCTTAAATCTCCTCCAAGCCCAGATTCTCTATTTAACGTGATTTTTTTAAATGAATTATGGCATTTTGTGTATCGATTTATTTTGCCTCTTTAATTATCCATGCAGATTTCTTGGGATGCAATATGGTGATTTAGGCAATTCTGAGTTCTCTCCACAGTGGAAACACTCACACACGAAATGGGTAAGCTAAAGAAGCAGCTATGAAGGAATGGCGCTTGGATCGATGGCTCGAGAAGTGGATCTTTTACCTTGTATTGCTTGGCGATGTTCTGCTTATGGTTCTCCTCCACCTGCCTAAACTTGGTCTCCAGACCACGAAGCTGAACTTCCATCTTCTCTACATACTGCAGGTCCCTCTGGGTGCGCTGGTCCAGCACCTGGATGGACTGGGTCATGTTCTGGACCTGTACGAATGAGCAAGAGTGGTTGAAGAAAAAATCTCAGTCTGCATTGTAATTAGAATAGGAGACGCAGAGAAAAGGCAACAGACTTTACAATATGTTGCGTTCGGCTTGGCGTTCGTCTCGTAGTGATTCACAAACTCTGACATCAGGCCAACTAGTCAGGGGCCTCAGACACATGGCGCAAGTGTAGGATTCATACTGTTCAGACATTTGTTTTCTCCAGATCTGATGTGGTCCAGAAACATGGCTCATCTTTTATTCATTAGGAGGAATCTGCTGTTGTCAGTAACTGTAACTGTAGTGCTGCTGCTACAGTATATGAATGAGCAACTTAACCTGCAGGGTTCTATGAATGTGCTTCTGTAAAATGGGGGAAGCTCCCAGTGTATGGGCACTCAGCTGAGTGCATCATTAGATATCATCTACTTACAAATAAGCTGCCTCCTGTGATGCCTTGGGTTTTCGTGAGCTCATTAGAGCATGACTTCTATTCTTGTCCAGCAGGCAAAAGACCACAAACATGAGCATATATATGTGTGTGTGTGTTTCTATGCATGTCTTTGTGCGTGACAAAAGGTCAGAGGAAGTAACAGTGGGTCCCCTGGGTCACACTGTATGACTTTTGATGGCTGGGGAGGAGTTAGGTGATAATTACCTTCTCCAGCAGCTGCCTCAGTTGTTTGGTACGGGCATCTCGTGAGCACATGGACTGCTGGGGTGCCACCACAGTGCAGACACACCTTCCCTCGCTATCCTGGGCTGAACTGTACACCTGCCACGACTCCTCTGGGTTTGCTGGCAACACCTGAAAACAAAGGCATAGATAAGGGGAGGGGAAACAATAAAAAGACAACAGGGTAATGTTTCTTTTTTTTTGGGGGGGGGGGGGGGGGGGGGGGGGGGTTGCCACGCAACAACCTCCTCGTGTTTATCGCTTTATTATATTTATAACCATCAGGACGCCACAAACCTTTAGGCTCCACCCATTTTCGCCACTATCACCTGTGTGTTCTAAAGCAGCCAATCGTTGACAGCAGAAGCCTGTCCCGTCATTCAGGGTTGGGTGTGTGTGAACCCTCAGAGTATAATGTATGACGTCAAGAACATGCCCCCCCCCCTTCGCTGTACCTCCTCCCACCCCGATGGATAACACTAGTTATTAACCTGCTGACGGGACGACGGTGAGGATGGAGGGGTGACTTTGACAAAGCCATTCATCACTGCATCAGCGAGAAAAGGAAACAAAAAAAAGATCACTGGAGAGACCTGCTGATTAGTGAGAAGGAGCGACTTCGCGTGAAAACCAAAACGGAGCAATCAGCCACTGTCAGTCTGTCAGTCAGCTGCAGTTTTCTAGCAAAGGATGCGCTGACAAAGAGAACCACCAGCAAGCACCCATCTTTGTAGTATTCAGTGTAGTGATCAGCACTGTTACACAGCTCCCTGTAAGAAAACAACTAATTGTTAACTAAACCCCGAAACGTGTGATATGTGCAAAAAAAGAGCCATAAATCATTAAAACAAAAATGATTACAAAAAATATGACATTCAAGATTAAACTCTGTTTCCCGAGTTTAGTGAATTTAATATTTACACAGAACAGCCTTCAGCGTTCATTGCTCTAAATATCGCTGCAAATCATCCACTTATAATATTACCCTGGCACAAACACAGCTCTGAGAGTGCCAGGAAGCCTGACAGGGAAACGCTTCATTCTGACTCTCATTGACACACACACACACACACACACACACACACACTGAAGGATATAAAGAAAGAATGAAGACTCCTGCTGTTACAGAGCGAATATATAAGACTCCTTTGAAATGTTTTTCCCCCACGCCATTCATTTTGCAACACCGCGTCTCTTCACATTTGCATCCACATCAAAACTACCAAATGATAACTTTTCATTAGTGGGGGATGCTCATATCAGCAGTAGCAGAGGCAACTGGAGCAACATCAAACGCAAGAAGGAACGAATGTATTACGCTCTCTCCAAGTCTTTTTTTTTTCTTACTCTTGCAGGCGCGTGAATTTCTGCTCTAAATTATAAACCAAAGGCACCCACGAGAGTAGCTCTGTGACTATATCTGGACTGGATTTTAATTGGAAATTTATTTCTTAATTGTTATTAGGATTTATTTTAATTTTTGTTCCTTTTTTTTAAGCCAGCCACTGGCAGTAAACAGTGAAACTCACTCCTGTGCTCCGGTCTGGGTACCCTCCCTGCGCCGCCGTGAGCCTGGTGGTGTTGAGCCCCACCAAAGAGGGGAGGGTCTGCGACATCCAGTTGGTAATCATCGCCATGGTGCTCAGCACGACGCCGATCTTCAGCAAAGGCACCGACATCTTTTGCGCTCTGCTATTGACTTTTTCTTCTTCTTCTTCTTTTCAATTTAAGTCGCCTTCATTCTACAGACTCCAGGGAGAAACGAGAGAGGCGAGTCGCGGTGCCCAGAGCATCTTCGTGTTTCACCCGGGACTCCGGCTCGGCTGTTCTTTTTTTGGACATTTCCACGGAAGCTCCGGCGGCAGAGCGAGACTTGGTGGGTCGGGACGGAGAGCAAAACTGCACGGCGCGATCCGGTGCACGGATAAAGTAAGAGGAGGGGGGCTAAAACCCGAGAGCAGCAGCTGGAGACGTTCTCTGGATAGCTCCTCTGCCCGCGTTGTCCCGCACACTGCCGCCTCTCCGGTTCGCCGTTACTATTTCGTTCACGCCCGACGGTCCGCCTCCTGCCTTGCTGCGCTCTGTGATTAAGTGCCACTGACTACACACACAGGCGGCTCCAAATGGATGTGAAGAGGAAGGAGGAGGTACTACGGATCTATCTATATCACCAGACGCAATGATGTCAGCCAGGTTGGGTCCGTTCGTGGTAATATCTGGGATTGCGCCTGAAGTCGCTCATAGTTGGGTCGACACTAACTTGTCCCCTGAGGGAATGGCAATGAGCAGTGCGACCGAGGTCGGCCCACAATGATGCTGCGGGATTATTTATAGCAGCAAGCAATGACATTTCTTTCTCCACAGCCCACCCATCAAAAAAGGACGATTAAAGGCACTTGGCCACAGGCGCAAACATCATCGCGTCCTGCATGGTAACCATTGTTAACTAAAACAACCGCTGCAGCAGTAGTCGAGTGTGTGACACACACACACACACAAATGTAGGGTGTCGCACTGCAATGGCAGTGATGTGGTAGGGCTCGGAATATGTTTTATTGATGGGATACTGGCGGCTTCAGCCCAAAACAAAGGATGAGCCTTTGATTCGTGGAACTCTGGCGCCACCGTGCAACAGATTCTGGCATTGCTGGGAAAAATGATAATAATTAAAAAAAATTAACAATAATACTAATACTAAATGTTTGAAATGCAAGAAAGAAAGAAAAAAAGACACGTTTACAGGAAAGCGGTTGATTACTACAAAAAAAAACATACTTAGTGTTTTTATTTTTTTCCTCATCTATTGATTATTTTAGGTCTTCAAATATTTTAGGCGTGTTTTCAAAGCCAGTTTGATTTTGTCATCTTCAGCAGGTGTGTTTTATTTTATCAGCTGGCTATAGCTGCTCAGATAATACCAGGAAACGTCCAGAGCCTGAGTCTAGACCAGCAGATCTATGGGGCACTGCTCCAGCCTATGGGCTAAATTGTAGTACTGCATGATACATGAGGTCCCCCAGAATAGCAAAGAGAGGTTTGGGCTATTTCTGTCAGCTCCATAATGCATTTCACTGGTGAACTGAAAAGCTGAGAGGAAAGTCTGCGCTCGCTGCACCTATGTGTTCCTCTTACTCTCTGTCTGTTTCGCTCTCTGGCTGCTCTTAATCTCTCAACACTTCTCCCTGACCTTTGAGGTGAGAACTCAAAAAGAGGCGGCTTCAACGTGTTGCAGGGATCAGCTTCACTCGGGTCCTCACCCTGTGTGTTGCCGTGCAGTTCAGCAAAGCACAGCAGGGGGTCTCTAACAGCAAAGCTTTGTAAAGCATGGATTTATTCAGGTTTCAGGCTTCACCGTTGTGGATTCCACATCATTCCAAAGCTAGTGACCCCCACATTTAGTAGGGCCAGTTATTTAATATAAAATGATCGACACTGAAGCAAGAGGAAGGCCACAAGTGCTCTTTTAAACTCACCGATCAGTCGTTGACCTGCCAGAAAGCCAGACAAATCAAAATCTTTTATTAGAACTCCTCAGTAGCCAATCAGTGTTTTACACATGCCTACAAGACCTCAAGTGGATGGATGCACTGGAAGCATTTGCACAGTTTTAGTTATACAAGTTAATGCAATAACCCTACACAAATACAAATTTGATGGAGAGGTGTTGCTCAAATTATACAATCCTTTTTATTTTTTTTAAGAATGTGGTTTGTGTTTTGTGGGTTTGCCTTCATTAATGTCAGTTTGCAATACAAGATGTGTAGCTATACCAGGGCAAATAAAGAAGCGCATCCAACCACAACAAAAATTACCAAACTGGAGACCAAGAAGTTACCAGAAAACATTTAAAAGCTGAGCATTAGCACAAAAGGTGGTCTCCCACGACCACAGGCTGCTGTAGTTTGTAGTGAGCTGATGTTTATATTGCATGCCTACAGCAGGATAACCACTCTGTCACATTCAGTATCCAGTTTAATAAAGCGGAGAAGAGAAAAATTCACATTTCCAGCCTGCAAGTGCACTACAAAATGCACCGTACCTCCACCTACTCTTCTTCTGCTCTCACTCTCTCCCCTTTGCTTCATCGCTCAGCCAGCCATACTGAATAATAAATAGCTTCAACCCCGCCTGCCAATCACACCACGCATATTGCAATTCAGCTCAACTCCATCTCTGCGTTCTCACATAAAATCTGATTGATTTCTCTTTCTTTCTTTTTCATACATTAAAAATCCTTAACGGTTTCAAACGGTTTCTTTTGTTGGAGCTTTTTTTGTTGTTGTTTAAAGGGGAAGACATATTGGCAGCTTTCCACTTAAATGAGAAAGAATAGCTGCGTTATTTTGTGTCAGAGTGGTTGTAAGAGTGCGCGACATGTGTTGATAGTCTTTTTTTGTAGGATGATCATTGGATGAGGACTGACTGTTATAACTGCTTCATCTATCCTTCAGGATGTGGGTTTGCAGCTCGGGGTTGAGCCACTAGGTGAGGAACAGATGCCGTTCTGGCTGCTTACTATTCTGCTCTATGTGAAGGCTAGTCAGTCGCCAAATCCTTCAGCAGAGTGGAGGATAGAAGGTGAATGAACGTGGGCAGATTTAAAAGAGAGAGGTCGTCGCTAATCAGGCATCCCCCCGCTACTTTGAAGAGATGTAAAGAAAAGAGCTGTGGCCGCCCTACGCTGTCTCAAACTGCGTGAGAAGCAAGGTGGTTAATGTGGCCATTATGAGGGCGGCATTGTTCAGCATCACAGGTTGAGGGCGGGCTGCTTGGGTGTTTTTTTTTCCTTTTTTCTTCTTCTGATGAGTAATCTGGCAGTGAAAAGCTCTCTATCTTTTAGAGTTTAGATCCACCTCTCACTGGATATATTTTGGCCTTCAAACCGGGAGGCAATGTGGAGAGGCCCGGCTGTCCAACAGCAAAAAATGCACTGCAGGTTTCCAAAGCAGGAGTAGAAATAGGGCCTGTCAGTGTATTTTGTCTTTTTGGGCTTCTGGAAGGGAGCTGACAGGTATTTCTACAGGCTAATATGGACTTACCTTTGAACAGATGACACACACTTCTCAGTCCATCGTGGAAAAACTGTCACTGTAACTTGGGGCCGCGCATCGCCACGTGGGACTTGAAGAGAATGTCATGAAAATCGCCATGTTTTTCCACTCCGCTCCCACTTGATGGCTTTCATCAAACTGTCCAAACTGACCCCGATGTGTCAGCGTTTCTGTTGCACTCTGCAGCTGAGCTGTAACGTCCGGTCCCATATTTCAAACTTGTTGCCTCAGTACAGAAAAAAAGACTAAATGTACACCAGTACGAACTCTGTGTAAGGTTAGAGCTTTGATCAAATTACAAATCAAATACCAGCTAAATGTCAAAACCAGGCTTATGTTCTCTGAATTAAAAAAGAAAAAAAAAGTTCGCCTCACAGCTCGCTGACATTTCTCATAAAATTGTGGAAATCAATTGCTGGCATATTTCTGTCAAAGTGGTATAACGCCAATATTGTTCTAACACGTTGTTGCCAGGGCCAGCGGGGCTTGCAGCAACCTACTTCTAGCACATTGTATTGAGTCTGTCGCTTGGATTATATCACAGACACATGTTTACTGATAGTACCTCAGTGTCACTCTGTCACTTTTATTTGTTTTCTGTGGCCTCTAATTAGCAGCCGCAATTGAATTCACACAACAGAGAATTCCATGAAGTATCACTTTGTGCTGGCGCAAAGACAACTAAATGCACAAATTCTCCACGGCACGGCCCTGAAATAAATAAACCCACTTCCTCACTCTCTCCCCAACCACCAAAGCCTGTTGTTTGTGATCATTTACAAAGCAAGCAATTTACTGCAACAGTATCTGCTTTATGCATTTCTACAAATGGTGTTTAAGCACACCATGAAGTAATTCATAGTTCCAGTAAAGAATCCCACATCTGCACTTTAGTGATGGGCAGTGTTTGAAAACTACTGAGCTGAGTGGCTTGACATTGCTGGACTCAAGTGTTCGTTTCTCTTCACAAAGGCACCAGCAAGTCACACTGTGGTCACGGAGCATGCTCAGAACACCTTCTATGAGACTCTGCATTTGGTTGTGGAGCCCCTCTTTTAAAAGCATCCTCCAACAATGGCCTCCCCCCACCACCACACACACACGCACACACGCACATACATAATGCTACAGGCAACCCTTTTCTATCGTACTAGGATGGTGCTGCAGCTGATTAATCGGACCAGTTGATGATGAGGAAACTGACCGACCGTGCAGTCCTCTCCCTCTATCTGGCCCGTTTGTCAGAGGCACTGAGCGGGGGGCTCTCCTGGACCTGTCCGCGCCCCGTCAACCACAATGTATTCACATCGTGTAATCCCGCCCGTTAATCTGTTTAAGCTGGGGTAGGTTGTAGAGGGCTAATTCACCCGGCTCTTTCATGCGAGGTAAAGCGGGTAATCTCTTACTGGATCTGGAGCCAATTAACCGCTACTTCGACCTTTTTAAAAAAAAAAAAAAAAAAAAAAAAAAAAGGTGGAAAAATGGCGTTAAAAATTAAAAATCAACCTACTTGGGTGAGTTCTGTGCCCATGAAGATGAGGAGAATCAGAGTCAGGAGCTTGCTCGCAGGCTGCATCTCTTGCCTCCGGTGTGAGTAGACCAGCGGTCTCACATGCAGATCCAGTCCCTTTGCGTCCCCCCGCACAGCAGTCCTTTCCGCTCGGCTCTCTTCTCGCTCTGCAGGTCGCCCGATTCTTTCCTCTCTTTTTTATTATTCTTATTCTTGTTATTGTTATCGCGGTTGTTATTTTTTTTATTCCTTAGCAGCCCGGCGGCAGACAGCAACAAATCTGTTTGACGGAATCGTCTCTGTGCATATTCATTTCATATCTGGAGCCTATCTTCGGTGCCTCTCCCTTTCGGTCGTGGCCGCACTTATTTATCGCTGCGACGGACTGTGGTGAACATTGGGCTGAAGGCGCGCGAACAGTTTCGGATACACACGCTATAAACCTTCACTCTGATATCGCCAAAAGTTTACCTCCCCGCCTCAAGCTTGCCGTATAAGCTCTCGATGACAAAAAAAAAAAAAAAAAAAAAGGGGAAAAAAAAGCAGTGACGGCGCTGTTCATGGTCCTGAAAGCGGAAGCTGCATCGCCGAGAGAGGGAGATTTAAATTGGCAAGCGAGCACAAGGGTGGAAGGCTTTCCAAGATCATTTGCTGCCAGAAAATCCATCACAGTAAAGAATTGAGATTTATTCTTTGCTGACTTTAATGCCAATCACAACCACTAATAGATTCGAGTAAGTAATTTCACAATAAAGCACAGCTTTGACTGTCTGAATATAGGCCAAGTTACATAATAGGAATGTATAGGCACAGGCTAACGCATTCAGTATTCCCCTGTGGATTGTTCTTTCCTGACACTGTAGCTATTTGTGTATTGTGTAGGCTTAACAAAGAACAAAATGAACAATGCTAATAATTTAAAAGTCACATATGAAAACAACTTGAGGAAACAGAATATGAAAACTGGGGTGTGGATGGATCTAGCAAATAGGTTCGACCCTGCATCTGTTTCTATACATTAAGTACAATTTCTCATATGCATTCACATACCCTAGACCTACTAGTCTTAATATCCAAACAAACGTGCATATCCTTTAAATTGTAAACAGATACATGAGGGGAAAGAAAACCAACCTAAATCCATATTTTCTCAAATACATCCTCCATATTCCTTAATTTGTGTTTGTTTGTTTTAAGTATAACTTATTTTTCTTGTATCTTCACCCCCAACCGGTCGCAGCAGATGGCTGCCCCTCCCTGAGCCTATTTCTGCCGGAGGTTTCTTCCTGTTAAAAGGGAGTTTTTCTTTATCATTGTCGCCAAACTGCTTGCTCTTGGCACCCTTTTGTATATTTGCTTCAATGCGGAATAAATTCAGAATAAATCTTTCTCATCTCATCTAAGCCTAGTGGCAGGTCATTCCACAATAATATGTTCCACCTTTAAACTTAGCTCCTCTGCAAAAAGAAAGACTTCTAACCAACAATGCTCCTCCCTGAGCCTGGTTCTGCTGGAGGTTTCTTTCTGTTATGAGGGAGTTTTTCCTTCCCACTGTCACTACGTATCTACCAAAAGTGGTCTTCTCATTTTGGGAAGTGTGGAGATTAATTTGTTATCATATGTTACCTTATATATGAGATCAAAGTAGTTGCATTATAATATGGTCGGTATTCTCTTCGTCCGCATGGTTACTTGTTGCTTTCTGTTCCATTTGCCCGAACTGAACTTGGTAAAAGAGCTTTTGTCCATTTAGCACCCTCGGCCTGGAACAAACTGCAGAAGGAATGGAAAATGACTGAATTCATTTCATTAAGTGATTTTAAATCTAAACTACGAATCCTTGAGGCCAAGTCCATAACATGCAACTGTTTCAATTAGATTGATTGTCATTTTAACTGACTTTTTATTTTATTTGAATTTTATTGAATTTTATTTTTATTTTATTTGTATTCTTTCACTTATTGTTGCATGCGTGTTGTTGCTGCCTGTGTTTGAGTAATTTCTGTAACTGTGAGACATCTGCTGCTGCCTATCTTGGCCAGGTCTCCCTTGAAAAAGAGGTTTTTAATCTCAATGGGATCTTCCTGGTTAAATAAAGGTTAATAAATAAATAAATAAATATGGTATGTAGTTTTAGTTTGCATTAGACCTCTGACTTAGAAGAGTGTGAAAATCATTAGATCTGTTGGATTGACCTGTATTATGTTGAATGTCTTACATTGTTTCAAAGGAGTTGTTAGGATAATGGATGTTATTTTAATCTCACTGATATCATTTACATGCACTGTTGTAAGTTCATTATTACTTCATTAGTCTGCATCAGTTTATCAGTTTCTTAGTTTCTTAGTAAATCGGCTATAAGGTAATTCTCCACCAGCTTACTTTCTCTCTGCTTAAACTGTTGCAACATCACCACTCCACTCGAGCTGGACTGTTACATTCAGATATGCACGTAGTCAGGCCTCACTAACGTGCACATATATACAGACTTATGTAACACCCGCACGTTCCCTCACATACACACTTATTAACAAAGGGAGGTCGTCTCAGGACATCTCCTCTAGTTGGACTCACAGTTTCACAAAATGCACAACAGATCACACTTGTTTTTCTCTAAAAGTACCATATGATGTCTATATAAGGAGAACTTTTGGGATTGTGGGGACTTGATATCATTTCCAGTAAGGTCTGTGTGACGTCATCATGAATAATATAAAAGATATGGAGAGCCGCCGCCTGGCGGAGATCTGTGGCTGTACGCTTGTCTTCCCATGCTTCTGTCTTAGAAGTGTGTAATAAAGATCACTATTCTGGCATCTACTGAGACCATGCAGTCGTTTGTCTTCTCCTCAAAACTCGAATCATGACAGAAGTTTTCTCTTTATATTGTAGGCTCTTTACCTTACAATATAAAGTGCCTTGAGATGAGTGTTGCTGTGATTTGGTGCTATATAAATAAAGCAGAATAGAATTAAATTGAATTCAACTGAACTGAATTGAAAGCACTACACAAACTATCAAAACCTATAACAAAATCTACTCTGTTATAATGAAATAAGCATCTTCAGCTACGATAAATTGGTAATATAAATTGCATTTCATTTTACCATATCAAGTTTCTACCAAACACCTGGATTCAGATTGAGTTGGCTTGACATATGTCCACTGGTTTCCTCCAGAAACAGAGTAACATAAATTTTGCAGGGTCCCTCTGCCAGTGATTTTCACATCATCCTCAGAGCGCAGTGCTGTTCGCAGTATATTGCAGCATTTTTATGGCAACCCACAGCCATTGCCCAGAATGTATTTTATCCTACAGTAGAGCACAGTTTTAATGAGAAACAGTATGTAACTGTCAGAAGTTGGCCGTATTCTTACAGCAGATTGTTACAGTGTTTACTGATGCCTTTCTATGTAAACATTTTAATGTTTAGCAGATTCAGCTGATACTGTTTTCTCCACCACTGATCATTTATTAGTTGTTAAACACATTTCTTATGATACTGACTTCCAAAAGCAACTCTGACAATGATCTCTTTCCTCCATAAAGACGACATTTGACAACTTCCCCAGTACCCTTATTGAAGAACTTTGAAACCTCAACATGTATCATTAAAGCCCTTGTTTGACCATTAGAAAAGTTTAGTTTCTAAGGGTAGCCCTAGTAAGTGATATAGGCAATGCTGACCCTCACTAATTTCTGATGCACACTGAGTCATTTTGTTCAGGAAGCAGGCCTGAAACACGACAGACATAGCTCAGATCAGAAAAGACAAACTTGGGTTGTTCTTAGCACGTGTCCGAGGGGAAAGCCTTAGCTTTATAAAAAGCTAAGTAGCAGAAAGGACTCAAATGTGTTCCATCACTTGACTACTTGAATGTTTCTTCCAACCTGGGATCAGATTTATGAGTCATTTCAATTAAATCCACTGCACACTACATGCACTTGGGCCATTTTAATAATGGCGTCTGATTAGACTTTCCTTCGTAGAGGCGGTGCTTGATTGACAATTCCCTAAGCCTCCCGTTAATGTTGTAGCACCTGTAAGGGTTGGACGGATTTTAATCATCTTTCATGGAGTCTGATAACTTCCAGTAATTCCAGTTTTAACGCACACTCACCTTCCACAGCCTTATCATGAGCAAAGGTTTCATCAGCCAGAATAAAATGAAACTACCTGCGAGGAGGGGCGAGCACAGCCAAAATCCTTGGTTGCCACGTTATATGTGAATAATTTAATGCCAGGTTTTTGTTCTCAGCGGTGTTCATGTGTGTGTCCTGCGATAGGTATGCACTCTCTTTCTGTGTGGGCTGTACAATACTTATTCCATTGTGAATGCCAACAATAGGCCTTTGATTGGGTGGTCATGTGGTTCTGAAGCTGTTCTGTTTCAGACTATATGAACCACACATTACACTAACAGCTCCAGTGGCCTGGAGATATAATAAAATCTCATTTATTGGCTTCAAGATGAATAAATGACTTCAGAAATGACATCAGGGCGAATTTACATCTGTGTCCTCCACAGCCGATTCTTTTTTTGTCTTTTTTGGTTGGTCTGCATACCTGAGAGAGGTAATACAAGGTCAGACTGAGAGGGCTTTTCAGACTGATATCCCAACAGTAGGATATAGGTTTTTCCAGATAATGACTTAAAGTGCACTGCACCTGCTTCCATCAGATTTACATCAGATTTTGTTTTTTCAAGAACTAAATATAGTTTAGCCTGTGCACATCCACAAATGCATGTATTTTTGCTTTTCTAGTAGCACTAGTAACTGAGTTTCAGCTCAGTCACATGAAGCTTTGATTATGGAGCAGGGGAATGCAGTCTGTGAGTAATGAAAGTGAAATACTCTAGACATAAAGAAGAACATTTGTTTGTTGGCAGGAGCTCTTCCCTGCGTGGCAGTACACAGCCCACACACTGGACAGCAGGGGATACATCTCACTTGCACGTTGGCCAGTATTTAAAGTTTGTCTCGTAAGCATGAAGTCACAGCGGATATCGCTAAGCTCCCCTAAAATCATGCCTGATGAAATGTTCTATTATTATGAGTACTGCAATAGCAGACTTTCAGTGTGCATGGGAAAGATCCCATTAAAAGATACACAGTGGTATCTGGTTTGTTTTCGTATTGCAGTTTGTTTGGGTTGTTTGCATAAACATGAATGTAATACGGCAGCAGTTTTATTGATTCTGTGCATGCTAGTTAGTGTGAAATGGAGCCATGGAAATCTGCTTCCCAACTTCCTATGTGCTACTGGAAGGAGGCTGATGATGAAGAGGGAACTAGTATGGGAATAAAGAAATGAAAGAGCCTGAATTAAAAAAAAATAAGACTTTGATTTTTTTTCTCTCAAGCATAGCAGGGCTGAACAAGAATTGTTTATTACACTGCTGTTGTGAATATTTCTCCTCGTGATTTATTTTCTGCCCATTGAGCTGAAAATGCAAATGATGGAATTGTCTTGTTTGCATATGGAAAATGTCTTCATTGCAGGTGCATTGCAGGGGAATTTGCTCTGCTTCTCTCATTTGCTTTTGGTACTTACAGAATTTAACGCCAAAAAAAAGCACCTGAGATTTAGCATCGTTATTCAAGTTTCACAGAAAAACTGATTAACCTTCAGGAATTAGTATCCATTTGAAAAAGGCTCGCTTCTTTCGTGAGGTCACTTCTTTTCTCTGTTTTTCATTTTGTTCAGCTTCGGTGTGTGTGTGTGTGTGTAGGCGTGAGTGTGCGCGCATGTGTGTGTGTCTCATTTCATGAAAGAGACAGGGAGCGAGAGGCAGAAAGAGAAATTGAGTAAAAGAGCTCCAGTTTAAATATAGGTCCTAATAGAATTTGTGTCTTTCCTCTTAGGCAAGCTGCCATTACCTCCCCCTTTCATCACTTTTCTCTCTCCCTTTGCTCTCCTCGGGGTTGATGCCACAGATAACTATTAAAGATATGTTTCCATTATGTCCCAGTAAGGCTCTGCTCATTTAGTGTGCTGAAGACCCGGTCAAGATAGGTCCGTGACCTTGATCGGTTCTGTGCTAACAAGGAGCGCTCCATAAAAGTATGATTTAACAACCTCCTATGTGTTAATCTTAAGTTGGCATTAAAGCATTGGATAATCACTCTATCAACATTCAGCCTTCAGTCCTTGGGAAGATAAAGCCTGAGCTGTATAGAGGAAGGTAAAGAAAATGGGATGGATAGGGAGGGGGTGGAAAAAACAACATCCATCTATCTATCTATCTATCTATCTATCTATCTATCTATCTATCTATCTATCTATCTATCTATCTATCTATCTATCTATCTATCTATCTATCTATCTATCTATCTATCTATCTATCTATCTATCTATCTATCTATCTATCTATCTATCTATCTATCTATCTATCTATCTATCTATCTAGTCTCTAATGCTGCCACAACTCCTTCATTCTGTCTTTCTCTATCTATCTCAATGACTAGTAGTGGTGTTTGCCAGTTTCATAAGATATCTAACATTTGTCACTTTAAAGGTCACATTTGCATAAAACCAACACCTCTGTGAAGCAATAAATTGGAATCTCTTAGCCTCATACAACTAGCATCCAAGGCATAGTTTCCAGTAAACGTGCAGATATCAAAGGTCAGTGCAAAAAACCAGATGAAACGTCTAATGTGATTAATTTTTTTCGTCTCTTTTCACTGTCCATACAGATTTATGTTTAGAGGCTTTGGAGAGAAAAAACGGTCATTGATGCTCAGTGTCAGTTGCAAGATGTTAAACAAGGTTTTAAGTCTGGAGGGATACAGATGGCCATCTACTGTGAAACACTACAAGTAATGATTGCACTACATGATTGGATAACTGGCTGAGGTGCATTAGACTGTGTTTACAGCATTAGTTGAGCACACGGTGAGGTAAATGCATTCCCCTTGTGGTGTTGTCATACCGCAGGACTATAATGTCACTAGACAGGCTGCTAGAGCCGTTCACGAGCGGTTTCACTGATGTTGGGATGAAGTCAAACGCATTAAAGTTCTCTTCCAGTTACCACATCTTTAAAACATTAAAGCTTTATGGGACATTTGTTATTGCTGAAGATAAATTAGATTGTTAACATACAACCTTCTTGACTCCCTTTATCAAGGAAGGCTTTCTTCTTGGATGGACGATCCATGGATAGGATGGAGCGGTCATATAAAGAGACTGGTGGAGACTGGAGGTGGCCAAGTAAAAGATGCTAAACTCTGGGAATGACCCAGATTCACTGGGAATGACACGCATGGACAAGATTAGTATATATAAGAGGGACAGTTCAGGTTTGGAGACCAAGTTAATGAGGCAAAGCTGAAATGGTTTAGACATGTGCAGAAGAGGATATATTAGATATAGCATGTTAAACATCGAGCTGCTAGACAGGATAAAAAGTCATGAAATGCCTGATGTCATGAAGTTACAACGCAGGACTGCTGGGTGTTGGGGTGCATAGTGTGGAAAAATCTTCATGCTATAGTGAGCTACAAACTGCCTCTGGAATCAACATCAGCACAAAAACTGTGTATCAGGAGCTTCATGGCCTGGGTATCCATAGCTGAGAATTTCCTGCATATACAATGTGTAGGTGGTCCAGTACCTTTGTTCATACAGTGTATTTAGTGAAGAGGATGGAGATGGAAGAAGAAGAATAGTTGGAATGTTCAAGAATCTGAGACTAATGTGCACACGTTAGTGACAGTTTTTTTTACATAGAGCCAGATCATAACAGTGGTAACCTTGGGGTGTTTAATGCAAAGACCCTAAAATATTAGAAATAAAGCAATTAGACCATCGTCTATGAGCAGCACTTTGTGGGGAGGAAGAACTCCTTTCTTAAGAAGTAAGCCTGTCATATGAGGACAAAGTTCTCTATTATGATATTATGCTACTGTGAGGTCTTTAAGATATATAGAGATCATATTCCTTCAGGACTTTGTATTTGAGAAGAAGGATTTTAAAATCCACTCTAGGTTTAACAGGGAACCACTGAATAGATGCTAATGTGTGAGATATATGCTCTCTCCTTCTATTCTCTGTTAGTACTCTTTGATTTTAGTCCATTTCCAGATTAGAAGTAACAAATGCATGGACTGGTTTTTCGATAGACACACCTGAATATTTATCTGCTACAATACAGGTAAATGTTTTAGCCAAAATTGTATCCACAGCAATATGAAAGACTCATTAGTAGTTATTGAAAATGCTTGACTGCACTTCTTGGTACCAAGGGGATAAACCTTGGCACTAGTTGTTTGGTTTAGGGGCCAATTACTTTTTCACATAGGGCCGGGTAGGTTTGTATAGCTTTTTTCTACCTTAAATAAAATCATCATTTAAAAACTGCATTTTGTATATACTCAGATTATCATTACCTACCTAGTTTGTTACACAAAAGACACAAGTTTTGCCTCTGTATACCACTTCAGTTCATTTAAAATGAAACAATCAACATGCAATTGAAGTGCTTTCCTCTTCAATTTATGCGAGTTTACCAAAAACTGTTGGAACAGTTCTTTTTAATCATATTGTTGGAAAATGACTGTAATTTCAAACTGTTTACAGCTTTTCAGTGTAATTGGCAAAGAGATCACAAAGCAAGTGAAGGAAGCTATCATTAGTGAAAAATCTGAATAAACCTACAACAGAGTTTGCAAAAAAAAAAAAAAGAGTTGACGAACAAACAATTTAGGTTCATTCTTAAAATGAATGAATGGCCAGTTCAGGAACACTAAGATGCCTGAAAGACTACAGAAGGAAAACAATGTGCATGGTTAAGAAAAACAACTCCATAACATCTAACCAAGTCAAGAACACTTTGTGGAGTTCGGCCTGTTATCGCCAAACGCTACAATCAAGAGATGCCTCCATGAATAGGCACATATGCCTGCCCGAACCAGGTCACTTGTGTTTGCTGATGATGAAGCTGCTGACAGAAACTAGTGGCTCCATAGTGTAATGCTTTACACATTTGCTTGGAAAGCAAACAGTTGCTGGAAAAACAACTCCCCTTATGGGTTAGGTCAAGACAGGCATTCGGCATAAAGACAAATCCAACATGCGGACCTACCCGCTGCAGTATTCCCTAATGACATGGGAACAGTTGAAAGCTGGTCTTCTGAACTGCTGATAGAAATAGCAGGAAGTGTATTTACTGCTCACATTCAGCTAAATGCTGCAAAACTGATCAGACATGTCACAATGCAAATTATGTAAAAACAATACAACTGCAATACAGATAAAAAACATTTCCACTTCACTTACACTAGCATATATTGCACACTGCAGTGACGTAATATCCAAATACTCATATGGTAAATGGACTGGTTCAGCGCGTTTCACCTCAGAACACTCAATGCAATTTACACAACTTGCCTCATTCACCCCCATTCATAGAAGCACTTGTTCTATGTTCTTCCTATGTAAATGATTTCTATCTAACATTCACACACATTCAGTTACTCAAGTATAACTGGACGTTAAAGACTGGATCGAACCACCAACCTTACGACCAGCAGATTACATCAATACATCAAATACTCATCATCTTTGAAATCCTTTATTATATATATGGAAATATGAACAATAAATTACACATCCTGTAATTATCAGGACATCTGTGTTTATTAAATATGTTTTTCATCATTTTTTTTCTTGTTGTGTGAGCTAGATATCCAGTCAGGGAAATGTCAAAACAAGCCAAGTGAAAACATTTATCATCACCGAAATTAAATCATAAAGCATGTATTGCTCCATTAGCTAACTCGACCTTGCATTACAAAACCAGTGCTGCATGTCTTCACTGATGATCATCTTGCATTGATGTTAACTTTTCCCTGAGACATGTGCAGAGCCATCAGGACTGTGCTATTTCAGACCTTTTTCACAGAATTTGCTTTTTAAAAGTAACCACTCTGCCACGTGTCATGTTATTCATTCATTAATTCATTGCAGCAATTAACTAGTAGACTTTGGCAAAATGTTTCAGTGACAGACAAAACTGACATTTGCTGGATAAAATGAAAAATCCCTTTTTGTTGTCTATGTCTGTGTGAAATTAGTGAGTTATTGTTTTAGAAATTACACATTTCAAGTGGTAAATCTGTCACTTTTGTCCAGTATGTACACTGTGTACTATACATGTCTAGCTCAAGGAGCGAGTAATTAAAGGGGTTTGGGTGGGCTTGCATAACAAGCTGTCAGACTTGCCACCACCTGCCCCTTTTGCACTAGTAAGCTGGGAGATAATGGAGACATTTAGTACATGCTGCGTGTGTAGGCTGCTGTGAGTGTCGCTAATAAGATAAGATAAGATAACTCTTTATTGTCATTGCACAGTCATACATAGTACAGTAGTACAATGAAATTGGAAAAACTGTCCTACGTCGGCACTACATATAACACAACACGACACGATATGACACATCACAACGTAACAAACAACACAACACAGTATATTAACTTAGTATAAAAAAGAAGAATAAGTGTATGTGTATTGCACACTGTTATTATTGCACATTAATTATTATTGCACCTTGTTATAAATATAAATATTATTGTTATCGTTTTAAACATTGTTACCTCCCCCTAAAAAGTCCAGGGAGGTATCCAGTCAGGTCAGCTATTTACATTGATCAGGGCTATTGCCCTGTTGTAAAAGCTGTCCTTGAGTCTATTTGTTCGGGACCTCAGCAGCCTGAACCTCCTGCCAGACGGCAGCAGCTTAAACACCCGGTGTCCTGGGTGTGTGCAGTCCCGTAGGATGCTGCGTGCCCTCTTGAGACAGCGAGTGCTGTATAGGTCCTTCAGGGAGGGAAGAGGATGTCCAATGATTTTTTGGGCCATGTTGATGACCCTCTGGAGTGCCTTTCTGTGTGCTGTGGTGCAGCTGGAGAACCACACACCGATGCAATATGTCAGCACACTTTCAATGGAGCAGCGGTAGAAGACGGTCAGCAGCTCCTTCTTCAGGTCCATTTTTCTGAGGATTCTCAGAAAGTGGAGACGCTGTTGGGCGTTAATCCAGCACAGTTTGCTATGGTAAACAAAGGCAACTCTGCCCTGGGGTGGAAAAGCCTACAGGCCAACCCTCAGGCCTTTCCATTGATTCACTGACTAAACACTGTGATTTCACTAATGTGGCATTTACGACAACAGCACAGAACCCAAAATTGACCGACATTGTGCATTTCACCCACCGTCTACACTGAGCATACCTTTTTTTCCAAAACATCCAGAAACATTCACTGTGCGACATGCTTACTGTAAAAATTTCTTAGTACTTCCAGTCTGATAAACCGCTGTGCACGCTTCACAACTACATCTGTCAAACATTGTAGAAGGTTTCGGAGTGTCTGTGTTAGCCGATTACATTATATGTTTTAATTATCCGTTCCATTTATTTCTTTATTCCGTACACCCAGTGTCTACACTGCGATATTATCAACTCCTCTCAGACTGTGCAGTCTTTCACCATGTTTCTCTGCCTATGAATAGGCTGCAGTGCTGTTCATGTGTGTTTTTGCTAGAGGGGGCTTATGTCAGTGAATGACTGCTGCAGCTACGATTTATGCTTTCTTTGTGTGTTTGTGTCCAAGTGTGTGCCTGACATAGCACTGTTCACATCCCCAGGGGGACCTTGCTGCCACAAGAATTCGTGCATCATAATACTTCAACAGTATACAAAATTGATGACCACAGGTTATGTGGGTCAGGCCAGAATGACGCAGCAGACATGCACAAGGGGGATGTTGACAGACAATGGCAGAGAGGGTTAGGCTGAACACACTGGAAGCTGTTGCAAACAGAGAAACTTTTTTTTTTTAAATAAAGTCATATAAATGCTCCAATGTGATGAGTAAAACAAGACAGGAGAGAATAAAGGAGAAGGGGAGTACAGCGAGAGCTCTTGATGTTAGTATTTTTGTCATACAGTACCATCCTTTGTTTGCTCATCACACACTGCATCCGTGTGTGCTCCTTGTATTCATGTCAGAGCTAATTACAGTTGCCAGATCAGTAGTTAGAGGACAGAGCAGCATCTCAGCAATGTGCTTTCCACCCTACTGAGTTGCCAGATTTCTGAATGTCTTAATTACGCTGTATAGGCTTGCAGCAATGCCTCACCTTCTACATGTCCTCAAAAAACAATGTCACTATAGATTTCCAGAGTTGGCGTTCAACTTGGTGTGTTTAAACATTCATTTAAATGCTCGTAAATGTAGCTGTGAAGAATACAGCCATTAAACACTGAAGTTTTGCCCAACATTTTTATTATTATTTCAATCACATTTTACAGATTTTCCTCTGTATTTTTCAATAACTTTTACCAAATTCTGCATTCAGGGAGCAAAACAAAGATGTGATCAAAAGTAGTAGGAAAAGTTATGGGTCTGAGAAGCGAAGGGCCTGAATTTAGAATGACTTAAGCATTGTGTTATGTATTATCTTATGCTGTGCTGGAGGACTGGTTGGTTAATAAACAGAGTGGTTAATATTTATTCACAAAGCTTTTGATTCTAGGACTCAGCGAGTGCATCAATATAGTCGTAGCTAAGAAGAAGTATTTCACAAAGAAGTTCATGCTGTATTGAATACATATTACAGCAAGTATTGATTACATAATTTACACAGTTCCCTTTAACACCCTCATTACTTCTTGTATGGTGATTAAAGCTCCTATAATCAATATTTAGTAGACCATTAAAGGATGTGAAGATTACCTATTTGTAAATCATTTTGCTTGAAGTGACAAATCCAGAGACAATAACTGCTTAACACTGCATACAAAAGATGGATGTGGTGTGCGGGTCTGAAAATGAAGTCAATATGGATGTGCCTTAAATCTGCATTCTTTCTAAAAGCCAACAGTTGGCAACTCTTATTGTAAAAGTAAAGCCCATTTGTATATAAGTCTGTATGCTAGCTGTGCCCTCAGTAAATAATTTCACATTGCTCCCAAATGCTGGTTTGAGTGTAGTTTTGTCAGATTTCCCTACTCCTACTGAATACGACTTGATTTATAAGTTACAGTAGTTGGAAAAGATATAAAATCATGAAACTTTGAGCTGAGCCTTTTAGCCAAAATGTCTTGATTTTTTTCCAACCAGCTGAAGAGAGCGGTGGCTTGCTGCACTCTATGTGAAAGATGGATATTTCCACAGTGGTTTCTAAACTCTACATTTTGAAGCCTCATTGCTGGCCGAAAAGAACATATTTGGATAACAGCATGAGCCAAACATCAAGTTGCATTAGCTGATAGCATTAGCTAAGTTATCAGCTAATTAGTCATAAGTACCAGGCTAATAAAATACAAGAATTTCACTCACCAAAATTGCAGCGCAAAAGAGATCCAGATAAATTTAAGCAGGGAACTACTGGCTAAATCAAAGTGGTCCTGTCACTAACTTGCCTCACCAAAGGCCAAACAGGTGAGCTATGAAGAAAAGAGCTCACAGTTCGTGTCAGGCTTTGATCATGTTAACTTTAACTAGATCTAACTGAGAAACCAAGACACACTGCAACCTCAAATCGTCAATCACAAGATAGGCCCACCTTAAAGCACACCACACTTTATTCTCCTTTTTATAGATTAGTTTGGTTATATATCAGTATTGAAACCGGCTGAACAGCGAGTGCAGACAAGAAAATGAACAGCAAAATGAGTGGAGAAGAAAAGCGATTTGGTGTTCAAGGTTGCTACGAGGAAACATTGTCAAGCCGGTTGCGGTGGTTTATGAGTTTGAATATGTGTGATTTGTTCTTGAGACCAAAAACTGTGATATGAATGCGGCTCATGGTTTGTTCGTGAATGTTATATGCCAGCCCTATAGAGTTCAGTTAAACATTGTTTCAAAGCCCATTAAAGGAAGAATTTGGATTATAGTGATATATTCGCTACTCTGAGACATCACAGTGCGAGTGTTACAACTTCAAAGTGGTGACTGCAAGTTCCACTGGCTTGAACACTGGGGTGCCATAGAAACCAAAACAAAAAGAAAAAAAATCCTTCTGTGTAAAAAAATAAAACCAGCCCATAAATCAGAGAGCACTGAACATCCTCAGTGAGTGTGTTGTCTGAGGATAATCTTTCTAACATCCAAAGAGCTCTGGCTTTTATCTGCATGCCCTTGTTCTTGGTTGTTGGCTTGTTTTTGACAAATGCCAGTTGCACCTGCAGGGGGTAGTTACAATCTTATGAAGACCTTTACAATGTTAATGCACCCCTGAGAAGCTTCTAATGTGCACTATTTTGTTGAGTCTGTGTCTGCGGTTTGTTGACAGCTCTGTTATAATTTGTTGAGGCAGTTCATGGTCTTATAATGGATTGCAGGGGGTTAAAAAGGGGCACCCAATATTTTGTCCACCTATCGTAATAGTCTTTAATCACACTTAAAGGCTATGCAGAAACTCTGCCATTTGCCTCATTTTTTTGTCTATGTGTACCTCTTTCTCTCTCTTTCTCTTCCTCTGTGTGTGTATATGTGTGTAATATAGTTTTCATCTTTTTGTGCTGTGTCTGGAGGGTGCCCAAGCAGGGAATTCATCATCCTAATACACCGTATATAAGCACTTGTTAAAACCCCAACACTGCATTTTTTCAATATTCGTTACAGTTGTAATATTACTGCTCCGGGTGCCTGAGGCATTTCTTCAGCCGGTCAAAGAGCATCATTGAAAAGCCTGAAATCATGCAGAAGGCTATCTGGTGGAATTCCCAGATATGATAGAGAGGTTGGGAGTTCAGGAATACAGTTTTGCCTTGAGGAGAATACCAGCGCGTGTGTATCAATGGGTGAGTAACTGAATGGATTTTTATGCCAGTTTTGCAAGCACAAAACAGTGCATGCAAATCTTCATCAGTGTAACTGAGTCCATTATTACTGAGCTGAAAGCACTGTGCATAAATTCGGTGTATGTACCTTCATTCATTGTTAGGAAGTACACATTCATTACACAACTTCCAGATCACCTTGTAAGCCCATCTGGATAATGATCTCACACAAAGCTACAAAGCCAATAGCACGACTGTCTAAATGTTATTTCCTTTGATTTGTTTTTTGCCCTGTCTTGCCACACACACACAGACACACAGAGAAAGACCCTCCACACATTACCAATGTAATGAGATTGCTCAGCTCTGTATGGTAATGATGTTGTTCACTTTGTCGATGCCTCCACAGACATTGTAGTTGTTTGTTTGGTTTTATGGATAATAACCATTAAAGGTCAGAAAAAATGTCATCCAAAACACTGACAAGCCTTTCATCTGGGAAACTAGGGTTCAACCCCATGTGGTTTGCCAGGATGATGCGATCAAGTGCCTGAAAAAGAGATATAGGCATATAAAAAATGGCTAAGGTACATGGAATATAAAATTATATTTGGTATGCAGCAAACAAACAATCCAGAATAACTTGTGTTTCAATTGAAGCAACACTCGAAATATGGTTTCTTTGTATGTATATTTTTTTAGGGGAGGGAATGTTTACAGCGAGACATACCATATCAATAAACAGTCAAAATCTGACAAAACATGTCTATTTTCTTGTTATTGTTCCATACTTTCTACTGGAAAAAATGAAAATTTATATATTACTCAGGATTTAAGAAAAATAATTATTTGATTGGCTGATTTTGCTCCCTGACAACCATAGATTGGCTTTATATGTATACAGCACACCTGTTCAAAAGATCAGTTTCTTCCATTCCAACCTCTCCACCACCATGGGCAAGACAAAACAGCTGTCAGGGTCAAGATCTTAGACATGCACAAGGCAATGACTGTAGAAAAAATGGCCAACCTGGCTGGAAATCCTCCTGTTGTTCAAAATCAATCCAAGATTTTCCATTTGTGGGAGTTGTCATGTTGCCCTTTTAGAGCCAAAGTCTGTGCACTAATGACTGTAAGTACTGAACATGAACACGAACACGCCCCTCTGCACTTTTTCTGTAGCTTAGCTGCTCCAGTTTTGACGGTATCTGCCCATGGGCTTACTGTGACTGACAATTGATTAAATTAAAAGGTAAGTATTTCTATATTATCAAAAAGACACACAGCTTAACATCTTATAGTTCTACAACATCTAACATCGCTCTGTAGCTTCTGTTGTTAATTCTTTTTTTTCTCTTTTGCCTGTCCCGTTTGGTTCTTTAGCCGTCAGAATTGTTGTCTGAAAACCAACAAGGATACCCAATGGATTTACTTTGCCAAATGGATCATCGCGGCCTTGCTGTATTGGTCCATTTGATCGACCTTTGTTGTTATTATTTATTTTATTTTATTTTCAGTTGTTACAGATGGGACAGACATGACTGCGTTATAGGAAAGGGAGAAAGAAAGATGAAGGAAAAGAAAAACAGAAGGGAAGAGGGACAGTGAGAAAGGGCACTTAAAAAAATCTCCTGGATCACCTGTTGAGAGAAAAAGAAGAGAAAACAAGCAAAAAAAAAACAAAGCAACATACTAAACACAACACCATAACGTTAATCTAGTTAAGTGTAAACAGCAGTAAATACTAAATATTGAATGTTGTTGTGCAGCACGCAGGACCGACAGCGCACAATGTCCTTTGAAGTAGCAGCCAATAAAGGTGTAGTTTATGTCTATGAACAGTGAACACCCGTGTGCACACCTGTGTGGATCAGCGCGCTTGTATTCAAAAGGTTTTCCCATGTAACGGTGTGCTAGAGGGTGTAGAGAGCCATAGCCCTGTCCCCCAGGGCATGAAGCAGGCATGGAGGAGATCCAGGCTCCAGACATCCAGAGGCCCCAGAGTGCGAGAGCCCAAGGAGGACCACCGGAGGGGCATCCGTGCCACCCTCCTGGGAAGAGCTGAGGAGAGCCCCAGACCCAGTAGCCACAGAGCAGAAGCCAGAGGGGGCTGCACTGGCGTGCCCGCCGGCTCTGCCGGCAGCCAGCTGTGCCAGAGTGAACCGAGCCGCAGGCCCAGAGGCCCGAAGAGGCCTAACTGAGCAACAGGCGCCAGGCCCCGCCAAGTAGCCACCGGGAGTGAGCTGATACATACCTGAGCACCCAGCCCTGGACACCAAGAACCACCAACGCTCCGACCTCTGAAGGCATCAGTCACCGGCAGGGAGTGTGGTGAGGGGAGATAGGCCTCCATACTTTGGAAGGCCTGGGAGTTCCCAGAGAGGTGGAGTCTAAGACCCGACCTGACATATAGACACAGGCAAACAAGCACACAAAGACACAAACATGCATTCCCACCCTCATGCACACATATACAAATACTCAGCACTCACCCAACGTAAGTGGACATGTACACACAATCACACTCCCCAAACATACTCTATACCCCCAGAGTATAGAGTATAGAGGGGGAAACGGCACCTAGACCCAGGAGATGTTACCCTTTCCCCCGGGGTGGAGGCAAGCAGACCGCCCCAGGCTTCACAGCAGCAGGGAGGCCCCACATCCCAGATCCCAATCGGATGGCCAACACCTCCTCCCAGTCCCCCTGCCCTGCTGGCCAGCAGAGAACCGGGGTGTGTGAAGACCCCATACCTCCCTCCTCCTGCTCATGTGTAGTGTTGCTGCGTGTTGTTCTAAAGTGCATTTAAAAATTAATGTTAATTCTTTAGTTAGATTAGCCATTAGCATAGGTACTGTGTTAGAGGCTTGTTGCTAGCTAGATAGCAAGGCTACACACCTGTTACTCTTGTAATCTATATGTTTGAATGATTTGCACGCCTTAGTTTGCACACTCCACGGAAGCCTAGAGTTACTGTTAATATCAGAAATGTCTAGAAATGCAATGTTGTCCTTTGAGATTTTAACTTAAGACTGAGGATGAAATGAAACTGAAGATTTAAACAGTTTTACAGCCATTACGTTACCAGCTTTCTTAGGTCAAGAGGTTTAGAAAAACTAGAACCCTTCTTTTCATCACAGCTGTCCTGTGCCAGATGTTCTGTTGACGCACTGAGAGAGGTGTAATTTCAGAAACATCAGGAAGACTGAAGCTCATTGCAGTGCTCAAGCAAGACTCAGTTTTCATCAGCAGCTCCCTCTTCATCAACAGTGTGATAGTCACCTTTTCTTTCTGTAATGCTCAAAGCCCTCACATTATCTTCATATAATGCATCCTCTCTGGTTACTCTGTTACAAAAAGCTCTGAATGACTTTATGGCAAATAATACACTATTGGCAAAACACAGTGTGAACGAATTCCAGATAAAAGTTTTTAGTTCAACATACATGTGAAGACCTTTGATTTTAAATCAGGTTGTATTTAATACTGTCAGAGAAAACCATGTCCTCTTCATGTAGTTGACTACATTCAGTGTTAAAAGCAGAAGCTGTGCAGGTCTGAGATCAGCAGCTGTCTGAAACACCAAACTGAGTTGTTGTTTATGGTCTTATATAGTGACACTAGTTGCATGAATGATTAATCCCTTTGACTTTTTGTCTTTAACTTTATCAGTAAACCAGCTCTAGCTTTCACTGACAGTACATCATGTGGAACTTTAGCCTTTGTACTTTTTACATTAGTTCATTTTGGAGTTACTACAAATAGTGAACACATAAAATGATTTGTCTGTTGTCACTGGGTGGTGCGGAGGTCTGAAACTGAGGGCATCTCCTGTGATCACAAAGAGAAAAGAATCATGACGAATAGTTTTCCCCTTACATTTGAAATAAAGCTGATTGTATAGTTTCTTTGTAAACTCGGTACTGTGAGTGAGAACCTGAGTGGCTCTCTCCACTCCGTTACATATTCCATATTCCCTGTGAGGTGATGGTGCAGCCCACACCCAATCACAACAGTGTTGTCAAATGAACTATTTAAAAATATACATACATACATGCTGGCCGGGTCAAGGCCCTGTCACAACAAAGCAAGCTGCTATGGTCAAACTGCAAGACGCTAGGCCGACCTTGGAGATAAAAGCTACTGCTGAGCACAAGCACCCGCTCCCCGAAAGAGGGGCTGGCTGCCACATTCAAGCAGCAAAACCTAGTGAAGATCAATCCAAACGACCATGTTGCTGCCACGCAAATGTCCCAGAGGGAGGCCCCCTTCTTAAGACCCATGAGGTGGCCACCCCCAGGTTGAGTGGGCCCACATTTCAGATGTGAGGGGAACCCCCAAAGAGACATACACTTGCGAAATGACCTGCACAAGCCAGTGGGACAGCCAGTACTTAGACAGGGTTCTGCCCAGGATCCCAGAGTGGAAGCTCACCAACAGCTGGTCTGTTCGGTTGGGTATGCCATAGGGCAGCCTGGTGCCAAGCCGCCTCCTATTCCAAGCCCTCGGTGGAAGCTGTTTGTAGCTCAGTCGACTGGGACAGTTGGAATTCGGACAGGACGAACAGCAGGAACTCTGGGTTGGGCCGGAGTACCACTCCTTTCCTGTCTTGCAACCACCTGCAGCAATCCATGTGGATTAACAGAGCATGGAGTTCACTGTGTCCTCCAGCGGTTCAAAAAGAGGATGCTGAAGGGTGCCAAGGACCAGGTTCAGCTCCCATGGGGAAACCAAGGGGCCAGTCTGTGAATTGAACGACCAACGCAAATGGCATTGATTGCTGGCATTATGACATGCATGGGATTGAAAGCAGGATTGATAACAAGCATGGACAAGCATGGATTTTTAAATCTCTTTGGGGCCAAAGAGGGGCCTCCAGGATCAGCCTCAGCATCTCAGTCTGGACCAGGCAGATGATCGACTGGAGGAGGAAGAAAGCAGAGAAGGCGTAGAGGAGAGGCTGGTCAATTGGCCGTTGACCCGTAGATCGCACCCCAATCTACTGGGGAGGCGTCTCTAAAGACTAACTGATGGCAAGTCTGGCCCTGCTCTAGGTTGGACGAGTCCCTCCACTGGTAGGACCTCTGCGGGCACAGACCCAGGCTCAGCAGGTGTCCTTGGACTGGTCTCATGTGTAGCAGCCATGAGGTCCATGAGATTAAGGCACAGCCCCCAGCTGATCTGCAAGTAAAGCCCAAATTGATCTAGGCACGCCTTAAAGGCTTGATGTGAGGGAACACGAAGGCCATGGACATGCCCAGAAACATTGTGACCTGGAGGGCTGAGACTTGTTTCCACAGTATCTGGGCATGCTGGGAGTCGCTCACTGAGGTAAAAGTTGGTATGTTCGTGATGGGGGATCAGCAGAGGACCTGTAGGCAGTAGCCCTGGGTAACAGTAAATACCACCCAAGGATCCGCCCCCAGAGCTGACCAAGCCATCCTGCGCTGGGCAGAAAGGGAAGGGGGCTGGCCTGACCCAAGGAAAATTCAACAGGGAGGGGGACAGCTGTAGGACAGCCGAACCTTGACTGCACATCCTCTCCGTTTCTTCTGCGTGTCGGTGCTATGTCGGTGAAAGGCCTCTAGCTGAGGCCTGAGGTCCCCAGGGCCCCCATTCAGCAGATGATCCAATTATTATTTCCTCCACTGTATTGAAAATAAAAAGTAGGGTAGCTTAATGGTACTTCCATACTTTTCTAAGGGTTGCATCTGCTATGGGAGAAAACCCCTTTGGAAGAAACTGTTTAGCCCCTGATGACCACCCTATCAGCCATTAACATATATTAATGCTGGAAGCATGTGTTCAAAGATTCACGATCAGTTTGAGAGTAAAATCAATAGTAGCTCCGTCTCTTAGCTATTCCTGCTTAAATATTGGGAAGAGCAGGGGAAGAGAGATCAATGACCACCCAAGAGGCAGGTACATACTCTACTTACACCTGTGCAGCAGAACATATCCATCTTATTCGTTGACACAGGAGCATTAACTGCCAAATAAAACCCCATAAACAACGTGGCAAAGAGAGATCCCAGTGTTCCAGTAGAGCTGAGACACCATCAGTCTTCGACCCTCCCCCCCTCCCCTAGGCTACCACAGACAGCCCGCTCTGCTCTAAAAACACATTAAAAATACTAAGTGTTAAATGCCTGTATAACAATTTTCTATGTTAACTTGAGAGTCCATCTATTAATTTGCAGCACATCCAAACTACAGAATCTATTAGCATCAGTGAAACTATAAGTAATTTATTTTTGCCCTTTAGATAATCCTTGTGAAGTTTGACAAAATGACATTGGCACTGATAATATATTAGTTAGCAAATAGGCAATGTAGATTTACACCAGTATATATTTTTTAAAGAGTGGACAGTAAAGTGCATACATTTAAGCTAACCTGTACTTAAGCATTTTACTTTATGCTTCTTCATCCTCTCTGAAGTATTTGTACACTTTTCACTTAAAATGACTGGTATCAAATCTTTAGCCTCCATTAGTTGATTTTGCTAAATTAAATCAGTTTGTCAGCCCAGAGACTAGCATGGATTTTTAAATCTTTAAACAGGGATCTTAAGTCAGCATTAATATGGCATGCCATCAGATATCCTCTCATCTGGCTTGAGGCATCCAACAGTTAGTATTACTCTATAAAGCTACTGTCTCTTTATTATTTCAGGAGGCTGCGCAGTGAGAAGAGTAAATCAACATAACCCCGCAGAGCTGCCTCCTGACAACACATATTTTTCTCATTTTACAGGAGGAAGTTGCGGGTCTCTTATTGACATCTTCATATATCAGCGCCGTCCTGTGAAGAGTGCTCGCCTGAGTTAGAGTTGTGTTGACAGATCCTCATCGCGCAAGCATGCACGAATATGCAGCTTGCAGGGAGAGGATTAATATTGGTAGTAAGCATGGTTCCAACTGGACACTGAGAAAATAATTGTCTTCTTTATCTTGCCAAAAGCATCCGTTGTATTTTTTATAATTGTATACTTGATGCGTTCGAGAACAAGGCTGTGCAGAATTGTTTTTTTATTGCTCTCATTTTTATGTGCACTCACAAGCCTAACTTGATACCCAAAGCATGCAATATTAAACCACACCAGTACTTCTGAATGAATATGACACCATACGCTCAGCATCTTTAGCTCCATCCAATTGGTAGGGGTGGTAAATTGTCAGTGCGATGATGAGCAGGCCGGGCCCTGTGGACTCTTTATTTTGAAATAGAATTTCAAATGTAATTTGAACAAACATCCACAGGCTTTGATCAGATCCCTTTCTCTGTTTGATTTTGTTGCAATGGTGTAAGAGAAGATATTGTGTTTGCAAATGAATTTGAGCTTTATTGCAAGAACAGAGAATCCATCCAAACATCAGTACGTCTGAGTCCCCCCTTCCTTCGATCTATTCCAGGCGCAGCCAGGCAGCGGCTATGAATGAGTAATTTGCATCACACTGGTCATCATTAGCAGCCTTTACGGATCTTTAGACTGTGAGAGTGTTGCTCCTTTTTCCTGATGAGACAAAAACTCTTCCCTCTAAAACTCCGCAGGCTACAGAAGAAATAAGAACTTCTATAAGGATGACGTATCTTTTCTTCCCATATCAATCTGTGAATAATTCATTAGTTCACAACAAGAGTCACTTCATGTGACTGACTCTTTCCTAAGACCCACTACTGTTTGCTAGTGCTGCTGCTCCTGGTAAGCTTTATAATCTTACATGGAGTGTATTTCAGTTTCAGCCTAGATAGTCAAGAAAAACCTCCATTACTAGCTGGTGATAATGCAGCTGGTTTGAACTGCAAACAGCTTTTGTGGTTCCTGTGATAGATTCTTTTTGTCACTGGTCTCGTCCCCCTTCTTTAGTGTCTCTTGGTCCCGTTTATCTCTCTCCATGTTTATTCAATTAAGTTAAAATTACAAATCACAACACCTCAAGTCTTTTTATATTGTAAAGCAAATAACTCGCTATGCAATAATACATAGAAAACTACGTCAATCAGATGGCACAGTATGAGCAAGAACTTGGCAATAGTGGGAAAGAAAACCTCACTTTTAGCAGGAAGAAACCTGGACAATAGAGTAGAATCCCTTTATTGTCACTATACAGATGTACGATAAGATACAAAATATACAATCTGATAAAAAAAAAGGAAACAAATATGTAAATAAATAGTGTTATGTATATACAGTTTGGATTATTGCACAGGTGGTTTATAGAGGGAAATCCTTGAAATGGGGGGTGGAACTGTGTTTATCAGTGCATGTCTGAGTTCAGGGTGGTTATGGCTTTTGGGAGAAACTGTTCTTTAGTCTGTGGGTCTTTGTGCTGATACACCTGTAGCGCTTCCCTGAGGAAAGCAGGCTGAACAAGTTAAAACCACGGTTGGAACTGTCCTCTCAATGGATGAGCAGTAGAAGGTCAGCAGCAGGTTGGAGTTCAACATGACAAACAAGAGCAGCTGTCTGTGGTTACTGGTTGCGGGTGACTGCGGACAGAACAGGATGATAGACAGGACATAAGAACCCAAATTGGGAGCTGGATCCACAGAAGGGTACTGAAAGATGAAGGCTCTGCTTGCCATTCTACTTTTGGACGCGCCGGCGCGTCAAAATCCCATGACCAATTTAAGACGACACAGCTACAAGATGCAGCAAGTCAGTCTCCATTTCAACTTGGGCCGAAAGTGCGGACTTCAAACTACATACCAGTTTTTGAATTGTGTCGATGGGCCACATAAAACCAGAGTTATGATAAAAAAAATACACGCGATGTTTTTTTCTGAACAAAACAGTGGTTTTTACAGCGGGAAGAACGCTAAAAACTGCATTTTCTACGGACAATGCTAGCAAACACTCCGCTCGCGAGTGAAATAAGTAACAAAAAAAACACCACTTCTCTATCCGATTGTTCAGTCTGACGTCACTAGCCGTGTCTGGGCCTAAACTCCGCTACAGGTCCATATATCAAACGATCACTATGGCATTACTGAGAGTTGAAAAACTGTCTAAAGTCTTTCATCTTTAATAAAATAATCAGCGTTCTGCTCTACCAGGTGTAACAATTGAGTTTAACATCCAGGCATCCATGAAAACGGAATTTATGACATTTAACGGAGTTAGAAGTTAGCAGGGAGTTAGCTCGCTAGCTTCTATCTAAATACAATATAGCATGTCCTGACTGCGGGGTTTTGGAAACAAATTAAAACGTACAGCTCTGTTATCACTTCCAGCATAAATGAAGACAGAAAACTAAACAGCAGTGACGTTTGTAGGGTTACAGACGTTTGGCTAGCTGGTATATAATGATGTGCTACGTGACCGCTAGCGACACAGCTATGTTAGCATAATATAAACAAGCTAACTTTTTTTCCACTCGATAAAAGTTAACGTGAGTGTTCTCGGTGGTCAGGAACAAATGTAATCGCATGGCAGGATGCTGTAAAAGGACCAAACTTCAGCCAGGAGAACAACTGAGATAATCCATCCACATATGAGGTTAGTCATTCATATACTGCTGCATGGACTGGGCTGTAGTTACATCCTAAGGTTTTAAAAACTGAGCTTAAATAAATGATTAGCGGTAATAAAAGCCGAGGGAGGCCAACAGTGATCACTGACTGTTTTAGGAGCTTTTTGAGATCAAATAGAAGAAAATACATAACATTAAACATGTTAACAACACAAAAGCCATATTAAACGCAGACTACTTTAGACCCGGAAGTAGGATTCGTCGCGTCATCACTGAACAACCGGATTGGTGTTAGAGTTTACCATGTCAGCCAATCAAAAAAAAAATGATATGGCAACATGTGGTACTTGGTTGTTTAGGGAGAAGGGGAAGTTTTTAGGAGTGACACCCGCGACGGAAAGCGGGCGAGCGAAAGAAAGAGAGAGAGCGCGCAAGTTTTCATACGTGAAACATTAGTGATGTTTAGCGTGTTTGGAGGCTGTAGTTAGTGTATTGTGTAGTTATTGTTTTGTATTGTGTGTCAGTTAGACTGCTGAATTTCATATTTGCTCTTAAAAAGCCGTCAAAGGCAGATTCCAGTGTAAACGCTGTTCCCACATGGAAAACAGGACTGATGCACCTCCTGCTGTCAGACCTACAGGGTTTAGGCCTGTGGTGTTCTCCTCTGTCTTATACTGAACACAAACTACATTTTTGGACTGGCACAAATAATTTGTGTGCCTTCTTATTTGATGCAGCACACCTGATTGTTCTGTAAATAGATTTAAATGGTTATATAAAAAACGCCTGAGGCCTTGGGTGCATTTTTAGGTAAATAGTACCATATAACTTTATTGTTTGCAAAGCATGTGCAGAATTTTTAGAAATTTACAATTTCTATTTGCATTTCAAGTTATGAAAATGATTCGTTAGACATGTTTGTGGGTTTTACAGTAAAAAATATAACTTTTTTCTACTCGGATTTTGAATTTTCTGTCTGAATTTAGATCAATTGTGCTAATATAGTATGCAAAAATGAAATAATTACTCAAATCTCAGATATTTGAGGTTGTGCTGAAAAAAATGATACCAAACAAGGCAAGATAAACAGTTTTTAAAGGTGAAATATAGAGGTAAAATCAAAAGTAGTCAAAAACGGCCAGTTTATACCCTGGACCCCAGAGGGTTACACACCCCAAGGACAATACGTAAGCCTGCAGAGAGCAAAGGGCTCTACTGGGGTGATATGTTGCCACAGGGGTGATATGCAGAAAAAAAAACCCTTCTTTTGAATCTGTCTGGTTTTGAGTCCAAACCCTTTGTTTATAACTCAGCTAGCTGTTCATGCAGCTCATTAACATTTTCGTTTGACTCATGGATGGTTCACTTCGTGAGTCAAATGATAATTCAGTGTCCAGCTGACCCACTTTAAGACAAGTACCCCATAGGATCTAACATAACTGTGTTCAGGGCTAAAAGACTGAGCTGCAAGCTGCAAATACAAAGCCAGCAAGCAGGGATGATTATTAATATTGAAACAGGTTTTAATCAGGTGGGTACAGTTGTTGTTGGTTTACTTCTTAGTTGCACTGCAGCATGTGAAAATTGAAAGATGTACTTTAGCTATTAACAGTGGCTCATGGTCAAAGTAGCCATTCATTTCACCTCTGTCCTTGAATCCCTCCCTCCCTATATATGTATGTATGTGTATATATATATATATATATATATATATATGTATATATATATATATATATATATATATATCCATCCATTTTCTTACCACATTAATTTCACCTTGCTCTGTCTCTTCCTCACTTGTGCCAGCTGCAGCCTCCTGTGACTGAGGCCTGGATACTGGTTGTTGCTGACAGAGGTGGCCAAACTCCAGACATTCTGTACTTTAGTAGTAAAGATGCTTGTGTTAAGAGATACTACAGTGAAAGCTGTGCAACAAAATGTACACAAACAGTTTGTGTGCGTGCTGATGTTTGTTGAGATGACAGAAATGTTGTAAGATGTTGCTGTATAATGTCCAGCTCACTTTGACCCCGAGTATAAACACTTTAAAAGATATCATTAAACCTAAAGTAATGAGTCTGCTTTGAAAATGTAAGGAGAAGAAAGAAGCGATATTTGTGTTAAAACATAGGGAGTAAAAGTAAAATATTGACAGAAATAAAATAGTCAAAAATAATACTCATTAAAATTTAAAAAGGTAGGGAAGCCCATATAGACAAGTGTGAAAGAAGAAGATCTTGTGATATGGGCCAGTGGGCAGGTTTAGAGTATGGTCCAATATACAGTCCCCAGCCACTTCATTAGGTATACCTTTATAGTAATGTGTTGTGCCCCTTTTGCCTTCTGAACTGTTTTAATTCCTTGGGGAACAGATTTAACAAGGTGCTGGGAACGTTCTTCAGAGGTTTTGATCCACATGGACATGATAAAATCACACAGTTGCTGCCGATTTATTAGCTAAAGATCTATGAAGATCTATGCTGCCTATGAAGCAAATTTCCTGTTCCATCACATCCCAAAGATATTCTTCTAGACTAGAGTTCTGTTTACTGTGGAAGCCATTTGAGTACATTGAACCCGCTTTCATACTCAAGAAACCAGTTTGAATGATCTCAGCTTTGGGACATGGTGCATTATCCTTCTGGAAGCAGCCATTTATAACCACACTGTGGTTATAAACACAAGGCAGTATTTTTTCTAGTCTTCTATTGTTCACTTTTGGTCTGTGAGATCCGTAGCCTCAGTTCCCTGTATTTAGCTGGCAGGAATGGCACCTGGTGTGGTCTTCTGCTGCTGTAGCCCGTCTGCTTCAAGGTTTGATGTGTTGTGTTTTCCGAAATGCTCTTTTACATACCTTGCTTGCTTATTAGTTATTGGTTATTATCTCCTGGAGGCCTGATTCCTCCCTCCCACCTTCTGCTCTTACAGAATGCTTATCCAAATTTCGAACCACAAATCCTGGTTCAGCTCTAATTTTCTTAAGCTCAGTCAGGATGAAACTGAAATCTTTCTGTTGCTTTCCTATCAGCTCAGTACTCTGACCCTTCTCCTCTTCGCCCACTGGATACTTTCTCTTATTCAGACCAGTCTGTCTAAATTCTAGAGATGGGCGTGATGAAAAATCACAGTGGATCAACAGTTTCTGGAATACTCAGTTCAGCAACCATGTCACATTCAAAATCCCCCTTTTTCACCATTTTGATGCTAGATTTGCAGATCTTGAACTTCTCATCTCGACCATGTCTACTTGCCTAAATGCATTGAGTTGCTGCCATATGTTTAGCTGGCGAAAGATTTGCTGTTACAAGCAGCTTGAACAGTTGCATCTAATAATGTGAGCAGTGAGTGTTTGTAATTAGGCACGTGCACAAATGTTCCCCTATTATTACACATCATCCAAACAGAAATATCAGGGCTTTGCTTGACTGTATGGTTCTTGCCAAATACTGAACATGCACAACATTCACACCCCTCCCCCACTCACCCCCTACCCGCCTCCACCTAGCTAAAAAAACAGACACTCCTTAAGCCAGACAATTGGGCATCCAGTGAGAGGGAGAGAGGAGAGAAGATGATGATGATTTGCCTGCAGTGAGAGTGGACTCGCTCTATTCTCTCTCAGGGTAACTTGAGATTTCCCTAGATGTAGATGATGCAGCTTTTAGCCAAGTTGTCTGGGAAGCTATGTGAGGATGCACTGCCTTCATTAGGCTTTATCGACTGCTAATGCTGCTCTTAGCTTGCTAATAGATGAACAGTTCACTCTGCCAGAGAATGATCTAACTTACAGAGACTTTAAATAAAATAATGGAAGCTTGCGCTTTTTCAGTCCAAGGATCTGAGGGGTGTGTGTTGTTGAACTGCTGCACCTGCAGCTGGTAGAGCTGGAGTGCAGTAGAGTATAATAGGCTGACATCATCTCCATCACCGTCTTGGCCTGTCGTGCTCTCTTATCATATCCATCAACATCAAAAAAAGAAAGAAAGAAGGTAATCAAATTCTGAGATTTATTTGTCCTAAATCCTCTCCATAAGTTCTCAAAGTTACTGAGAGTGCTTTGCTGCAAGACGTGCTGGCCCATTTCAAAGATCGCTCGCTTCACAGCTCTCTAAAACTTTTATAACTCTTGACATTGGGTGTGAGAGGGTTTTGTCCAGAAGTAACTGTGTTTCAATTTTGTCCTGTGGAGAGAGAGTGAGAGAGTTGCTAAGTAACACCTCAAAAAGCCTTCACTGGGCCTTTTACCACCTCGGAGTTTATTCTTCGGGCTCAGCAAAGTATCTTCACAACATCAGCAGCTTGGCCAAGTTAACTTCAGAAACTCACAGAGTAGCTTCTTTTTGAGATGAAGCTGCCATCCCTTCCCAGGTCTCAAAGCCACATTTATTCCTACTCAGCTGTTTTGCTGTTTATTCAAAATGTATACAGTCTGTCCACTTGGTCCATGTGGTACACACTGCATTCCAATTAGTTAAAAACAACTAATGTTTAAATAAAAGAAAAGATCTTAGACAAAATTGCGCTTTCTTTGTTATCCCCTGCAGTGCCTCTTCCTCTTTTTCTTCTTGATCTCTATTCATGAACATCTTAGCTGCATCAGACAGCGAAAAAAAGCTGCTTGAGCTTACTTGCCTATTCAAAAGACAGAATAAAGGGGAACGATAATGTCCAACTGCACACACAGAGGAGAGGCGAGAGGCAGCAGAAAATCATAATGAGCGACTGAATATAAATGGCGAGTGTGAGAAAATTTGCAGTTGGTGTAGGGAGAGGCATATAAAAAGTTAGAGGGAAGCAGAGAATATCCAGTGCAAGGGGAGAGAGGAGGATTTAAATTCAGCGGAGCAATAAATGTTCACTGGAAGACAAAATAGAAGAGCCACAGAGAGAGCGGGAGGTGGAGGGGGATGCGGTGACTGCACAAAGATAATGGGTAGAGAGCAATGAGTGACAGTAGTACAGAAGTCACTATGAGCATCGTTTTCCCCCCTTTTTCTCAAAATGTGATAAATACACACACATGCGAGCACACACAACTAAAACAAAACACCACCTTCATGCAAAAGTCAGTCTGCAGGCAGTGATGAAATCAAGAGGGAAATGGTGGGAGCGAAAGCAAAACAATCCTCTGCCTATTAGCAGATTCATAAAATAACAGTAAAATACAAACAAGTGCCCTACTTACCCTGACATGTGATCCCACCCCTCACCATCTACCTCGCTGTACACTGAGCTTACATTTGCTGGATGCACATTGTTCTGATTTACTACTGTCAGTTAAATATTCATTTATTCATACATAATTATTTTATATCAAGGGTGAACAGGCTAGCCAACATTTATTCAGAAAGCATCATCCGGTCTGAGTTGTATTTTGTGGCCATCTCTCTCTCTCACTCCCGTTTTTTTCCTGTGTTTTGATAGTCACTAACACTTTGTTCATCATTTGATCCTGGGACATCTGGTAATATGGCCCAGGATCAAATGACTGTTCTGTTCTCTCTGAACAGAATTCTATTAACTAAACATCTTTTTTTTTTTTCACCAGCCTTTTATTTTAATTTATTATTTTAATGTCAAGTATGGCGGCCTCACTGAAAAGTTCTCCATTATGGTGACTTTACTTTTTGGGTGAATCATATCATCTATAGCATTTTCAGAATGGCGGAAATCAAGAATGAGAATTGAAAATATAAAAGTTTGGGTCTTGAGTGTTGAAGTGCACCAAGAACACAAGGAAAATGAGCCAAAGTGTTAGCATACAGTACCTTTTAAACAAGTACAAATATGTTTACTGTGATGAATTACCCATTGCAAGCTGTTTTTAATTTTCTCCATAATTCATTGAACTTTCATGAAGACGTAGCTGGAAGCAACAAGCTGCCAGCAAGAGAAAAAAATCAATCCAGTTTGACTTGGAAAAACACTTGATGGTAAATTCAAGTGCATGGTGTATAATGACTAATCTAACCACACAAAACCACCCGTATGGCCCATTATAGCTCAACAATCACACAAACCCCGTGGGTGTCTGTCGTTTTTTTTTAAATCTTCGCTTGTTTTCTTGTTTTTGCTTGGTCCAAGATGGCATCTCTAATTAGAAGAGGGATTAGATGGGGAGGATAATGTGCCATCGCCAACTTCTGTCTGCCCGTGCTTTTATTAGCTCAGCTCATCATTTTGGATCATAGAACGCTGGGGAGACAGACAGATAAGTACTGATGGATTAACATGCCGCCCCCGAGAAACCAGGGGGCTTAAGCAGGGTACGGCTAATACCGCCACACAAACTTGGTCATGATGGGAAAGCCATTATGATCTTTAAAATACAGTAACGAGCTCCAGGATCCTCAGCTTGCACAAACACTTTCAGCACAGGAAGCCCTGACACCTCGGAGGTCTGTGACATTTGGGTAGGGGGAGGTTTCGGAATACGTGTGAGCAAAGTGTGATGGTCGCTGAATTTGAAAAATCTCTTCCCCGTCGTCGTGTCACAGTAAAATAAATGGCCTGTGAAGAGGAGATGTGAGTCACTGCCGGTACTGTGACTAGCCCCCAACAGCTGTTTTGGCAATGTTTCATGATCCAATGTCTCATGTTCAGTCGCAGGTTTCATAGAGAGACTTTAATCCTTATGAAACATTGAATTCCTTGGCCTCACGCCTAAGGGAACACTGAGATATGGGTGTGCGTGCATGTGTGTGCATGTGTGTGCATGTGTGTGTGTGTGTGTGTGTGTGTGTGTGCGTGGTGTTCTACCTCTCCCTCTTCCTCTCCGTCTTTGTGTATGTTTGTGCCATCGTGCTGCAATCCCGCCATCTGTCCTAGCTGAGAATCAGGTGCTGAATGCTTTGTGACTTGGCTTCCAGCTAATTCCTTGTTCCCCAGCCTCGTTTGCTCTCTGAGGCCAGTTTATGCCTAAATGAGCCCAATTGTAATGACAAGGATACTGGCACTGAGCTGTACAGGTCCAATTTGCATACTGGAACTAAGGAGTGTGTCAGAACGCTATCACCACTTAACCATTTCCTGTTCTGTATTTGCTTCCTTTTTCCTTTAGTGAGGTGCATTTTTTTTGTTCATTCTTCCCCTCATCCACAAAAGAAAAACAAACTGTATGAGAAACGAATGCAGGACGGCGCTCAAACAGCTGTTCGTCTATGAAATAATTTACACAATAACATCAGTATTAATCTGTGATCATGAAGCCTGGATGCATGAGCAATCTCAGTGCCTTGCTATTTTTTTTTTTCTCTTTTGTGTCCTAGCCCATCTTGCACTGGACCCTTGCAGTGTTATTGGAGCACAACATAATTAATAATGCATTAACTGAGAGACATATGTGGGCCACAGTGCAAAAGCTATTTTTGTGTCAGAAAAAAACAACAACAAAAAACCCACAGATTTGACTTTTATTTACAGCAAAAATGGCGACCACACAGGCATTACCAGCCTCCAGAATTTAGTTTGCCTGGTGCTGCTGCTGCCTGTTATTACAGGGCTAGACAGACAACACAAACTGCAAACTGCTTTGATAATTTAGATGCAAGCAACAATATGAAGAGTGTCTTGCCTTTTGGAGTTTATCATTCGTGCAGACTTGTAGATATGGACAGGAAATCACGCCCACACACTGTACTGCTCAGTCAGTTTCTGCCACCTACATATTGAGCGAGGCCATGTTTGGGTTTACGGCTCCTGTAGCCACTTGTCGTGTTGCACAAGCAGCTCAGCGGTGTGCACTGTTCTCTATAATGAGTGATAACCCACCTCTCTCCACCAATCCGCTGTAATAAATGACATCATACGCCCCGCTCTCGTTCCCTCAAGATCCAATTTCCTTCCTGTGTAACCCCGGGGTATCCGACCACAACTAATTCCTCCAGTCCTGCCGAATCATTTCACTTTCTTCGCCTTCCTATTGACTTTGGCATTAATGTGTGTGCGCCAGCACGCGGCATCAGGCGCCGTGGCCATCATCGAGGAGAAACGGCGAATTAGGAGAGGATGGGAGGAATGAGAAGCGGATGTAAATGAAATGAGTCAACAGCCAACACAGATGGCTGTGAGACATCCAGACATCCTATTTCCACAGTCATGCATGAATTGCAGAACAGTCTTGTTCTGCCAATATTGTTGCCGTGTACTCTTAAGTGCAGAAGTGAATGAATCACCTGTGACCCTCCCTCCTTTATTTCAAGGGTTTTTTCGAGACAGATTGTGTGCAAGCTGTTTAAATGTGCAGGCGTGCACATGAAAACAATATAAAACAGATATGCGGGAGTCTGTCAGACTCAGTTCAAAGATGTACACTGATCAGACATTATGACCACCAAGAGGTGAAGTGAATAACACTGATTATCTCTTCATCACGCCACCTGTTAGTGGGTGGGAACTGTTAGTGTATTAGGGAACAAGTATACATTGTGTTCTGCTGGGAAACCTTGGATCCTGCTATCCATTAGTTCTCATGCAGCTCTTGTGGGTTATTCCTATTTTGCAGCGGTCAGTATCTATCAAAAGTGGTCCAAGGAAGTAAGAATGGTGAACCAACAAAGCTGATGGAAGCAGTCTAATGCTTTGGGCATTGTCCTGCTGCCAAAACTCAGTTCCTGCTATCCAGGTGGATGCTACTTTGACACATACTACCTACCTACCACCAAAGCATTGTTGTAGACCATATATACGCTTTAATGGAACCAGTACTCCCTGATGGCTGTGACCTCCCTCAGCAGGTTTATGCTCAGTGCCGTAACGCAAAAATAGTTCAGGAATGGTTTGAGTAGCACAACAATGAGTTTGAGTTGTTGTAGCTTCCAAATCAAGCACTGTGCTGCCCTGCACAAGAGGTGGAACTCTTTTTTTTTTCAATCTGTATATTGATTATATTTTGCACACTCCCACAAACAGACATACACACATACTTACCTGGCCTGTTTTCCTGTGGATGTGCTGTATCATAAATAATTCATTTTGAATTTTCTATCAGAAATTTCACATTATAAGTGTGCCAATCAGTGAAAATAGTCCTTGAAACCTAACATGGCCTTACAAGCAATGTTGCAATGTAAGTCTTCAAAGGTGCTACTACCTGCCTGCAGACATACAAAATGCAATCCACTTTCTAAATAACTGAACTGATTTTTACACCAGATGTTCTGCAGTTTCTCTCCGATTATTCCAACTCTCACACTCCTTTGAAAGTAAATGCTATGCAGGACACTTTGCTGAGGACAGACCTCGTGATAGACCCCTGTGATGTCTGAAAGCGAGCTGTAAAAATTTCTCATGGTCACGGCCTTCACTCTCACGGCTCAAACTAGGTTTAATTCCATCCTGTCAGCAGCTGTGCCGCAAGAGAAGGGCTGTAGCTACCAGCTACTGCAGGAGATGAGGCTCCCATAATGATCCCCCTTGACTGCTGCAGGGTTTTGCTCACATCAAAGCTAATACCCCCCCTCCGAAGATGGGCGCAAGGTACAGAGTAGGCCTGACAGCTGTGCGTAAGCACGATGCCAGGCTTAATATTCCGACTACTATCCATAACAATTCTCAGGCAGATGGAATCCTGTAGATTGGGATCAGCAAAGTGGAGGGTTGCCACTGTTTTCCAGGCATGTAGGTTAACATTTCATCCCCCAATTTTGCTTCCAAATTGGGCCAGAATATAATTAGCATTCAAAGTGCTTAGGTTTTGGAGTTTTTTTAGTTTTTTTAGTCCTCCGAGGCTTCGCACCGCATTTCTCTTGTTCTAGAAACTTCCTTTTCTACGTATTATCAATAAACTTACTTCACCTTGTGCAGCTCGCACACGTCGGTGGTTAATGCGCACACTCTCTGAACACTGCATAATTATTAAAGAGGCTGTAGACTCAGGATTGTGTTTTGAAGAAGTTAGTGAGATGTCACACTGAGTTTTGAGCTGTCAGACACATTTCTGGATGAGGCTCTAGCTGCCAACAGCACACCTGTGCTGGCACTCAGACAGGCACGATTGCACCCTTCTCTGAAAAGCGCTTGAATCGAAGAGTTAGCAACAACAACAAATGGTAAGGAGGGTACAGAGGCATGAAGAAGCATCTGGATTTTGGTGACAACCTGCCACTTCATGACAAACGAACGACTCACTGGATTCCTAATTTATTGTTTAGCACTTTAATTAGTTAGGAAAAAGCATATGGTCATGAGATTCATCCCCTTTTGTTTGCTAAAAATACACTTAAATAATTAAAGCAGTGTAGAGAAATAGAGTTAGGATGTTTTTTCCTCTGTCCATATTTGATTTTTGTTTGTTCTAAAAAAAAAATGAGGAGAGAAATGTCTGTTCTTGATTTACTGAATGTATTCACCGAGAGTGAGAATTGTGACTTGTGTGTGTGTGCAAGGGAGTCAGAGAGTTGTAGAGAGCAAGGAGGGAAATAGACTTTCTTTAATTAATAAAACAAGATTAGGGAGCTTGTAGATTCAGGTAAATTTATTGTAAGCGCAGCAAAATGAACTAAAAGAGGAATGAAACAGCAAGAAACCCACGTACTGCGAAAAACTGCATTAATACTGAATTTGTCTGTGCAGAGCTGCTTTTAACTTATTACCAGCTGTGATAGCGTAGCTGTGACTGTTTTCACCTTGTAAACCTGCCCGTGTGAGTGTGTCATTGCGAGTAAAATGAGGCCCTGGAGACGCCCACATGCGGGAATTAACACAAATGTCATTTTGAGTGCTTTTGACAGGTTTTTGCATGTTTGCAGTTTTTGTAAACACGACAATATTACAACTGTGAAAGTGAAGAAATATACTGTCGTGTGGTTGAGAATGGTTATGTTTATTAATTAGATCTGGTAATAAGTAAAAATCAATACATTGACAGCTAGTGTGTTCCATTCATAAGGGGCTCTTTTGTTTTTCTTTAAAGTCATCACATTGATGTCCAAAACACCAGTGCTCTGAATTTAGCCCAGCGAATACACTGAAAAAAATGTTTTTTTGGCCCTGTAATTATTATTTCAATTAGCTATATAAATTTTACAAAAAAAATACAAATTCAGTGCTATTACTTTAAAATAGCAGTTTTTCTTGTAGTGCATTACTTGAGGATTGTTTGTAATTATGTGTCCTCAGTTTTGTATGTAAATTGAATCATTCGATCCAAGTAATATTCACTAAACCAATTCATTGGCTTAATTAGTTGATATTTCCAAGTAAAATGTAATGGAGTGACATCAGTGAATATGGCCACCTTCTCTGCATTCGGAGCATGACGTCAAAGCCCCTCCCCACATTTGAGCGGTCTTTCTTCAGACATACCATGGTTCACATTTCGACGGTTGGCAGACTTGACGGAAATGGGAAGAAGTAGAACCATGAATGTAAGTTTTAAGCGGAACAAACTTTGTACGTTCCTGTTGGCTCACCTACTTAAGTCAGTTTCTCCGCACTGAAAGAAGCTGCGCTAGCAAATAGTGTATTTTCCTGCTAGACTTGCTGACTAACTTTCCTGGCAGGAGGTATGTCCAGAATTTCCCACAGCACTTTACAGCTTAGATGGCCACCTAAACAACACACGCCTGCTGCCTTAACTAACGTCTTTGTGAATAAAACGACCACGGTCCAGTTTAAAATAATTGCTGCACAGCTGCCATGAGGTGTATTTTGAAAAATAACAAAACAAAAAACGATATACGCACTCGATTTCACTCAAGTCTTCATATTGACCTGTTTTAAATTTGCCACCGAACTAACATATGTAAAAAAAAAAAAAAAAAAAAAAAAAAAATAATTTATATCAGTGTGCATCCTTGAGTTAGTAGAAATTAGTTGAAAAGCATATAGATAACCTTTTTTCTTTTTTTTCTTTTTTTTTCTTTTTTTTACAGAACATAGGACCTTCTGACTGCTAATTTGAACTCCACAAGGTAAGATCAAATTAGTAACGATTAGGTTTAACTTGTCACATAATTTGTCTGTTTAAGGTGCCACAACATGAGATGGATGTGTAAGATATGTAGCTTTGAGTCAGAGAAGAGGTTGGGATTGTTAAAACACTACAGACTAAAGCATGGAAATGGTGGTCGCAGCCAGTCAGTCCCTTGTCTTCACACTGATTGCCCTTGCTCGTTTAAAACATTTAATGCCCTTAAGACCCATTTGTCTCGACACCATGTGAAGATGGTCACACAAAGTGGACCTCTTTCATTTACTTGTCTACTTTGCTGCTCTGTTTTTTTTAATTCAGAGAAGCAGTATTTTGAGCATCTTAACAACCACTTAAGGAAGTTTGAAGTAGTTGCATGTGTCTTCAAAGACTGCAACTTCAGTACAAATATTTATTCCACCTTTGCTACACATAGACACAGAAAACACCAGTCACACACCCTTGAGGATTTTAAAACTGAAGTATTAAAAAGCAAACCTAATGAACCCATGTTTGCTCAGGATGAGACCTATGTGGAAGAGAGCTTAGAGCTTTGGGATGGGGAACCACAGGAGTTGTCTCAAGATATAAAAGAGAAATTTGGCCATCTATTTTTAAAGTTAGAAAGCATGTTCAATGTCCCAAACAAATGCATTGATGAAATAGTAGATGAGCTTCAGTTTATATCCACCTCTGCATCTGGTCCACTTTTAAGAGATGTGGTGGTGTCCACCTTGAAAAGCCATAACTGTGATCTGGATCCAGCCATTATCTCAGATTTAGTGAAAAATCTTTGTGAGACACACCCTATAAGTACTGCCTTGGGGACAGGTGGCCCTTTCACAACTTATTACAAGAGAAGAGAATTTATGAAGAAGCATTTTTCAGTTGTTGAACCAGAAGAACACATACTTGATAAAAAAAAAGGGCAAAACCTTCCAGTATGTCCCAATATTGCCCTCCTTGGTGCAGGTCCTAAGTAAGTCTTTTCAAGAAAACACATTTGAAGGTGAAAAAAAAACTGAAAATGACTTTAAGTACCAGACATTTCGTGATGGATCCTGTACATTGATGACTTTGAGGTATGTAATCCTCTTGGGACATCTGGAAAAAAGCACAAAGTCACAGCTGTCTATTGGGTGTTGGGAAACATTCCGGTGCAGTTACGTTCCACATTGACATCAATCTACCTTGCAATTCTGTGTAAGGCTGAAGACACCAAGCAGTTTGGATTCCAGCGAGTTTTAGAGCCACTGTTAACAGATATCCAAAGCTTGGAGAAAGATGGTCTTTTTGTTCCAGCGTTAGGGAAAGCCATTAAAGGGACTGTGGTCAGTGTGGTGGCAGATAATTTGGGGGCGCACTCTGTGGCAGGATTTGTTGACTGGTTAATATTGTGATAGGAGGTACTGATATGTTGCAAAAAATTCATTTGCATGTCCAGTGATGAGGCAGAAAACTTTCCTCACTGGGCAGAGACAGTTTCTGGACCCACAGATTATGACATGCACTGGACTCTTGTCTTAACACACATCGTTGAGAAATTCATGTTAAGTTGTACACTTCACAACGTTAGAATGTAGCTGCAGGCTTACATTCTCCATGGGTAACTTTCTGTTTACATCTGTATGTGCTGTTATGTATGTATGTTACATATGTTATGTTGTGTATTTTCTGCAATAAATTTTCTTTTTGGGTTTAATAGCATCATGTCGATGGCAGAAGGGACATTATCATTCGTTGCTTAGTTGAGTATCTTGGAGAGAGTGGAGAGGAGCTGATCAAAGACCATCAGGTATCTGATGATCATAATGACTGTATTAAAATTGTCTAACCTTATAATCTGGTCTTCACTTGTGATGATATATTGAAGGTCAAAGATTCTCTACACTCGTGATGTTTTTAAAAAAAGACTCAAGATTAATATTTTCAATCAGGCTTTTAACTAATTTCTTAAATCTTTATGCTCTTACCCTTTATTTTTTAAATCATATTTAATCTTTATCTTATCTGCCTTAAACTTTAACTTGCCTTTTGTCTGGTTTTTTTCTGACTATTTAACGATCACTTATTAACTTTATTTTATGAGCAAAAGAGTATTTAATTTGATTATACCTTTATAACCTATTTTAATGATTTAATGGTTCTGGTCTACCAACACGCGTGCCGTCCCATGGACAGCTCCAGGCTGGATGGCCCCCAAAAGGGATTTTCTTTGTCTCAGGGTCAGCCTCTGTGAAGCACGTTCTGTAACTTTACGTATGAAAAGTGCCATATGAATATTGTTTGATTTGAGTATACTAAATTGAGTATACCTCTTTTTTATTTTTACATTTTTTTTCTCTTAACCTTTTCTTTTACTTGGAATCTATTCTAGTTATTTCTAATTGTGGTTTGTTTGTTTTCACAGGAGGACGTCAGCCAAGAAGCATTGAAAGAGGACTGCAGTAATCACATGATGAAGATCATCGTAATCCATCCCAATGTGGCACAGGAAAACCAAGATCCTGTGAACGTGTCGGTCATCATTGAGGGGACAGAAATTCTGGAGGACTGCGGAAGTGTGACAAACGCTTGCCTCCTGCTCATGGGTGTCATCTATGCTGTCAACTTAAGTTACCCACTGAAACTGAAATATACGTTTGAGGTATTTCAGAAGCTGTTTCTTGAGCTTGACATCCTTAAAATGTCACCAAAGGTCCAGTCTCTCCACAAGAAACTTTTAGCGTGAGTGTTCCAGTGTTATTTGTGCTTTTGTCCAGTACAATTAATTTGTTTGCATTTTGTCTGTTTTCTGACAGTAATTTCAAATGTTGCTCAGTTTTATACAAGTTCTTTCTGTCCTGAACGTTCTGAGAATGTCTGCAAAGGTAGTGATTGCAACTGTTAATGGACAGAGTTGATGTATGTGTTCTGAAAGTTGATTAGAAGAAAGGGGACAGTGCACACTGAGTTTTTGAATAGCATGTTTTTTTTTTTTTTGTATATGTGTATATGCTCTGTTTTGAAATTTGCGATCAAGAAGTTCTATGGCCATGTTTTTTGTGGTTATAATGTTATGTAGATATTTTAAATATATCTATGCCATTTCAACTGTGAAATAAAAGTGTCTCTTAAGCTGCAAATATTTGTTTTGGAAAATATTGATTTATTATTTAATAGAATAATAAGAATATTTATTCAATTCGATTAATATTAACTAGTACATTCATAATAAATATTACTTAATAATTACATAGAATATAACAAAGAAAAGATGAGTAAGAAACACAAAGAAATATCAGCAATGTTCACTTGGGTTTTGTAATTGGATGCAATGGTATTCTGAGTAAAAGTTACAACCTATAGATGAGTATTGCCAGTGCAATTTACTTGTGTATTTCACATAAAAAATAGATGGTTCTAGTAAGTAAATATTACTTAGAAATAGCCCGAGTAAAGATTACAAGCACTTTCTGTGTGGAAAAAGTTGCCTAGCTTTTTTTAAGTAAATGTCACTCCAATTTTTTTTCAGTGTACACGGATCAGGAGAAATTCAACACAATTCAGTTTTATTTATATAGAGCAAAATCACAACAGCAGTCACCTTAAGATGTTTCATATTGTAAGGTAGAGACCCAATAGTACAGAAAAAATACTAATAACGAAACAACCCCCTTTTAACAAGCACTTTGTGACAGTGGGAAGGAAAAACTCACTTTTAATTGGAGAAAAACTGATATAATCAGGATCAGCCATCTGGCATGACTAGTTAGGGGTGAGGGAGACATTATGAGAACCAATGAGTGATCTTTTTGTGATGACACCTGTTAGTGGGTCGGATATATTAGGTGAGTGAACATTTTCTTTCTAAAAATTGATCTTAGAAGCAGGCAAAACGTGCAAGCATAAGGATCTGAGTGAGTTTGATATATATTCTTCCTGATGTTGCTGTCATTCGGAACCGCTACATCGATCACTACGGCCGTCTTCTTCTGTTTGTCTACCACCACTATGTCCGGTTGGTTAGCCACCACCATTTTGTCCGTCTGTATCTGGAAGTCCCACAGGATCTTAGCTCGGTCATTCTCCACCACCCTTGGGGGCATCTCCCATTTTGACCTCGGGACTTCCAGGTTATACTCGGCACAGATGTTCCTGTACACTATGCCGGCCACTTGGTTATGGCGTTCCATGTATATGTATATATATATATATATACATACATACATACATACATACAAAAAAACACCCAGCACGCCCCTGCGGGCGGTTTATCCTTCAAGCTCGGGTCCTCTACCAGAGGCCTGGGAGCTTGAGGGTCCTGCGCAGTATCTTAGCTGTTCCCAGGACTGCGCTCTTCTGGACAGAGATCTCCGATGTTATTCCCGGGATCTGCTGGAGCCACTCGCCTAGCTTGGGAGTCACCGCACCTAGTGCTCCGATTACCACGGGGACCACCGTTACCTTCACCCTCCACATCCTCTCGAGCTCTTCTCTGAGCCCTTGGTATTTCTCCAGCTTCTCGTGTTCCTTCTTCCTGATATTGCTGTCATTCGGAACCGCTACATCGATCACTACGGCCGTCTTCTTCTGTTTGTCTACCACCACTATGTCCGGTTGGTTAGCCACCACCATTTTGTCCGTCTGTATCTGGAAGTCCCACAGGATCTTAGCTCGGTCATTCTCCACCACCCTTGGGGGCATCTCCCATTTTGACCTCGGGACTTCTAGGTTATACTCGGCACAGATGTTCCTGTACACTATGCCGGCCACTTGGTTATGGCGTTCCATGTATGCCTTGCCTGCTAGCATCTTGCACCCTGCTGTTATGTGCTGGATTGTCTCTGGGGCATCTTTACACAGCCTGCACCTGGGGTCTTGCCTGGTGTGATAGACCCCAGCCTCTATGGATCTTGTACTCAGAGCTTGTTCTTGTGCTGCCATGATTAGTGCCTCTGTGCTGTCTTTCAGTCCAGCTTTGTCCAGCCACTGGTAGGATTTCTGGATATCAGCCACCTCCTCTATCTGCCGGTGGTACATACCGTGCAGGGGCCTGTCCTTCCATGATGGTTCCTCGTCTCCCTCCTCTTTCTTGGGTTTCTGCTGCCTGAGGTATTCACTGAGCACTCGGTCAGTTGGGGCCATCTTCCCAATGTATTCTTGGATGTTCCTTGTCTCATCCTGGACTGTGGTGCTGACACTCACCAGTCCCCGGCCCCCTTCCTTCCGCTTAGCGTACAGCCTCAGGGTGCTGGACTTGGGGTGAAACCCTCCATGCATGGTCA